>NW_012267253.1:16760437-16837291 GCF_000151885.1 Dipodomys ordii | reverse complement strand
CTGGAGGGGATGTGGCCAGAAGGGAACCTTACTGCATTGTTGGTGGGAGTGTAAACTTGTTCAGCCACTTTGGAAAGTAGTATGGAGGTTCCTCAAAAGACATAGAGCTCCCCTATGACCCAGCAATCCCACTTTTGGGCATTTACCCAAATGATCACAAACAATATTATACTACAGCTACCAGCACAACTATGCTTATTGCAGAATTATTTACCATAACTAAGATGGAACCAACCCAGATGCCCCTCAGTAGATGAATGGATCAAGAAAATGTGGTATATATGCCCAACAGAATTCTATGCCTCCATCAGAAAGAATGACATTGCCCCGTTTGTTAGGAAATGGAAAGACTTGGAAAAAATTATATTAAGTGAAGTAAGTCAGGCCCAAAGAAACATAGGTCCCATGGTTTCCCTTATTTGCAATATGTAGCATATGTCTGAGACAAGCAGAAATGGTCGTATAAGTTGATGTTAGGTGAAATGAACTCCAAGATAAGGACTCAAATGTTTTTTTTCTTTCTTGCTATTGTTTCTAACATATTTATAAGATGATTTCTTTGTTGCTTTGTATATCACTCCCCCATGGGTTAACCCCTGTTTTCACTGTATTTGATGTCAATATAATTTGTGGAGGGGAAGGGCAAAAACCATACTGTTTAACTATGGATACAGATAGACCCATTGCAACTATGAGATGTACAAGACATTATGTCAAGAAATGAACTTTACAACTTTGGTACGTTGTGGGGAGGGGGAGACGGGAGGGGGGGAAGATGGTAAGGGTTGGAAGGGGAAACAAAGGAGGAGGCAGCTTGATAAAAAATGTACTCATTACCTTGCCTATGTAATTGTAACCCCTCTGTACGGCATTTTCACAATAAAAAAATAAAATCCTTTCTATGGGGTATTTATTTAATATAAAACAAGAATTTGTAGCTGGGTGCTGGTGGCTCATACCTGTGATCCTAGTTACATAGGAGTCTGAGATCTCAGGATCACAGTTCAAAGCCAATCGGGGCAGAAAAGTAACTCAGGACTGGGCATGTCACTGAGCTAATTTTTTTTTCTTCAAGATTAGCACTTTACCAGTTTGAGCCACAGAGCCACTTTGGGTTTTGTGGTGGTTAATTAGAGATAACAGTCTCACAGACTCTCCTGACTGGGCTGGCTTCGAACCATGATCCTCAGATTTCAGCCTCCTGAGTAGCTAAGATTACAGGCATGATCCACCGCTGCTTGGCCCATGAGACTATTAACTCCAATTAACCACAGAAAACTGGAAGTGGCACTGTGGTTCAAAGTATTTGAGCACTAGCCTTTAGCAAAAAAGAGCTCAGAGACAGAATCCAGGCCTTCAGTTCAAGCCCCTAAACTGCAAAAATAAACAAACAAACAAATAAATAAACACCAAGAACTTGTGAATTTGTGAAAGAGACTGGATCACATGATATTGAAAATGTGTGAGAGAAAGAGGGAACCAAATCACTACAGGTAAGAAGCAAAGAAAAATGTGGATATAATTTTCAAATAATCATGGGCACCACCAGTAAAAGCACAAATTACTATAGCCAAATGTAGAACTGCTGAAAGGGAATATAACAAAAGTTATTGGCTGAGTTGTACCAAAGAGCTTTCATTGCTCTTTGTTTTCATCTTTTCCCTATTGAAGACTTTCAGTAATTTCACCTTATCACAAACCATATAGAAGCATGAAGATGACATACTTTCCATTTCAAATAGCTGATTCCATGAAGAATTAGTAGTACCAAAGTGTTTTTTCAAAATATTCCTTGAAGAAGTAATGAATAGATTGTCTTTTGTTCCTTCTGTTGTGTTTGTGTAAAAGAAAATACTAGTAGTGCCCCAATTTCTTTTCTCCCATTTTTCCATGTTAATGTAATTTTCAATCAAGACCTCCTAGAACTAAGATTATATTGAGAGAGACAGAGACAGAGAGAAAAATCCCTCTTCTTTATTTTCTTCTTCACCCTTTCTCTGTCTTGTAAGCCTGTACCACCAAAGCCACAGGAGAGCATGAATTATGGGCTGAAAATTCTAATCTGTGGGTACTGCAGTGGTGAGCTAGAAGGATCCTGGAGGAACAGAGCCGCTCTACCTGCCCAGGAGTTTGTTCTTCCTGAGTTTTATACCACAAAGAAGTATGCATGTATTTTTAAGACATTGACACATTTTTCCCCATTACTAGTAGCTGAACATAATCTTAATTGATACACTATTCATGGATATTTGATGAATGCACAGCAAATACTGACATATGTATATGCAATCAGGAGAAAAGAATTTAAATAAGAAGAACAAGCCAAAAGTAGAAAAGTGCCATGTGGTCCTATGACTCCTACATGAGGCAGGAATCTCCAAATACCTCCAAGCACAGGAACTGGAGGTGCTTTTCCTGGACATAAATAAATTAAATTGTTTTCTAAAATAATTTATTTACCACATGGTATCTCCTAAGAAGCAATTACCTTTTTCCTCTAACTTTTGGCCCTATAGAAATGCTTGAGCAGTACAATAGACTTTCCAAGTAGATGACAATGAGGAACTTGAAGTCACCTCCCACTAAAAATAAGTTAGCCATTCTAGATTTTTAGGTCTCCCAAAGAGATTGAGGGATCTCGTTTCCTTGTCAAAAAGGCATACATTCAAATCAGATTTTGTCCCCCAAACTTGACATTTCCACGCAGGATGAGGAGTATCTAGAGTCACCTTAATTATGCCACTTATACGAAGTGCCTTGATTCTTATTTCCTGCATTTGGACCTACTGTCAATTGTCTTTTGCAAAAGATTGTGATGATCTCTTTGTATATAGTCAGCCTACAATTTCTAGATGGACAACCACTTGGGAAGACTGTCACAGAGAGAACCAGAGTCCACTTCTGTGATCCATTTCCTTCTGTTATCTAAAACTAATGGCAACCAATTAAAAACAAAGAAAGGTAATCAAAGAAACACGCATTCTCGGAGACAGCTCTATTTCTTTCATCTTGACATAGTTTGGGTTAGTTCTGGTATTGTGGAGGAAGTGAGCTGTAGAAAATCCCATGTACAGGAAAGAAAACATGTTTTCAAGCACCAGAAAAAAATATGATAAAAATAACATTTACAATCTTCTAGGAATATAACACAAAGCAGGACCATATACTTTTCTCTAATTCTATTACTATTATTTATTCCAAATCAGAGATATTTAGAATTAAAATATAATAACATGGGAATGTTTTATGTGCCAGCAATTGGCATATAATTTTGTGCTATAAGACTATACCCACTTCAATTCCAATGTACATGGAGACACAACTAATAAGTAGCATAAGCCCACAGCCACTTCAAGAATCAACATGAGGAACAACATGGTTGGTGGGGCCATGTCAGAACACCAAATGAATGAGGCAAAAGTATTTAGGCTTCAGTCCCTACAGTGATCTCATTGTTGAATGATCTATTGTTGTCAGTAGATTGTTTAACATCAGCCAAGATTTGCTATGGGATATACAACAGCTGAGAACAAAGACCCATATTTGTAACTTGTATATATTCTGCTCCTGGGAGTCTCTACCATTAATTTTGTTTCCACAGGACACAGAAATGACTATTACTAGACTGATGACTTTACCATATAATTTAGTTTAAGTCAACTGCGAAAGAAGAGTTAACTCTTTCATTAATAACATTCATTTTATCCCCACAGAGGGAGTTTTTTTATTTATTTTTATTTTTTGTCTCTTTGGAAACAAGAAATAAAGTAAGTGATGGTACTACAAGACAGAGGAAAATTGGCTCTACTGGCATGGCATGTGCAGTAGATAGATGCAATAGAAGCTATGGTATTTTCCTCCACACACAGGGCTGACCATGTATTAGGCTTTTCTAGGCTTCTTCACCACCTCTGATATATCTCTCTTCCCTCCCCCTTAACAATGTCATATTTTAATCTCTCCTAGACCCTCTAAAGAAAAACAGGGCAAAATATAGACTTAATAAGGAAATTTGAGAAATGGCTATCCTACTGCCTTTTCTTCCCCATTTCTCCTGCTCTTTAAAGAGGCTGGAAAATCATTGCTGAAAAACGTATAGAGATGGTAAGAAGTACTATCCTGATTTGTTGAAAAGTCCCATTCCTATCCAATCTTCCTACAGAAGAATATTAACATTCTCATAATTAAAACTACACTTGCAATTCTAGGACACATTATACTATATCAACCATTTAACTTTATTGTGATTGATCTGTGTCAACTTTAACTACACTCACAAGGAGGTCAATAAATAAAGATCAATAGTCTTTATTTCTTCAAGTTTTTTATTAGAAAAAAGAGATGGGTTAAATAACATCAGCAAAAGTAGCAGCACAGAGCCTCCCTCAGTGCTTTCCTGGGCAAAAACTGTATTAAGGCAAATCAGATTTAAATTCACGAATGGGCTTGCCTTGTCATTTGATCTGTCATTAAGCTGCCTTGGGCACTCTGAAATGCAAACATTGAAACAAACAGGGATTTCATATATCTTTCCACTCTGAGATAAATTTTCTTCGTGATATGCCCAGTGAACCTCTCATTCTCCAACATTGCTAGCTCTTGCTTTAATGCATTAACCACCTATCCAAACTGAGCAGCGCTCAATGAAGAAAGAATACACATGATCAGATGGACACGTAAATAATTCCTTCTTCAAAAGGGGAAGAGGATCCTGCTCCCTGCTTTGCATGGATTTAAATGCGACTTAGTTACAAGCCAGTTACACTGATTCGACCACGCCCGGAATTACAACAGGCTTATGGTATTGACACTTGAGTTTCCAAAACTTAAGGTGAGGGGAGGGGATGAGGAAGTCAGGGAAAAGAGATTTTAAGGAAGGGTTAAAGTTGCTAAGGAGGTGGAAAATGGGCACACTTATGGGATGTAGGGGCATAATGATCTAACATCTAATTGGGAAGGATTTTAACATTTAGAAACTAGAATATGCATATGGTCATGGGCCAGCTACTGAATGTCAGCCATCCCCAAGTAGGACAAAGTGTGTGTGTATATGTTGTGTGTGCACACATGCACATACATACCAGATCAGAAGTGTGACTATTATTTGGGAAATAAGAATTTCATTATCTGTTGTCCTTGTAATGAGTATTGAGGACTTCAAAGCTTTTGGCCAGTTTTAACTGGTCAATTTCACTTTCAGTAGTGTGGACACATAGAAAACCATTTATTCTATTCATTGCCCATATGTTACTTATAGCCTCTAAAGAATTGCATATGAAATAAATTAAGGAAAGTCCATATTTATTTTTCAAGTTCCAACTTACCCCCAGTGTCAGCATTGTGCTCAGTTTTTCCCAGTGTAAACTGACCCAACAATTCCACCAATGGATGCTGCCACCTGCAACCTTAATTTCCAACTTGGCTCTCCTAGTCCATCGTCTCCAGTATGCTGTCCGCTTGTTCCTGATTTTTATGAAAAGGAATTCTCATGTTCCCTGTGTAACATAGGCACGAAACAAACTCATTATATTTAAATATTTCCTTTATCTCATTCCTGAATGTTACTAGGTAAATTGTGATCTTCTTTATTGACCTTTTAATTTAGTCTAACTGAAAAAAAATGGAGTGTCAATATGAAAAAGCCTAGTGAGGAAACAGATTGTCCATCTTTAGAAAGGTTATTGTTCAGTATGAGCCCTAAGAAAGAACACGAAGGACTGAAGAATACATAAAATACTATAAATAGTACCTAAAAGAACATGAAATATCAAATATAACACATTATACGAAAGCTCAAAAAGAGAAACACGAATAACACATGGCAAATAAAAAGAGAGGCGAGGGGCAGTTAGTTGAGGGTTTAAGGAAGAAGGAGAGAGGACACAGAATTTGAACAACAGGGAGAAATCCACCAGAAAGAAGCAGCAGAATGGAGGAAGGACCCGAATGAAGATGGAAGAGCAGCCTTGAGCAAAGGCTGAGGAATAAGAAAAGATAGGTTTGGCTTCAGAGATAATGTGACTACTTTGGCAGCAGTGAAAGTTTCTGCAGGACAGAACAGTAATGAGAAATAAAGCCCTGACTTCATGCTACACTGAAGTCATGTTATGGGGGGGGGGGGGTTAGTGGACCCACGCTGAAGCACCAGGTATGACTGAAAGCACAGGACAGTTCCTGAAAGTTCATTCAGGGCCAGTTCCTAGTACTGTGGTGGATGTGAGGAAAGTGACCTTTCAGACAGTATTGTAATGTGGATCCATAAGCATTTCTGGAATTCAATTTCTCAATATTTATTAACAATAAATACTCCTTTACCTAGGTAGTCATTTATCTGGGATTCTGCCCTGTAGAATTATCAATCCACAGAAGTATAGTATAAACATATTAATAGGGTCCTCACTGTTAAAAAAGGAAAAAGAACTGGATACTAGTGGTTCATACCTGTAAGCCTGGCTATTAAGGAACCTGAGATCTGAGGATTGTGGTTCAAAGCAAGCCTGGGTAGGAAACTCTGTGAGACATTTATCTCCAATTAACCACCAGAAAATCAGAAATGGAGCTATGGCTCAAAGTGGTAGAGAGCTGGTCTTGAGCAAAAAGAGCTCAGGAACAGTGCCTAGGACCCAAGTTCAAACCCTTCAATGGAAAAAAAGGAAAAAGAATTCTGACTTCTTACAAGACGGAATAAACTTAAATAACCACACAAAGACAAAGTATACAATTTATAGTATCCAAGCTAAATTGATCCACCCAAAGGTTGGATATGACATAATTCTTTAAAAGTACATTTTGTCAGGTACCAATGGCTCACATCTGTAATCCTAGCTACTTAAGAGGCCGTTTAAGCCAGGCTGGACAGGCAAATTTGAGAAACCTTTATTTCCAATTAGTCAGAGGCAAACTGGAATTAAAGGTATGTCTACAGTGGTACAACACAAGTCTTGGTTTAAAAAAAGTTAAGGGAGAGTGTCTAGGCCCTGAGTTCAAGCCCCAGTACCATAGACTTGTGTGCACGTACGTGCGTGCACACACACATACACACACACACACACACACACACACACACACACACACACACACCACAATCAATAAACTAAGCAAGCTGGTATATACCATTAATCCTAGAAATTTGGAGGCTGAGGTAGGAGGATTTCAAGTTCAAGGTCAGCTGGGCTATATGACAGTTTTGTATCAACCTGAGGTACACAGCAAGACTGTCTCAAAACAAACCAAAAAGAAACAAAGAACAATGCCCTGTATATCTATTAGTACAGGAAATAAATCCAGGTTGCCAACAGTACGGATAGAAGAAAGCAACTATATACAGAATTTTGCACTTAATTTTGTCTTAATATGTGTAAACGTATTCAAGATACATATTCATATGTATTTCTTTCTTTTGTAGTTAAATGTTTTTTCATTTTTTAATTGTGAAAATACTGTACAGAGGCATTACAATTACATGAGCAAGATAACAAGTACATTTCTTATCAAGCATTGTTGCCTCCTCTTTTTCCCCCTCCCCTCCCTTCCCATATTTCCCCCACCTTCCCCCACCCGGTCCTCCCCCCCCACCACCAAAGTTGTAAAGTTTGTTTTTCGACATAACGACTTGTACATCTCACTGTTGCAATAGGTCCACCTGTATCCCTAGTTAAACGATTTGTTTTGCCCTTCCCCTCCACAAATTATACCAACATCAAATAAAGTGAAAGCAGGGGTTATACCGTGGGGGAGGGACATACAAAGCAACATAGAAATCATCTTATAAACATGTTAGAAACAATTGCATGAAAGAAAAAAACATTTAAATATTTATCTTGGGGTTCATTCCCCTAACATCAACTTATCTGACCTTTTCTGCTTGTCCCAGACATATACTAGTTATTGCAAATAAGGGAAACCATGGGACCTATGGTTCTTTGGGCCTGGCTTACTTCACTTAATATAATTTTTTCCAAGTCTTTCCAATTCCTAACAAATGGGGCAATGTCATTGTTTCTGATGGAGGCATAGAATTCCATTGTGTATATACACCACATTTTCTTGATCCATTCATCTACTGGGTGGCATCTGGGTTAGTTCCATATCTTAGCTATGGTAAATAATTCTGCAATAAGCATAGTTGTGCTGGTAGCTTTAGTATGGTCTTGTTTGTGATCATTTGGGTAACTGCCCAAAAGTGGGATTGCTGGGTCATGGGGGAGCTCTATGTGGAGTCTTTTGAGGACCCTCCATACTGCTTTCCTTGGCACAGGCCGAAATTTTCTTAATAGAGACCCAGAACACAACAAATCAAAGAAAGGTTGGACAAATGGGATTACATGAAATTGCAGAGCTTATGCATGGCAAAGGACATAGCTAGCAAGGTCAATAGAAAGCCCACAGATTGGGAGAAAATCGTCACTAGCCATACAAGGGACAAGGGTCTCATATCTAAAATATACCTGGAACTCAAAAAATTAAATCCCCCAACAACAAATCTTCAAAGAAACAACTGTCCAATAAATAAGTGGGCTAAAGACTTAAAGAGAAACTTCTCTGAAGAAGGCCAATAGACACATGAAGAAATGCTCAACCTCTCTAGCCATAAAAGAAATGCAACTCAAAACAACATTGAGATACCACCTCACCCCAGTTAGAATGGCTACAATCAAGAACTCTAATAACAACAGATGCTGGAGGGGATGTGGACAGAAGGGGTCCTTACTACATTGTTCGGGGGAGTGTAAACTTGGTAATGAGTACATTTCTTTTTTTTTTTTTTTTTGCCTGTTGTGGGGCTTGAACTCTGGACCTGGGCACTGTCCCTCAGCTCTTCAGCTCAAGGCAAGCGCTCTACCACTTGAGCTACAGCGCCACTTCCAGTTTTCTGGTGGTTTGTTGGAGATAGGAGTCTCACAGTCTCTCCTGCCCGGACTGGCTTTGAACCACGATCCTCAGATCTCAGCCTCCTGAGTAGCTGGGATTACAGGCGTGAGCCACCAGCACCCGGTTTAATGAGTACATTTCTTATCAAGCATTGTTGCCTCCTCCTTTGTTTCCCCTTCCCAGCCCTTCCCATCTTGCCCCCTTAAGGAGTCTCCCCCGGCCCCCCCACGCCAAACTTGTAAACTTCATTTTTCAACATAATGACTTGTACATCTCATTGTTGCAATGGGTCCACCTGTATTCCTAGTTAAACAAATTTGTTTATTTCCTTCCCCTCCCCAAATTATAACAACATCAAATACAGTGAAAGCAGGGGTTATACAGTGGGGGAGGGACATACAAAGCAATAAAGAAATCATCTTATAAATATGTTAGAAACAATAGCAAGAAAGAAAAACCATTTGAGTCCTTATCTTGGGGTTCATTTCACCTAACATCAACTTATCTGACCGTTTAGTTACATATTTTATGTTTTTTATTTATTTGATATTTTTATTGTAGGATTTAGTAGGTGACAGACCCTTATAGCCAATTCCCAACAATCTGTTTTATTTTGACTGGGTTAGCCTTTGTCACAGGGTCTCACTTAGTAGCCTAGAGTGGATTCCAACATACTGTCTTTATGCCTCAACTTCCTAAGTGCTGGGCTTACAGGTATGCACCACCACACCCAGTTGTATTTCTTTCTCTTGTAAGTTCAAAGTTCTATAGCTACTGGAGCTACATATATATGTGTATGTATTCTCATGTTCCTATTGACTATGGTGTTTTAAATGTGACACAATCAATAAATCTCCACTGATTGATAGAATAATTGAATGGATGAACATTAGCAATTTGTCCAAGGCTACTCAGTTGGTAACAGAGCTTGGAGGAGATGCTTTTACTTCCCACTAACCAATATTATTTGGCTTTTTCCCATGGCCATACGATAGAAAAAGATGAACTTTCCCAGCATTTTATAGACAATATTTTCCACAAAGATATATAACCCTAAAAACCCTGAGAGGATTACAAAGCATGCCTTGTCCTTAGGAAGTGTGCACAGGTGCTAAGGAAATTAAAATCAAATGTCTATAACTAAAATGTCAGGATAATCATTTACCATGGTATTATGTGTTCTGGGTAATGTCAATCTTCTTTTGTGTTGTTGACCCTCTCTCTTATTCTGAGTTTTTAGTTCCCATATATAAACGAAACATCTTCCTGAAAGAGCTTGGCTATATTTGCCAATGGGTTTATAATTCATGTTTATATAGGTTGTAAATCCTTTTCAGGAATTACAAAGATACCTTGCTTTGCTTTTCCTAAGCTGTTTGTTTTTGCTATTACTTTACATATTGTTCTGTGTGCCCAAGAAACCAGAGACCTTGCATTTGGCTCAGCAAATGTCCCCTCTACATTTTCTATATTAATGTTGAATACCAGTGTTCATAAACTGTAAAACAAAATTCATTCCAAGTGGGTTTTCTAACCCAACTGTGATCCAAATATTTAACCTTAAACAAATATCTAAGGTGTTACCTATAACACAGAGAAATACAGCTTCTTGAAAGATGAGATTTCTGGGTACCTAAATGTGGTGAAAGAATAAACTTTCCATATTTGCTATTTATATAAGAGAAGAAATGAGAAAGTCAACTGAATCACATAAATAAAAGTTTGTTGGAAAGTTTCACATACTGTGCAAACATAATAGAGCATTAATTTGACCGCTATTATTGTCTTTCATCTGTGTGTCCATAGTTGAAAGTCACGAAAATAACATAGGCCGTCATCTTAGAGATCTGAAACTCACTCATTTCATTTAGTAACATCCAAATAATTCCATTGTCCCAAAGCATCTCATCATCTGGGATCATATTTCCCTTGGAATTTCTTGATGAAATGAATCAGTCCATTCCTATACATGGGAAAGTGGTTCCATGCCTAACACATTTGTAAATGGAAGGGCAGGAAGCTCTACTTTCCTGGTTACTCACAATGATTTCTTCCATGATGCTCCTTTTCCTAGACTACAGGTAAATTGTGTATCCTATCTCCATTTCCACTGCTTCCTCCAAAAGCATCAGCAACATAACTTTAACTGACAGTTTAGGTAAAATAGAGAAGACCATGGCACCGGACAAAATAAAGCAATCTAAAAATGTAAAATCAAATATTATTCTTTAAATCTCTTGAGCATCCCTGTCCAAAGCAATTCCTCACAAGTCATTTAGTTACTTACATCCAAGCAAAAAGTTCTCTAATTCTTTTTTATTGACTACTATACAAAATTCAAATATTATGACTTCTTATTTGGCAGAACTATGAGATTACTTTCTCTTAATCATTTTTGATAATGAGCCCAAAGGATTTTGCTTTCTGAAGAATTAATTCTGGGTAGTAAGCAAGGGGTTTCAAATGAATTAACTGAAGTGTCATAGACTCCATGGAGAGCACAAATAGTATAATTCTTTTCGAAGACTGGGTCAAAGCCCAACAAAATAAGGACCAGGAAATGAATACTTGCAAGAGAGGAAGATGGGGCCAAGCGGGGAGGGTTAGAAGAATGCAAAAAGGAAGAGAGAGAAAGTAGTCAATAACTGACTGCACATACAACAGAATTAAAAAATACAAGGGAAAGGGTATGCTGAAAGGAGGTAAATATGTTGAAATGATGATACAGATCAAGATGCATTATATGTATAAACTACTTTGTTCAATTGCAAAAAAAATCAATACATAACCTAAAATTAAGAAAAGAGAGGGAAGAGGTAGTTTGGGAGGGGTTGGTGAAAAAGTTGAAAGTGGTAACATTGATCAAGATGCACTTTGTATTTATAAATGGCTTTGTATTTATACATGTATTTATAAACTGCTTTGGTGGATGGCAACTCCTTGTACAACTACTTAAAGATAATAAAAATATTTTTAAAAAGAATGAATGCTTCTCTAAGTATTTTCATAAACAAAATTGTCATCTCCCTCTAAATCTCACCATCTTTAACAACACAAATATTTCATTTTATTTTTTATAAACATATTAAGGTTCACATTCTTAGGCAGTGTGGTAGTGTCAATAATGCTCATGAAAGATTCTCATTTGACGTGTCATTTTTTCCCTAAAAGAGGTGTTTGGAAAGCTTCTAGAGCAGAGTCTTGTCTCCCTACATAAACTAAGTAAATTATAAGTGGTAGAAGAAGTATGAGGTGTGGACATCTGATGCTTCCTATGGTCTCTGAAATTACATCAAGCAATCAAAAAACCCAATGCTGCTATTAGAAGCAATCTCTTCAAAGCAATGTCAGGACACCAGATTTCATGGATAATGTTCATTTGAATTATGCAAGTCCATACATGATAAATCCAGTGATGTAAGGAAATCACCTAACCTGTAACTATATATGCAAAGTAGGAAGGAGTGTCATTTTAGTTTCTGATAAAGTACTTATTATAATAAGTTTCAATATTTTTAGTTAACAAATAGCATTGTATTGTTTTATCATGTGTAACATGATGCTTTGAAATTTCCATACATTGCAGAATAATTAAATCTAATGAACTAATAATATACTTCCCATGGTGATCAGTGTTTTTGTGGTGGTAACTCAAAAAATCTAAAACTTCAAATTGTCATAGAATCCAGCAGTACAATCTCTGGGTTCTTATCCAAAGGAATTCAAAGGAGATGAAATCAGTATGTGAAAGAAACACAGGCCTGTGTTTAATGCCTTACAATTTGTAACAGCTTATCATGTAAACAATCCAAGCATCTACCCAGGATGAATGGATAGAGAGCACATTACACACACACACACACACACACACACACACACACACACAACAGACTACTAATAGGCAACCAAAAAGTATAAAATCTTCTTTTCCGTGACATCATAGATGAACTGGAAGACTTTTGTGTTAAGTGAAAGAAGCTTGGCCCAGATAGTTACAATTCTGAATTCATGATATGCACTAGGCTAAGAATACAGGTAGTTGACTTTCCCAAGAGATATCCAGTTAAAAAGCTGTGTGGTTGCAAACTCCATCCTCTCTCAATATACCATTCTGTCATTGATGCATTTCTGGGCTGCAAGTACCCCATACCAACATTCCTTCCACTTCCCGTCAATTCTGGCTTCATTGGCAAAAGAAGCTCCAAGGGGCAGGGTCTAAGAAGATATGACGGTACTCTCTGATATCTACCTTAATGGTTGACTGAATCTTCTTTCTAGAACCATTTAAGAATCTGTCATTCATAAATTTGCCCAAACCCTTTAAAAAATCTATTTATATTTCCTGCCAGTATCACCTTTTAGGATAATAAGGTCCCTCATTTTATTACCCACTGTGTGAATTAGTGTTCTCTTTCACTTGTCCTTAACTGACCTCCATGGAGTTTCAGAGGGCACCACCTGCTCATTTGCCCTAGACTAATGGACTCTTAACTATGCTTAGATCATCCATCTGAGATGACAGAATATTCAGAGCAAGGATATGATGGTACCTATGAACACGGTGTTCCTTAGTAACCATGGGTAAATGTTGAGCGGTGGGATAGGCAAGATGTTCCCCTTACCTGAAGGGAGCTGGCCTGTGTCTCTGGAGGTTATCCCTGCACTTGCCCAATCTCCTAAGCCTCCAGACAAATCCCCAAAGACCCTCCAAAGTGTGGTCATTAGATTCTGGAAAAGTATGGCAATTTACACAACTACTGTGAGTAAATTAAAGGCATAATTTTTAAAGGCATGAGATTGCCAGGAAAACATTAAGGAAACTGAATTTAGTCCTAGGAAAAGGTGCCATACCTTCTCTGGAATTAGGACGGACAGCAATCACAGGACAGACAGCAATCATAGGACAGAAAGGAGACTTCATTACTGGAAGTTGAACATAAAATCCAGCAAAGCTGATTTCCAAGCGAGTAACTTTTCTTAACATTGTGAGAAAAATCAATATATATTTTGTGCTGAGAAAAATATTTTCTACTGCACTGAAGAAAAGAAGTGACTTCCTTGGTTTAGATGTACCTCATTTCTATAGCTGACACCTAACTCTATCACATCAGTTTCCCTCTCATCCTCTGATAAATTATTTTAATTTCTTGATCTGAGTTCTTAAATCACTAGTCCTTTTTTACTCTCACTGTCCTTTTCTCCTTCTATCCCTCCCTTCTTTTCTTTCTGGAGTAACTGAGTCTTGAATTCAGGGCCTAATACTTGCTGGACAAGGATTCTTATCGCTTGAACATTCTGTCAGCCTTTTTTGGTACTGTTTACCTTGAGAAAGTATCTTCATTTATGCTTGTGATTATGATACTCCATTTGTGTTTTCTTGTGTTGCTGTGACAACAAGCACATAGCACTGCACTCAGCCACTGTGCTTTCCCTTAGTGAGGATAACAGGAGCGTGTCACCATCCCTTGCCACTGATGTTCTGTTGGATGTTCTGATGATGTGCTGGAACCATGATTCCCCAATCTCTACCTCCAAAGTAGCTAGAAGTAGAGGCTTAATGCACAATGTGGGACCCTGTAGTCCCTTTTGACAATTAGAATTGTCTCATTCATCTGAAAACTTGAATCTCAAATTTTACTCAATGTCTTCCTCGGCTAGAGACATCTATGATCTTTAACAGCATAAGGTAAAGACAGAGTAGTTGAGATAGGAACATCTCATTACTTACTGCTTCTTTGCCAGGACCAAAACACCCTGCCAAGCCCAAGCTGGCTAAGAAATGCACAATACAAATGATACTCCTCATATTGACTACAAGGTGGACACTACTCTGTTTACTGAACAAAAGTCTCTCAACACAAGTTTTGTTTTATTTAATGATACTCCTGGAAATTAATCTGGGCACAACCTGTTGGTGGCCAACTTGCCAGCTAATCTTGTTTGTTAGAGGAAAGAGAAGCTCATGGATACATGTCTTCCCAATTGACTTGGAAAGGTTTGAGTTGGTTGCCCAACTTTTTCTGATTGGCCTTCTTCATCTTTTCAGTGAGGGATGATCAAGATGTGATCACTTCCCATCTCTCACCAAACATACTCCTGCAGTCCTCCTGTGGGCTAGATGCAGGAATAAATAACCCTGATAAAGAAACTTAGCTCTGGCTCTATTGCTTAAAATCCTTCATACTCACCAGCATCTTCCTCTGAAAATAAGTGCTCCAGTCAAGGGCCTAGTCAGTATATTACCATTCCTATAATTTGTATTTCTGAAGCATATTTCTGACCAATACCAAAGTGAAGTAAGTTTTGAGTATGGCTATCCAAACCCTCGCTAGATTAAAAAACATCACTTTAGATTCTCCTTGGAAGTCATCAAGCATTCATCTTCTTACTTTTAATCACTATTAGACTTCATGCAGTTTATCAATGTAAAATACAAAGTGAAGAGGAAGATATGTACATCTCTGTAGGCTAGTGGAAATGCATATTCACCAGCTCATGAGCAGGATGTTGGCTTTCCTGAGCTGGCTCTAATGACATCCATTGAGCTCTGCCTGAGGTTATAAATCTTTTCCACACAGACTTGCTAGAAATGACTAAAACCAAACTTAACCTGCATTAGATATAGTTATGGATCTGAAGACACACTTAAGTTCTCTTTAAGCCACAAATTGAAGCCATCACTCTGGCTAGAAGTTGAATCTGCTGATTGTCCTCGGTGATTAAAATATAGAAAAATCGGCCTACGATGAATCATTCATGTAAATTAGCACTCAAGGAGAGCATTCCTGGAGCCTTAGAACAGTCTGCCAGGGCCATCGGTGACATCAAGAAGCATTTGGGATGAACAAGTGCTGAGTCACTTTAAAACTAACAAAGTAATACAGGCAGTTATCACCCCAATGCATTATTTATCACCGGGGCCTCCCGATGCCAGTGCTTACTGCGGAACCCTCCTGTGATATTGAAGGCCAAAGCAGCTCCTCTCCCTAACAACAGTGTTGTATCTTTGGCAACTCGAGCAGGGACTCAGAAAATCAATACCACTTCATGAGCCAGGTCTTGGTCCTCTCTTTTTACGAGGAATCTGTCAATGCAAGGGGCCATTACTGTACTTTAAAGGCATGATATAAAATTGCTTCGACAAGATATAAGACACACCGTTTGCAAGAACCTGGTGAGAGTATTTTAGTCAAAGTTAAATAGTTTCATCATGTAATTACTTCTATTGGCAAAGCTCCAGCTGAATGAGCTCTCGAGGCGTGGGCTTTCTTCTCTGGGTAGGGGACTGTGAGGGAGGCCTGGGGATTGGATTCAGGTTGTTCTAAACAAGGTCAAACTGTTAAAATGGAGGCAGAGGCAAACATCCGATGCCATTGGCAGTGACACTACAACAACAGGGCTGACAAGTTGCTCTCCCTTTTTTTTCCCCCCTTCCTCCAACTAAGTGGTCTGAAAGTAGCTTTAGTTTTATGGCTATAAAATATTTCATCCTGATTTGCAGTCTGGTAATTCATTTTCTAAGGACTGTTTAGAATTTATTCAGGGAGAAAAAGGCAACTCTGTTGGTTTCTCCAACTGATTCCCATTATATGACAACATTTAACTTTTGTATTTTATGAGGTTTTATGTGTTCCACTAAAACCATTAGCTGGTTGTCTCCTCATGATAAAATTTAATCACTTATATAATACCTTAAAAGCCAATGACAGTTTTGCATGTATTTATGTTTTCTTTCACTTAAAATATGTGGGGATTATAAAGATAGTTCTTGGGGGGAAAATAAGGGGCTGACACTAAAAACAGAAAAACCTGTAAGTTTTAAGCTTTTATGTATCACACAATAAGGCTGAAGCACCATCGCCTGCACACTACATGAAACCTGAGAATCTAATGCAGAGCCACAACTACCACTCCGATTTTAGTACTTTCCTGAGTGTACCAAGGCTCTGGACTGAGCATTCTTCCTGTAAAAGCTACTTGACTGCTATAAGATTGTGGCAATTTGACTGGAATTTTTTAATAAAGACAATGTGAAATAGGCTCAAAGAACATATGTATGTATACCTTATAAAATAACTTTCTCATAGAAATTAATCACCTTAGCCTGTCCTTTGTAATCAGAGGGACCCTTGACAATTCCACTGCCAAGTAATCCTTCCCAGATTTGGATAGTTGGTAAGGACCACAAGAAAAACTATGTTCTCTCCCCCTCATCCCACTTCCGCCTACAGAATTCCAATTATGGTATCACTTAATTACCCTGCATATTTATTTTAGAGTTATCCAAATGCATTATGAATTTATATGTCTATATTTAGATTTATCGGTGCTAATGATTTGAATTTAAATAGCATTTTTCTTCCTAAGGCCATAACAATTTTCATGAATGACCTAATTTATTATCTCTGCATATCACAAATGGGAGGTGAGAAAGGGGCAAAGGTCACTTAGCCCGTTCGACTCAGAAGGACAATGTTATACCATAGAGCAGAGAGAATTAACTAAGGACTCTCTATTTTTTAATAGGCATGGATCAATGAATTGGCTAGAGTTTTAACTGCAGAGAATCATGTACAATATACATACTATATGTTATGGCATCTCTAGCAACTGGCAAAGACTCAGACACAAGAAGTACTTACAGAATGAATTAATGAATGCAGAAAATTTGGGACAGAAATCTCCAAACTCTCTAAAACTGGTAGAGCCCATAAGTGGGGTGCTTGGCAGGCTGTCATGGCCAACTGCAAAGGGAAATATGTTGCTTGTTGTAAAGAATAGTCTTTGGGCTTATAGGTAGCTACGAATGTGTATACCCCACTGTAACTAACAGCTTCAGAAGAAAAGGAATCTTCAGTGGCCCTGCCCCCAAAACTTCTCTATTTTATGGGGGCCCAGGGAAGGTGAAGAAACACTCCTATACATGAACAAAGCTTTTCCTTCCATAATGAAACATACACTAGGAATGGAAATGCCCTTAGGAATAGTATTAGGGTAGATTGTACTATGAGAAAAGGCAGATTTATTATGAGCTAATGATGCTTAGTTCTAGGACCCCTTACCAATTCAGACCCCTAACTAAGTCCCTAGGATGGAGAGCATATGTTCTTACTGAATTTGCAAAAGTGACTTGTTTCTGTATTCGCTTTCTATAAAAGCACCAGTCTTTGTATTCTATAAGCTTCAGGTCTCACAATCCTGGACGATATTCTAGCTATGACAACAGATTTATCCCTAAGTCTTAGTGCCATCACGGTGTAATGTGAGCTTCTGATTTCTGTTTCACACTGGTCAGTAGGTAGATCTGCTCCACAGTCACTCAGAGATCCAGCTGAGGATGGTTCTACCATGCTTTGAAGATGAGTCTAGTGTTGTATAGGCAGGAAGAAAAAAGTATATGAAAAGCCCATCTCGAGTGTAAATAGTTAGAAGTTGAATGTAATTGCTTCTCTTGTAATCCACTGGTTAGAATCAAGCCAGGGTCAGAGGACATTGGAAAGGCTTCCTAGTGCCAAGGACAGAGTACAACTAAATATCTATCAAAGCAACTATCTTTTCTTGTTTCACACCAAATAATTCCTATTGTCAACAGGTTTGTCAGTAATGAGGAGAAAGAACATTAAAATGCTCAGTTCTGTGGCACAGAATAAGAGAACTTACTGCAAGGATGTCAGATTTCAGGGGGGAAAACAAAAGTCAGAGGTAAGATGTTCTAAACTTCATCTGCAGAGGAATTGGCTTCAGCCAATTCTCAGAAATACCAGGGCCCAAAAGTCATTGCTCCAAAGGATTGCAACATGTTTCCATGCTCTACTCTCACTCAAAATACTTGAGCCCAGCTTACACTTGTAATCCTAGCCACTCTGGAGACTGAGATCTGTGAGGATAGCAATCCAAAGCCACGCCGGGCAGGAAAGACTGTGAAATTCTTACCTCCAATTAACCACCAAAAAGCCAGAAATGGAGCTGTGGTTCAAGCAGTAGAGCACCAACCTTGAAGCAAAAGGGTGAGTACACTGGCCCCAAGTTCAGGACCCTGGCACACACAAAAATAATTGATTCCAGGAGAAAAGAAAAGAATTTAAAATTCCCATTCTCCTTGCCTACTGAGTAAAATGTGAGGATTTTAAAATGAAGCTCAGCTACAAATGACTCCAAGTTTAAAAGGGTCAGTAACAGGTGACTGCAAAGTTTAAAATGGGGACAAGAATGACCTTTTATTGCTAGGTCAGTGACTCTTCATTCGGGGACATATACCCACATCTTTATGCAGAAGTGAGTGCTGTGATGTTCAGTGTGCTATTTAGTGCAGGTGTTTCCATAATTGGGATGAAGTGAGAAAATTCTCTGCTCACTGGCCTTAAAAGTCACCCTTCCACCTGGGTGATGCAATGGTCCAGGCTTTAAAAGATGTATAAATGACTTCTCCCCCGAGGGACCAAGCAGAAAGGGATGTACTTCCTAACACTACAGGGTTATTGACCTTCTATTGTAGCAAATCTGCAAGTGTCAAAGCAATGAGTGTCTCAAAAGAGAAAGCTACTGTTTAAAAACAGATGTTTAAAATACAGAGCCTTGAGAGCTGCCCTCTCTCCAGACACACTTGCTAACAATTCTGAAAAGCATAAAATACAAAACATGTATCCACTCCACCTGCCCCTTTTGTCTCCAAAGGGACAGGGGAAAGAATACTGAATGATGATGTGTCCTTGTTTATCTAACTTAAGACTAAAGAGTGAATTCTTAAGATACATCCCAGGGAAAGAGAAGATTTTTAAAAGTGGATGTAACACTACCACTAGGTTGTGTGCATATTCCTTGGATTCTGTAGTGTTGAGGGGCTCCAACTACAGATTGAATTTGACCCATAGGACAGATAGGGAAACTCAACAACACACATCTGTGACCTTAAGGATGGAGAAAATGTATTTCTCTTCAAAATAGAGGAAAAGAAAGAATAATCACACAGTTCATTCCAAGAGAATCACAATGGTCCAACTATTACCAAGGTAATATTTCCAGGGCATGAATGGTTTGAGAGAAGCTTTACCCATCTGAGAGCATTATCTCACAATAATTTAATTCACTCAACAAATAACTTTAGATATTACCCATATTTTATCAGTGTTGTAATGGCAGGGCATTCGGAAATAAGCTGGTATGTTCACACATATCAGCTATGACTGAACTTACACACTGCTGTTGACAAGATAATGGAGAGATTCAATGGTGCTGAGATGCCAGAGCATCTTGGAAACCCACAGAAGGATAAAACGGACATTCTTGAAGGAAGCAGAGAAGACTTCCTGGAGAAAGTGCCACTTGAAAGTAGGCTGAAGAGAAATTAACCACTTGACTAACAGGAAGGCATACTCAAAGGAGAAAAAGACTCAAAAGAACAGAGGCAGAGCCCGTGAAATGAAATATACATGCATCCCAAATCATCAGGGAGGGGATGAATATACTATAAAGGTAGAAAATGTAGAGGGACATCAGACTCCAAAATATCTTGCAATCTCAGGTATTTGAAACTTTCTCATCAGCTCTGGAAGGACTGACATTGGTTGAGGTAAGAACAAACATTAGACTACTTGTGAAGTTCACTTTTCTCCTTCTACACAGTTAAGTACCCAAAACGGGTTTTCTCCATTAGGTGTAAGGCCTCAGTCCTAGCCAGAGGGAGGCCACAGTAAGAAATCACTGCTACCAAGCAAGGACAGTTCTCTCTTCTGGTCTGAGTATGCTTTGGAAGAGAGAGAGAGATGTTCATGAGTGATAGAGAAGGGGCTGGACTTCTGGGCTTCCCCTTCCCAAATCAGATAAACTTATATATAAGACAATGGGTAAAGAAACATTTTAAAACAGCCACCGAAGGGAATAAACCAAAGAAAAATGGAAAGAAAAGAAAAAAACACTAACAATGCAATAAAAAAATAACCCTCTTGCTTCCAATTCTTGGAGTTCATTTCAATAAGCATCGAGTGGATTTCTAGAAGCTCATAGCTCATGACAAAATGAACTCTTATTTTGCTTGAGCTTTGGCAAATGTATTTTACAGGAGAGGGGGCTAAGGAGAAGGGATCATGAAGAAGCAAATAATTTCTGAGTAAGGGCTAAGTGACTAATTTCAGAGAGTAAAGCTTGTAAAAGGTGAGCATGCGGAGGGGTACCATACTAATGTCCAAAGCTGACCACAGCTGACCACACCCACAGCTCACGCACATTGGATTTCGGCATCAGGAGTACCACCTTTGGGGGATATGACCAGGTTATATTCAGTAAAGCCCATGCAATTAATCTTCTAGTGTTTACTGACTATCAGATATCAGCTGCAGCCAAAATAGTCCTTCTGTATCCATGGAGGATGGATTCCAGAACCAGCATCCCTCCAAGATACCAAGAACTGCAAATGTTCAAGTCCTTTATGTAAAATGGCAGAGTACCGCATATAACCTATCCTTCAAATTTTCTCTAGGTTACTTATAACACATACAACCACATAAATGCTATGCATGTAGTTGCATTGTTTAGGACACACTGACAAAAAAATCTACAAATGTTCAACTTTTTTTCTATCTTCAATCCACAATTGGTTAATTCCATGGAAATGGAAGGCCAACTACACTCAGTTTTGTAAATGAAGCTTGAAACAGCTGTAGACAATACTTAAACAGATGAGAAGGTTTGTGTTTCAATAAAATCCTAATTACAAAAATACGTAAGATGCCAGGTGCTAATGACTCATACCAGTAATCCTAGCTACTAAAGAGACTATGATCTGAGAACTGCAGTTCAAAGCCATTCCCAGCAGAAAAGTCTAGAAGGAGAGGTATGGCTCTAGTGGCCAAGTGCTAACTTTGAAAGAGCTAATTAAGGCAAAGGAGAGTGCTCTGGCCCTAAGTTCAAACCCCAGTAGATCAATGGATGGGTGGGTGGGTGAATGGATAGATGGATTGGACTAAAGGATCACACTTTAGAGTGTGATCCCTGGACTATTGGCATCAGCCTAATTAAAAATGTAAACTCTTAGCCCCACCCTAAAGCTTCAAAATAAGAAACTCAAATTCTCAAGTTCAGCAGTCTGTATTTTATTTTCAGTGAGAGAATCAGGTTCACTCCAACTGATGGCTCTTGTGGTAGTTTGCTATTAAGGACAACATCCATACCACACTGTGGGCATTTATAATCAAAAGGAAATCTCTGCGGTGCAGAACTCTTCCTGTCTAGGTAGAAGGTGCAAGAGCCAGTGCTGTAGAATCCAGAAAATCCCATGCAACTCTCCTCATTCCCCTCATAGGCAATTTTTATCACTCATCAGCTGAAAACAAAATGGCAGCAATACATCCGGTCTGGGTTTGAATTGATCATGGCAAGAATTCCAGAAAACACTAAGAGCAGTTCTGGCTAAGAAAGAATTTGTGGGTGACAGGCTTGGTTTCCTTAATGGAAAACCAACATGGCTTTCTTCAGCAAATGGTGAACTGAGTATTAAAAAGGCACTAAGTGATGTCAAGTATACATTCAAGTTCAAGACAGCATTTAAAATATTAAAACACCCAGAGATTTTATTACTAGCTCATTTAAAATGGTGACCATGAAAAATTTAGTTTAAGCTACCCAATAATGGCTCAGGAGACACTTAAAAATACACACACACACACACACACACACACACACACACACACCAAGATAACTGAATTTTAAAGTAAGTTCCTTATTAACTTCTTTTCCCCTCATCTATTACCATTGCTATTTTCCAGCTGTATAAACAGTCTGGAGAGTATGCCCTGAATGAATTCACCGTTCAGAAAACAACATAATTACAGACATTCCAGCAAACTGAGTGCCAAAAAAAGTTACAAATTAATTGAAGGTTAGCATTGAAAATTAAATCCTAGTCAGCTTGAAGTCATCTTTTAGGCTACTTTCTACAGAATTGAATAGAAAATTCACTCTACATCAGTTTGGTTGACAGAATTTCAAAGTTCAGGTGGACAAATGTGCTCTCCCTGGCCACCACTTTCCCAGGATCTGATACTAATTCCAAATGATGCCTGCCAATAGTACCTTAAAACATGCTTATGATTTATGCAAAATGTAGGACGTTTCCCATAAGTATAAGGCCTTAGAAAAATACCAGTTCCTCTTGCTCTAATCTAGATAGAGGCCATTGGAAAGATATTACTTTAAAAAAAAACTCAGTTGTCTTTTTTCCTTTTTATTATTTCATTTTCTTCCAGAGTTATAAAAACATTTACAAAAATAGTACAAGGAATCTCTGTAGATACTTTACCCAGATTCTCTAAATGTTAGCATGTTTTAAATATTACTTAATGCTAATAACCATAATTTAATGATCAAAATTAGGAAATTGATATTCAAATTCAAAGTCTTTATGTAATTGACAGACCTTCTTCAAAGATTTGATCAGTTATTTCCTGAATGTTCTTTTAGTAGTCTCAGATCAGCAGTCTCAGTGTGAATGATGGGGCTAGGGCTTCAGATCAGGGACTGAGCACTGTTCCTTAGCTTTTCACTTAAGGCTACAGGTCTACCACTTAAGCCACAGCTCTACTTCCAGATTCTTGGTGATTAATTGGAAATAAGAGTCACAGACTTTTCTGTTCAGGCTGTCTTTAAACCTTGATCTTCAGATCTCAGCCTTCTGAGCAGCTAGGATGACAGGCATGAGCCACCAGCACCTGTCACCAGATTACTCTTGGTAGTTATCCCTTTTTTCTTAATATTTTTTAATTTGATCATTACCCATCTCTCTTGTCCAATAAGTATTCACTGGTAACTAACACTGTACTCAAACGTACAGTAAGTTCTGAGGACTAAGCAATGCCTTTAGCCTTGAAATCATACATACTTTACTGTGGAAAGCAGAGTAAAAACCAAATACCAGACATAGATAATATAATAAAGCATTATGTCTTTTAGAAATTAAAAAAAAAAAACTGGGTGCCTGTGGCTCAGGCCTGTAATCTTAGCTATTCCGGAGGTTGAGTCTGAGGATCATGGTTCAAAACCAGCCCCGCAGGAAAGTCCATGAGACTCTTCTCTCCAATTAACCGCCAGAAAACCGGAAGTGGCACTGTGGTTCAAAGTGGTAGAACACTAGCTTTGAGTGCAAAAGCTCAGGGAGAGCACACAGGCCCTGGGTTCAAGCCCTACCACTGACAAAGAAAAAAAAATAAAAGAAATAAACAACACTGGTCAGAACTGGGGGATAAAAGAGATGGTATGTTAATGAAGATGATCTCAACCCAAAAATCTCTTGGTCTTTGCTTTCAGGGGGGAAAAAAAGGTGATTTGTGGCTGAAATCAATATCTAGGGAGTTGTAAATAGCTGTGAGCTTTAAAACAGTCTCTGTGGCCATCTACACAAAGGATGGCAGACAGCAAGGATTCAGTAAAAGTCAAATAAATTGACACTCTGGGCCATCTCAAAAGCCTTTCTGAGGATTTAGAACATACATGCAGG
Source organism: Dipodomys ordii (assembly GCF_000151885.1). Lineage (NCBI taxonomy): Eukaryota > Metazoa > Chordata > Mammalia > Rodentia > Heteromyidae > Dipodomys > Dipodomys ordii. Next base: position 16,812,933 of record NW_012267253.1, on the reverse strand, counting down.
CTATCTCTCGTGTCAGCCAAAAAGCTCCTTTTAACAATAAAGTAACTCATACAAACTCTAAATTAAATAACAGTTCAGAGCTTAATTATCATCAAGGGTCTTCCTCATGTTACACTGCTTTGAACACAAACCTATAGGAACATATTAGAAAGCCTTTGGCAGAGAATCAGGGATTTGGGCTCAAGGTATTTCTGCATGCCAACAAGTCCCCATTTACTTCATTTCTTTCATATCAAGTTTCATCTCCATGGTGCATCAAATCTGTATTCTGTTAGACATCCTAGAATCTTGAATTTGAGAGACCATCAGAGATTGCCAGTCCAATACACTATTCAACATTATGAGTCCTTTGTAAAATCTCTTTAAAAAGATAGGTGGAAACACTCCACTCTGCCAAGTCCATCTGTCTTTAGACTTCATTCCTGCAAACCTCTAACATCCACCTAATCTCACTTCCCACCCTTAATTTTAGAAATACTGTCCCTAGCTCTGTCTCTTTAAATCACATACAACATGTCTCATCGGTGTCTTCTAAAATATGAGTTACAAAACAAGCCAAAATGGCCTGATCGCACAGGGGAGTGAAACTCTCATTTTAGGACAGACATTGTATAAACACTCATGACTAACTCAGCTTTTCTAGTAGTGACATCAGTGTTGACTCTTGATGGCTTCTCAGGATTGAGCACGGGGTCTTTATAAAATGTGCCACTCCATTCTGCATTATCTCTCCCTATTACATACTAATCAAAGATATTTGTGGGTTTTGGATATGTAACTTTATACTTCACTATTCTGGGTTCCACTTTATTATATTTGATGCATTGTTACAGCCTTCTGAGATCTATTTATTTTATTTTATTTTTTGGTTGGTTGTGCACTTGAGCTCAGGCCTGAGAGCTGTCCCTGAGTTCTTTTTGCTCAAGCTTGCATTCTACTGTTTTGAGATATAGCTCCACTTCCAGTTTTTGAGTGGTTAATTGGAGGTCAGAGTCTCATGGGGACTGGGCTGGCTTCAAACAACATTCCTCCAATCTCAGCCTCCTAAGTAGCCAGGATTACAGGTGTGAGCCACCAACGCCTGGCTCTGAGATCTTTTTTGATAATGAAGCAAGTACATGAGTTCCCTGGCTTCTTACTGTCATCTACTAATCAGAAAAGTCATTTATTTATATCATCACCAAAGTCATAATTTCAAATAAGGAGAAAGATTGTCAGAAGTATGAGTGTAGTTAACTCCCTACAAATGAATGTTGCTTATTATGTAGCCTTCAAGGGCATGTGATTAAATGATTACAAATGGAATGTCCATATCTGTTATTCTATCTATCCCTTTCCACTTCTCATTATAAAGATAATTTCCACTTCTCATTATAAAGGTAACTACAGATTTTACCAACTATGTTGCTAAAATCTATTGACCAGATCTAAAGCCTTTCTTGGTCTATCATAAAATGAAGATGACCCACGTTGGTCAGGTAGCTGACATCCACCGTAACTAACCGCAAGTTGCTTCTTATCCATTTGTAAAACTTGTACTGAAAATGTAGCCTCCATGTTCTCCCTCTGGTACTATTTAATTCTTTTATTTTTGACAGAACATTTTAAAAACAACAGTTTCACCAATTTTCTAGAACATTCTATTGACATCATGAATTTGTCTATTCAAACATGGGTCTAAATTTCCTCAGCAGGAGCCTGCATTCTATGTTGTACTCCACCAAGCCTCAAGTTTCTTTTGAGGTTATGTTTCCCTTCTTGATATATAGCCTTAAATTTACTTGAAAAAAAAGTGTTATACTGAGTCAACAATCTACTGAAATTCACATGCATCCAGTTGCTTTTTTTTCCTCATCTCCTGTTTGGGTAATTTCTTCATCAAAATGTCTCAAAACATTTGTCTACTCTGTATGATAATTTTTCTTGGTGAAAACAAAAATTAGAGTATAAACCATTCATGCTATACTTTTTGAGATAAAGTGTAACTATTATGCATAAGTCATCTAGAGGGCAAGAGTAAGAAATGCTTTTGTTAATTAGGATCATGGGGATGAATGAACCAAAGATCTTAGGGTTAACTCTAATGAGTTGTCAGCTAATAATGGTAAAAATGATTTTAGATTTTTAATTTAAAATCACTTTGCCAACAAAAAGCATGAAGATTTCAAATTTCCTGAGCCATCTGGTCCTCTATATGAGGTAATAATTTTTTTAAGTTTAGATGGATAGAAGAATAGAGAATTTATTTGTCTACTGTTTTATAGAAAATCTCTTCACAGAGTTCCATTTAAATGGATTCTAGTTTACTCCTTGCTCAGACTGTGGCAAGTGAAAAATACACTGGAGTAAATAACTACAGAAAAAACACAAACTAGTACAAATATAAAATCTACACTGTTGAAAAATACAAAGGAGAACTGAGCTGGTCCTTTCAATATTGCAGGTCACCTCCTACAGGAACCTAGTAGTAGGACCAATCATAAAAATGATTTTATTTCACATTTGTTACAGACAAGTCCTTTTTATACAGTAACTTGTTTCATTTTTAAGAGTAAATGGATAAGTAAGGTACTCATATAAACTAGATTTTGAAGCAGAGGAAACTGAGAGTTACAGACATTAAACCTTTCCTGATGTGTCAAGTGTCATGACTATGACCCAGCAGACCTATTTCATAAACTCTGCCCTGTGCTCCACGCCACAGCATAATTGGTGGGTGTGTGGTAACTTGCACAATGCCCTAGACATGTGTGTGTGTGTGTGTGTGTGTGTGTGCACATGTGCATGTGTGCGTGCATGTGTGTGTATAGTTACGCCTTGCTTTTATTGGCACATCCTATTCAACTCTCAAGTTTTCTACATGGAAAATGATATTATTTATCCGAACTTTCCTAACAAGGACAAGAACAGAGAAGAGCTGGATAGGGTATGTTGATGCTGAAATTAAGAGAACTACTTGTTGTCATTTCATCACATCATTAATTGTATCCTCTCTGACTGTAGCCTTGGTTTGCTACGACAACATTAAGCTTATAATCCAGCCTCTACTTTCTGACCCTTGCAACGAACATTGGTATCTTTGGTTTTTCAGCTTCCCTCAAGTGAATCATTTTGAAAATAATAATGAGAAATTAGCCCAATATTTTACATGAGTACATGAGTCAAAAAGTCCATGGAAATCAGCAAAAGGAAATCCTCCCTTTGAATATAGGGGTGGGGGAGGAGGATAAATACATTCTCTCTAACTTGAAGCAAATTCTCTGATGCACTATGATTCGTCCATCATTTTGTCACAAAGAATGTTGTCTTACTTCCTTTATCCCCTTCCCAGACCCTTTCAGGTAAGAAATTCCCTGGAAGATCTGAGAGGTAGCATTCTTCCTAACCAGCACTCATTACCTTGTTTAGGGAAAAACAACAGTAATTCAGCTCCCCAAAGGACTTTGGTCCCTGCTGACTGACTGTTGGTAGGCTAGCACAACATGATATCTCACCTCTGATGTGTCCTTTAATTTAGCATTGGCTCTCTCCTTGGCCTCTGGTAGTTTGAGGACAGAACCCCAAAGGCTAGCGATAGGGGCTTCAGCAAATGAAAAACCTACTCCAGAAAGGGCTGATCCTTCTGAATTATCACTCCTGCTTCCCTAGCATGGTCTCTGGGTAGTTGTGTTTTGTTTTGTTGTTGTTGTTTTATTCCCTAAGAGATGAAGGATGTGTAAAGGACACATCCAACTTTAGTCAATAGGTCCATTATTATGATTGGCTGAAAACCATAAAATGCATCCATCAAGCCATTGTGTTGCAACTTGTGTTAAATTATGGTGATAAATAGTCCTTTATCTGTGACGTCACCTACTAATCTATTCCAAAAACTGTTCAGCACTGCCATTAGGCATCACTCACACTCCTGCCAGCCTGCTTAAAAAAAATCTCTCCATGATAAAGCCTCACAAGACTGTGCTTGACTCTGCAGATGCAAATATTGTCTGTTATTTTCATGTCATACTGTGAACCAATTGCTTCATCAGTTCCCTAAGCTATCTTAAGTGTGCAGTAATGTCCTCAATCCTCAGCTCTGGGCATTGTAACTCATGTACTTTTAATTGTTTATAATTTACACCAGAACTGGACAGAGCCCATTTGCACCCATGCTGCTTTATAAGTACATGGATGACATATTTTTGCCACCTTGCTCTGGGTCGAATTTAATCCTATTGACAAGCCTTTAACATAGAAATTTGGTTTGGAATTTCTTAATATTCTCAGGAGCTATGTAAAAGGATGTGTGACAGTTGTTATCAGTATGCTTGGGGTTTGGGTCTGATTTTACACAAAATGTTCTCATAAAATTAGACACTTTTTAGCTCTTAGAAAACACTAGTTATTAAAATGAAATCAAGAGGAATGTGCGAAAATATCTTAAATCTCAATCTCAAATATAACCTGTTTTAAAGTACACACACACGTGCGCGCGCACACACATACACACACACACACACACACACACTACCCTGCATAGCTTTCTCTTTGTGGATTTCCCATAAAAAAGCAAATAAATAAATATAAAATGCTTCACTTTTTCTACTCTGATCAGGAAGAGACAAAATCAAGATGCTCATTGGCATTTCATTCAAAAACACAGAGCCTAATATGTTTAATTCACTTTTAGATTTAATTCAAAGAATCTAGGGGATTGTTTCTTGCTGAACAGCAAAAGAGAAGGTGTCACAGATCCTGCTTCATTCTTGGGTCTCATGTGAGATGATTGGCTTATCCAGAAAAAAAATGTATGTATCTAAACTGCTCAAGCTTAAATGGGCTACATCCTACATCCATCTGCTGTCCTTGTTTATGTATTTTGTTTTTCAATTTTACTTTTTTTGATGGACATATGAGAAAGAGTTTGCTAATATGTTTACTGGGGAGAAAATTACAATTAGATTTGTGTTTCTCTTTTCACTATACTGACATGTCCCTTTAAAATGGGTAAGGAACTACTTACCTGAAAGTTGTTACTTGGTCACTGTCTAGGAAATGATTTTTAAAAATCACTTTAAAAACAGTGTCTTTCTTCCTTCACTGACCCTTCTCTCTATCATCAACACTCACAGAATCTAAAGGAATCACATATTGGAGGGAAGAAAGCAGTTCTAAAACCGAATGCTCTTCAGCCAGTCTTGACGGAAGTTTGGCTTCAACTCAACACTCCAAGTAAAACACTTTGGAGCTTCTCCCATTCAGGGAGTCTTCTCACGTGTGGCAGCTAAAGGCAGGGAGTGGTTTTGCCTGCAACAGAGGTACAAGGGGTTTCCATTCATGGTCATTTCTCCTTTAGTTTCTTTTAATCTTAATTGCTGCTTTCCAGCCCTTTGCTCTATTGCAAGGACTATGTTCGTTGTTGAATAGAAGCATATTTTAAGTCTATTGAAACATCAGTCTATCCTTACTGCTGAAAAGATGCACATGTGCAGGTGCACGCACACACACACACACACACACACACACACACACACCACTCTCGCACTCTAGCCTCACACCCCTATTCTGACAAATCCTGGAATCCTCACCATTGTATAGTAACTGCTGTTCTTGCCACCTTTTTTGCTTCCTGGTGGGTCTGTAATTGTCATCTCATCCCTGGAGCAACATCAGGATCACTCAATAAATTGACTGTCAGGGGATATTTGAAGAACAGAACAGCTTGAGCTCTAGAAGCCAAGCGCCTTATGGCCCCCAGCCCAGAAAAAGGAAGCAATGGGGATGAACAAACCCCATCCCATTCCACTCCTCCAACACACTAATGAGAATTGTGCAAGCAAATCACAGTTCCTAGTTCTACTCAGCGATGGCAAACTACAACACAAAGAAGCTTAAAGAAGTCAATAAAACTACCCTTCACATTTCTTTCTTTTTTTTTTCAAGAATGAAACTGAGAATAAGATATCAACTCCTATATTGGAGAGGTAACGCCAGCGTTTAGGATGCAGGTACAACTTGCGAGTGTTTTATGCAGAAGGAACAGGCCCTGATTAGCTAGAAGTAATGCAGTGACAAGGGCTCTTCTATTACTGCCCCTGACTTAAAATACGAAGGGTGACATCCCCAGGCTTCTAATTCTAAGATTCTAGTGTGCACTCCTCTTTTGGAATCCTGCCGTGTGGAGGTCTTCTATCTTGGTAGCTTCAATTTGGAAGCACGCGGCTGCTTTTTCTAGGAAAATGCCTAAGGGGAAATCAGATCAACATTCCCAGTTGCTGGTGAACAACTGGGCTATGTTTATGGGGAAAGATCAAGATCATGAGGGGATTTGTAAACTCATCAAAAGGACATTTCTGTTAGAAGATCATTGTATTAATGAATGCAAAGGGGGCTGGCAAGGATGGTAAGATAGGAAGTATTTACTCACTGTCTGCTCTGTGCTTCATCATTAAAATTCACTGAATCAGACAAGGTTTGTCCTGTGAACTCCACTTTACGGACTAGAAAATAGACTTTCATGGTTGTTAAGAATATTAACAAAGTCCTTCAACTTGACTCCATTGTCTGTGAGTTTCTCCATCACATCATGCTGCTTTTCAGATGAACCCTTAAAAGCAAGGAGGTGCTGGTGGGAATGGCAAGGGAATGATGGTAACATTCCACTGTAAATGACAAAACAAGCTGGACACATTCATCTATGTATGACCTAATAGTATAGCATACAATTATATCCCTATTTCAGCAAGCATTTATTAAATCAACAAGTATTACAATATTAACCAGCACTTAATAAATCAACAAGACTTTATTAAAGACACTTTTGTGCCAACCTTTGGGCCTTTGCTGTAGTCACCCAAATAAGTCTAAGAGACCAGGTTGGCCCTGGAGTCATTTAGAGTATAACTTAAAATAGCTCTATCTAAAAAGCATGTAGCTCTGAGTTCAAACCTCAGTATTGGACAAAAAGAGAGAGAGAGAGTAAAAAATGATTTTTAGGTTATAAGGGTAGTGACTGAAGCTTTGTAGGGCAAGTTTCCTTTACAAAATGCAAAGGCAAAGCTAAATTCTAAAGAATAATTAGCTCAGGAGGAGACACGGAGCACCACAGTGTATCAGAGAAAATAGAATGCACAAAGGTGCTGAAAAGGATATCTGGCTAAGGCAGAATTGTAACACCATAAAGATAAGAATGTAAATAGAGAACACTCAAAAGGCATGACTGAGCTCAAAGTTCGATATGTTTTTGTCCTCATTTCAGACAAGTAACATTAATCTTTTGGGCCTAATCCTGAAGCCGTGGGTCTGCTGCTCTCAGGCGGTGGGTACAGGTGGAAGGGGCTAGGCATTTTGGTTTCTGTGAGTAAATAAAGACCAGGCTGTATGTCTAGAGCCAGGCTCACCACTGGAGGCAGGAAATCCCAGTAACGTGTCCTCCCTTCATTCCTCCAATCTCAGAACCAAAAGGAAAGAGATAACAGACCAAAGATATATGTATCATTACTCACCATTGCCACAGGGGCCTAGAAATAATGATCTTCTGACCAGCCAGGAGGTACACCTGATGGCCACCTTATAAAGACAAAGACTTCCCTGTTCCTTGAGGCCTTGGCTAAGGAGGCACACCAGACGTGAAGAGAGGCCCTCCCAGACTAAAAGACACGAGTATGGAAAAAGGCACCAACTGAGCTAGAAGCTAAGTGGGACAGTGAGATCTGAACTGGCACCTTAGGAGAGAGAACAAAGGGGAAGACCAGGTTTTGATTTTGACAAGAGACATAAGTTATGAGGAGAGAGGAAAAGGACTTGAGAAGTTCAATAATTATGGTTAGGCTTCTGGCCACAGCTGGAGAGAGTGAACACAGAAACAGAACCAGTAGATGGGAGCTAACTAGCTCAATATTATCTTTGTATAGGTGGGATGCATAGAGAAAAATTATTGATAAAAAATATCTGAATATTTTATTTTGGAGATCAGGAGAGAGTTTTTTACTCTGGGGGGGGGGTGTGCATCCACACAAAGAGCTCTCCATTTGCTTCTGCCAATTATCATTGCTATTGAAAATTGACCAAGGGTCTCTTCCTTACCAGACACAGCTAACTGGTGATTTCCACAGGAGGAAGAGGGAAGGCAAAGTGGTAGGAAAACCTATACAAGAAGAGACTAGAAAATGTGGTGTCAGTGGCTATCAGCCACTGAGCGGACAGAGAGCCAGTAGGGCACTGCTGGTGCCCAAGGTCCTACCCTGCATCAGATCAGAGCTGAAATGGAAGTGGCAGTTAAGGAACAGAGGGTGTGAAGAAACTGAAGGGATAGGTGTTAAACATGAAGAAAGCAGAACAACAAGACAAAAGGCAGTTACCTTCATTGGAGGGAAGGTGAATGGCAACTGTTAAAGTGAACTTTTGCTTAAGCTGAACAACACTGTTGATGAAAAATATATATAATATACATTATATATATATAATAGATACCTATGTTCGTTTTGATCAGGAGTTAGACCTGCTGTTGACTGAGTGAGCATCAGATGCCCCTTGCAGCTCTGAAATAAGAACCCTACTTGCCTAAAGAATCGAAGTATGTTGCCATTGCTTTTGCTCTGCTATGACAATACATGAATGAATAATGAAATGGAAGTTAAGGTTTTTGAAAGCTCACCAGAATAAATCTTTACTTTCCTAGGATGAATGGTTAAGAGGCTCTTTTCAAGACTTGGATAATAGTTTCTAAATGAAGGAATGAATATCAAGAGCTTAGAGTGTTAACTCAAGCTAAGACTTTGAGGAGACCTTTGGAAATATTTAAAAAGATAGATTAGTGAAGCAGTAAGGCAGAGATTAAGTGAACATGCTTTCAGATCTGTCATGTGACATTGCATCTGCCAGGTTATTTATTTTCAGAGCTACCCTCTGATGAATCAGAATCACCTTTAGGAGAATCAGTATTGAATAACATTGAGAAAAGTCAGAAATACTGATCACTAATGTGATTTCATTCTTCGGGAAATAAAAAAAATCGTATTTATTCAGAATAACAATTGCAAAATGGCTTACTATTTGCTATTTTTATGGATGCACTTTCTAAATCATTGTTTTTTAATATATATTTCTTATTGTAAAGATACGGTACAGAGGGGTTACAGTTACATGAGTAAGTTAATGAGTACATTTCCTATCGAGCATTGTTACCCCCTGATTTGTTTTTCCCCTGCCTTGCCCTTCCCACCTCCCCAATTTCCCCCCTCTCCCTCAAAGTTGTAAAGTTTGTTTTCAACAAAGTGTCTTGTACATCTCATTGCTACAATGGGTCAACCTGTATCCTTATTTCAGCATTTTGTTATTTCCCTTCACCTCCCCAAATTAGAAAAATGTATATACAAGATGCAGGGCATGGAATCAAAAGTGAATGAGAATCTTAGTCTGTACAACAAGCTAGGTTCCACCCAGTGGTATTTCAAAAGCTAAGAGAGAGAGCGATAGATCACTCTTTTAGGGATATGTCTTTTTCCTAAAATCATCCTTGAGGTAGACAGGAGAAATGTACAATTCCCCTAAGCAACCAACCAATAGTTAGATTGAAAAGGGGAAAAACTGTCTGCTTCACACAAAGCACAGGTCTCAGGATTGTCATCAATATGTGTGCAATGCTATGCAGCACACTGCTCCAGGGCCTGTGGTTTCCACAGAGGTCTGTGATAATTGTGCATCCTGATGTATGATATGCATACCTCACATAAGTGCACCCAGTGGTCCTGAGCTTTCCTTTCTCCTGCTGGACCATCACTTAGAACGGTATGGCTTATCTGAAAAGAGGCTGGCATAATTTTTGATTTGGTAGTCAACACAGAGGAATAAAAAGAAACCCACTTCTGCAGAGCAGAATGGTGGGCAAAATGCAATCATAATATTCAACTTAGACACGTGAAACATGGATCTAGGTAGGTTGAGCAGATGGGTGGCATTGGGATAGATGGGAACCTGAATATAACAAAATGCATTGCACTCATCAATTGACATGTTGAATTGAAACTCTTTTATACAACTAGTAAAATATAACATAAAAATAAACGAGTAAGAATTTATAAGACAAAATGAAATCAGTTTCATGGTGAAGAGGATTTGGTTGTAGAGCCAAAAGTTCCTAGGATTGATCTATATTACAGAATAAGCACGAATAACTTTAGATCTTCATTGCCATCATCATATCATCTAGAGTCTCTTAGAGGATCCTGTCTCTTTCTTCTTTCTTTTCAATTATTCTTTTAACACATTTGTACTGATACAAGTTTATTGTATCAGTACAAATACAAGCCTGTGGTTGCATTAAATATTAAGATAAATCAGAGAGAATGATACCTACACAGGTAAACGCTTGAAGGGGCAAGTAGGCAGTGTAAAAATATAGACCCGAAAATCTTGAATGAATAGCCACCACATTTGGTCGGATTAGATATTTGATGCACTATTTCTCTAATAACTCTATTTACTGGAGTTAGTTGAACTTGCCTAGATGGAGGACATAGGTCATTGGGGGCATGACCATGGTCCCCCGGGTGGGGGTGGGGGTGTACATCTTGCTCTAGCCCCTTCCTGTATGCTTCTGCCAGCTTCCTGTCTCCTATGTGGTAAAGTGTCTCCTCTCTGGCTACCATAGCCCACAGTCATGGAGCCAAGTGACTAAGGATTGAAACCTCTGAAAAACTGTGAACAAAAATGGATCCTTCTTCTCAAAAGGAAAAGAAAAAGGAGAAGGCAAACATTTGCTCTTTTGCTTATGTACCCTGCATAAACCTGAGAGTTTATGAGTAAACACTCTTCCCCTTTGTTCAATTCCTTACTCTGCAGATTCTTGTACTAACTCTGGAATAGATATACACATTAATAGGAAGAACACGATGAAACACAAGCCTCAAAACTCATTGTTACTCAAATAAACATAATATTCAATTTTGAGTACAAACAGGAAAAAATACCCCCAATTTAAAAGATTTCTTTCCATTGCTTTTTTATTTCACTAAGTATAAAATTCTGACTTGGATAGAAAAAAAACTCCTGTAGAGAGCACTGTGCAACTAAATTCTGTAGCAGGTAACATGTCACCAGACTGGGTGACAGCACTGATCAGCAGCTGAGTAGCAGAGGGAAAGCCAAGTATACCCAAACTGACATGTGATATGGTCCAAAGAGTAAATCAGAGCTTTTCAAGAGGTGAAGAGTTGAACGGAATTTTATAAAGTGAACCAGAATATCACAGAAGTTAATTTCCTATTTCCCAGAGCCCCACATTATCCCAAAGAACAATATCTACTCTTCCCTCAGCAGTTCCTAATATTAATCCTTTAAATTAGTATAAAATGAGACCTTTTCAGTTAAAGAATAGAAGATAATTTCCCATCAAAATAAGTTGCATTCCAGCATTTAGAAGCAAAAAAAAATTTTTGATCTATTTTTAATTTACTCCAAAAAAAGAACAGAATTAAGAACTAAAATAGTATAAATTTGTTATCGGTAGCCCTATTTACCAAATACTAATCTCCTCCCTCTGCTACAATACACACAAAGTTTGTATTTTATGCTGAGAAGTAGTATACTAAGCAGCACTAATCTAGAAATCTGAAGTGCTGGAGTTGAGAAATACTGCAACAGTGCTAGGGTGAAGTCATTTATCCCATTGGGTCAGTGTTCTGTCAACATGAGGTTGCTGAGTTGGTCAACTGCTTACTGTCTTAGAAATCTAACAACAAATGATAATTTCCTGTATATGGATATATTTTGTCTACCTCCTTCCCTTTTTTTCCTCTCTAAAAAAAGGCATGACAGTGAACTAGACATGAATAAGAAATGTTTAGTACAATGCTTCTCAAAATAAGTGCAGGAATGGAGTCTCTAAAATGTTTTCTTTTTTAAATGTGTGGTTATTTAGCTTCATCTTAATTATATGTACATATAATTGTAAAATATGTATATTATATATAATATATAAATACAAAATATATATTACATGTACATGCATGCATATCATACACTACAGAGTGATAGCCAGGTTCTGGTGGCTCACACCTTGTAATCCTAGCTACTCAGGAGGCTGAGATCTGAGGATCACAGTTCAAAGCCAGCCTGGGAAAGAAAGTCATGAGACTCTTTAATAAACCACCAGAAAACTGGAAGCACGCTGTGGCTCAAGTAGTAGAGTGCTCACCTAGAGCTGAAGAGCTAAGGGACATCTCCCAGGCCCAGAGTTCAAGCCCCACAACTGACAAATAAATAAATAAACAAATACCCTTTTAATTATCTGCTGACTAGTAACATGACCAAATATATTAGTAATCAAATATTTATATTTGTGAATCTTTCTTTTTCCCTCCCTCCCTACCTCCCTCCCTCCAGCCCTCCTTCCTTCCTTCCTTCCTTTATTCCTTCCTTCCTTCCCTTCTTTCATTCTTTTTGCAGTAACGATTTTCAAACTCACACTTGTTGAGCAAGTATTCTAGTGCTTGAATCATGCCTCCAGCCTATTTTCCTCTGGCTAATATTGAGGGAGGGTCCCAAATTTTGCCTGAATCAAAATGGAATCTCCTATTTATACTTCCTTTCATAGCTGGGATGATAGAAATGTACCAGCATGCTCAGTTTGTTTGGTTTTGCTTTGTGTTTCTTTTAGATAGGGTTTTATGGTTTTTTATTGGGCTGACCTAGAACTACAATCTAGATCTTAGCCTTCCATATAGCTAGGAATATAGGTGCATCCCACGATGCCCAACTATCGGTTGAGACTGGGATCTCACAAGGATTTTGCCCCAGGCTGGTCTTAAACTATGATCCTCCCAATCTCTGCCAATCTCTGTAGCTACAATTATGATATCAGCCTACAGTGCCCAGCATATTTGTGTTTTTGTGACACTACTGGGGACAACTTACTACTTAAAGGGCCAGCATTTTATTTCAATTTTCTTCACAAATTTGAGTGTCTGTCCTACAACCTAAAGTGTTCTAATGTTTAAAAAGAGAGACAACATTTGTCTTATATGCCTTCAGGCAGATATATCTAGTTACATAAAATGAAATTCTAAAAATCTAGAATTAAATCTGTTGTATACCATGGACCTTAGATGCCTAAGTTAGGACTCCTAAGCTTGGGGTGACAGTTTATTTTTGCTTGAGATCTATGAGTCTATTATGTCTTATATATGATCTATTCTTGGTCTTGAAACAAAAGGCCAAGAAGCACCATATATAAGTGTGTGTGTGTGTGTGTGTGTGTGCGTGCGCATGTGTGTGTATTCTGAACAATTAAACTATAACATAAACATGGTAGTTCGCAAGTAAGCTTTTTCTAAAAGAAAATACTTAACTTGGAATTTTGTGCAAAATTTAAGAAAAATGGTCAGGACCAGAATTAAATATTAACATGAGCTAAGCATTTCTGTAAGTAAACAGAGAACTAAAACAGAAATATGCTGCTTTGAAAAGGCGGGACATTTTCATATTTTCCTACCCATCAGAAGTCCAAGATACTTTCCTTTAAATCAACCATAAGCACATGAATGCTATCTTCTTTGTTGGAGTAACGCCACATTGGATTTTTGGGGGTCATAACAACAATGTACATATGTGCTCTCCAGAATAACATTCGCTAGTATCTGTAACATCATATTCCTTTCTGGAATGCCCATGTAAAGATCGTATATTTCTTATAGCTCCCTGTCTTCTTAGTTCCTTTCAGGTGTTCCAAACCCAAATTGCATTACACAAGTTATCTAATAAACCTGATTCTGCTCCAACTATCCCAGCAGGCTGCCCTTTTCCCATAATGCCATCCAGATGGCCTTCAACCCACGGGAAGCTATTAGAGACACAATAATATTCCTAAAGTCCTTGTCCCTTCAACTCCCTCTTCTTATGTCCCGTTTATTTCCCTTAAGCTCTACGTGCTAATTAAGAAGAGACACAGGGAAAAAATTTATAAAATTCAGAGGTCTAAACAGAATGCTAGATGCTTTTGTGTTTGTGTGCTTACATGTGACTCTCTCCGATGAAAATAACAAAGAAACAAGAAAAAGCTTAGTTGGGTTTTAAGACACCACTGGCCAAGGATGAACAACTACAGGTGACTGGCATGAATGAAACCACACAAATAGTTTTTAAATCTATCAATCAACTGCCCAGTACCACTTCAAATTTAGGTAAGTGCCAAAGAAGGTTATTTCCTTCCATATAAAAAATTTATTCTTCAAAAGCTTATAGTGATCCTTCATCTTGAAAGCAGTCAAGAAGAAGTAAGGCCGAGCAAAGTAAAGCCTCAGCAAGAGCTGTCAGCTACCGAATGAGAGAAAAAGATGTGTTTGGACCAACATCTTCTTTGAGCCTCTGACCAAAATGAGTACAGGTGGGTTTTATGACAGCTCAAATATCTCTTGCAGACCTATATTTCTCCATGTAAAAGAATGTACCTGTCCAGGCAGATTTATTAAAGGTCAGTACTTAATGAGTCATACTTACCAGGAGTTAGAAGTCTCCAGGGCTTTAATTTCTTTGCCCTGGGAGTTCTTGAGAAGGCAAAATTCACCTTACGTTAGCTAGACAGCAACTTTGTCCTTCTTTCCCTTATCCTGTATTCACACCCACCCATGACATGTAGGTAAATTCTAAAAAGTAAATGTCTAAACACGCAGCAATTATGTAGTACCGCCGGGAAGTCTAGAGTCAGGTGCACTGGCAAGGTCAGCGAAAGGAAGCTGGATTCAACAGCAAAGCCTTGCAGATGGCTTGCTTTTTGTTTTTTTTCACTTGTTTTTAAAAATGTTCCTGAGCCTAAAAACCAATAATCAACAATTTCTTACTTTGGCCTAAGTGCTGTGGGTGTTCTTCCAGTCCATTTGTTGACATATAGTTTCCATTTTAATAATAGTTAATTATTTGGCAAAAACAACATCCAACCTATTTTCCCTCTAACTGCCATAAAACAAGTGTAATTTGAACAATGGAGCTCACAATGAAGAGGTTGCTTCTTCTTCCTCTAATGAATTATAGAGATTCAGAACTAGAATAGTGGATCAAAACCCGAACACATGCTCATATGGCAATTTAGTCTTCAAATATTTTAAGGAAGATATACAACCTATTTTCTACTTTTCTTTAAATAATTAATCAAAGAAAATAGGAACTTATAAATTGACACTGTAGATGAGTACTTGATTTTCTCTTTAGAATGTCAAAATATACTATGTAGGGTTTTAACACAATTTGCCCTAGAAAGTAGCTTCAGTGGATTATTTTGTATCTTCTTGTTTTTCTTGGTATGATGGGGAGAGGGGAGGTTACAAAACTATGTTTGCATAGTACTTGACTGAATGAATTCTTCTCATCTAGACCTTTCCAGATAGGAATCTAGCCTGTTCCCAGACCAAAACAGTCATAAACTGGAGCTCTAAGGGGTTGCACAGCTAGAGGTCACAGAGAAGCAGATGCCAACCCCTAAACCCATGACCCTCTGTGACCTGGAACCAAATGCCTTCAACTAAGGTCATGATCCCCTGCTTTTCCCCAACTAGGGTCAGGACCCTCTGCCATTTAGGATGACCAGCTTTCCCAGAAAGATGTGAGTGCAAGCAAAGACAGCACGTACAGGCTGTTTGAATACTGCCAAATGCCTTCAATCCAGTACTCTCTGCAAGAATTTCTAAACTGCAGTAATTTTTGTCTCATTCTTAGTTTGTGACATATCTCTGCTACTGTCAATAATGTTCTTTATGTTTCCTCTTCCAATAAGTCTATTTTCAAAGAAATTTTACATCAATACAAAAAGTAGAAAAGCAATGTCCCATAAATTTTCCAGTTTTCATATCCCACAAGCCAAATATTTTAAGTATGTACAGTCATGCCTTGTTTTGTTATATAGCAGCATACATATATTGCTATCCAAATAGACCATTTGCCTTACAACAAATGAAAGTATAAATGATCAGTTAAGAAAGGAATATAAATAGAATTTCTTACATTATTTTTACATTTCTTACATTATTTCACATTTTTATAATGAAGTAGACCATTTGCATAATTCTTAAAGTATGCATTTTAAGATTTGGTAACTATTATTTCTAATACATTTTAAAATTAAAAGTATAACTATTAAATTTGTTAAAACTCTTTACACTACCTAAAATCTCACAGAATCCTATCATTAGTATGGATGTCTCAGGTTTCTATTTGCAGAGGAACTCACTGCATAACAGAGAGAAAGACTATCGAATGCTCAAAGAATACTTTACTTTTTCCCCTTTTATTAGATGATAGTTACAACTTTTGACTCCTAAGATGAGACATGCAGCCCACATCAAGTTAGATGTACACCTTATACTTATATCTTCTGAATTGCTCATGGTAAGAGATAGAGATATGCATGTAAGCTACTGTTGTGCTGGATAGATGCAAATCTGATTTCAATATCTGGACTAAGTAAAACTGTTTCTGCCCAAGTGATTCTTGTTTTTAGTGTTTTAACAGTGAAAGACGATCAGATGGTAGACTCTAGAAAGCCTATCCAAAGAAGTCTTTTTGAACTTATAAAAATAACTAAATGAGTGCTGGGAAGGTGGCTCAGTGGTAGAGTGCTTGCCTTGCATGCATGAGGCCCTGGGTTTGATTCTTCAGCACCACATAAGCAGAAAAAGCTGGAAGTGGCACTGTGGCTTAAGTGGTAGAGTGCTAGCCTTGAGCTGAAGAGCTGAGGAACATCACCCAGGTCTAGAGTTCAGGCCCCACAACTGACAAAAAAGAAAGGAAGAAAGAAAGGAAGGAAGGAAGGGAAGGAGGGAGGGAAGGAAGGAAGGAAGGAAGGAAGGAAGGAAGGAAGGAAGGGAGAGAGAAAGAAATGAACTTAAGGTTTGGGTGGTTCTGACTTTGTTTTCTTTGTATACATACACTTGTGTGTGTGTGTGTGTGTGTGTGTGTGTGTGTGTGTGTGCATGTGTGTACTTTGTCATTCTCCTGCACTCTGCCATTATGTACACCTAGCATATTGTATATAGTGGATGATTCCAAAAGTATTGCTGATCAATTGATGTCTCTAGTGCTGGTTTTAAAATAATAGAATTGGCCACCTGCAAATGATTTTATTTCACTGTTTCTGTACACATATGATCTAGTAATATATGACACTGCAATGGAGACTGAATGGATGGTAATCCCAGCTGTGGTCTTGTTACTCCCTTTCATGAAATAAGTCCAGATGTCATCTTGCGTTTTGATCATGTACCTCTCGGTCTTAAAGTCAGAATCTGCAGCAAGTGCAGTCAAGTGAGTCCAATCAAAATGTTCCTAGGCTAATCCTTCTAAGTCATGTGAAGATATTCACTTTATCTTTTGCACTTTGCACAAATTGTTTTAATCCTTTTGTCTTTTGCCTCTCAGTAGAAGAAAATCCAAATCCAAAATATATAATGGCTTATGAGATAGAGTGAGATATGAGCTTTTTAGTAAAGGATCATTTAGAAATATTACTGCTTAGTATCTATGTAGGGACATCTTTCCCTGTCAAAAGTTATGGTAGAAAGGATCAAAGAGCTGTTTATGAGACCTTCCACAGACGTTCACATTAGAGATGCCCTATGCTTTCTCCCACTGCTCCTTGTAGATGGTGGCCATCTTGGGTTTCCTCATCCCTCCTCATGTCTGTTACCCCCATCCTCATTGCTGATTTTAATCACTATCATCCTTGTTGATAGTGATTATCTTTCCATCCATTTATTCTGTTCTTTATTCTTTCTGCAGTCTTTTATTTCCATCACATTTGTCAATTGGCAAGATGCTTCCCAAACAAAGATGCTTCCCAAAATATCTCTGAAGTCACTAGGAGTACCAAGATTGTCTGAGAGAATTAAGAATTTACTATAATAACAGAGATACCATCTTTCATTTATCGACACTTGCTATGTGTTAGCAATGGCCTACAAGTTTTGTAGTTATCAACCTATGCTCTAACCAAATGTATCAGTGCCATAGTTATTTAACTTTATCCCTGAGGCAGATGAAGTATAAACTGGTGAGTTTGATTATTTGCTTTCCCCAAATCATTCAGCCAATATTGAATAGCTTTAAGTAGTTTTCACAAAGTTTATTTGTTTTTTGGTTGTTTTGTTTTTACCTCTGATGCATCATGATTTATTTGGATTTTGCAAAAGTTTGTCTCCTAGCTAAGCTAGTCTCATAAATACCATCTTGACTATTTCTTCTATTGAGTAAGTTTCTTTTAATGTACATGTCAGAAATATGTCACTGAATCTGTACTTGGTGAAGCTATCCAGATCTCTTTCCACTTGCAGCCTATCATCCTCTGAACCTACAGAACATCTTGCACCTGGTGGATGAATGTAAAGAAATGTGCCAGTCAGTTGATGGCTCTATGATGGTTTTGAAATAATAAAATTTGTTACATTCAAAGAAGTTTGATATACTCTTTCTGTATCAATTTGACAACCTACATAAGGAGCTGATTTTTTAAGCCATTAAACCTTTTTAATGCCATGCAAAAGAAAGGGACTTAATAGAACCACTTAGATGTTTTCAGACAAATAATGAAGTAAAACTGAGTGGTATAATGGTAAGACTCATTAGCTCTCTTTAAAAAATATTTATTGCTTCACACTTAAAAGAAAAAGAAAAATGATAAGTTTGGATATTTGGAAATGAAAAGGAATTTTTTTTTAAAAAATTAAAATCTCCTAAGATCATTTATGCATCTTTGTCACAGGGTTAGGTCTAAGGACTAAGTTGAACAATTCAAACAAAATGCTTACAACAATGGCTAAAGTAATCTTAAATATCAGTAAAGTTCCATTATTGTTACTGTCTTGATTATTCTTTTTATCAATGATATTCAAGAGGTTTTGTTTAAAGTGGTGGTCTTTGGTCACTATTATATAAATTTTGATTTTATAAATTTTTAATAATTGTTATAAATTTATGGATTTTGCTTATACACTATATGCATTCTTGAAATATATTGATACAATTGCATGATTCAAACCTCAAGATTTTTTAAAAATATATTCAAAGGAAGAGCCCCTCTTACTTTTATCCATAACTAGTTAGGTGCTCATAACCATAAAAGATGGTAAATTTGCTTTATTTTGTATTTACACTGCCAGAGAAAAACTGTTCATTCAGGCCAAAGACACATGCACACACACACACACACATTTGTAATTTTTCTTTCCTTCTTAAAAATCATAGCATAGCATAAACATTTTTCTATATCCATCCAACTCCTAACTCCATTTCACTGGTCTTTTACAGAAACGTCCTAGCTATTCTTGTTAATTTTCATATGAATTATACAATCAACTTGTGTCATTTAGCAGGAAACAATGTGGTATTTTTGTCAGATCATGTTAAATTTATAAGTAAACTCAGGGAGGACTAGCATCCCAATGATGTTGAATCTTTCTATTCAAGAACATGCTGGGGCTTTTATTTGTTCACAGAAATTATGTAGCCTTCAAAGCTATTTAAATTTTTTCTTCATATAAGTCTTATTTTTTCTGCTAATCTCATGCCTATATATTTTAATTTTATTGTTATTTTAAAACAAATATTTTCTTCCATTATAGCTTTTAACTTATTGTTTATAAATGTAAAAACTTTTCAAGTCAGTATATTAATACCTTGACACATGAATGATTCTATTACATTGCATTACATTTTATTACTTTACATTACACATGAGCAATTTTAGTAATATTAGTTGATTTTCTTGGTTTTACAAGTATTTAATTGTATCCTGTTCATGGTTATACGTGTGTGTGTGTGTGTGTGTGTGTGTGTGTGTGTGTGTGTGTGCTGGCCCTAGTTCTTGAACTCAGAGCTTGGGCACTTTCCCTAAACTTTTCTGCTTAAGGCTAGTGTTCTTCCACTTGCAAGATGGCTCCACTTTCAGCTTTTTGGTGGTTACGTGGGGATAAAAGGCTCACAGACTTTTCTGCCAGGGCTGTCTTTGAACTGCAATCTTCAAATCTCAGACTCATGAGTAATTAATATTATAGGCACCAGTCTTGAGTGAAAAAGTTAAGGACTGGTGCCCAGGCCCTGAGTTCAGTACAGGCACCAAAAACTCAAAAAAAAAAATTAAAACAACATGACAATGAAAATTGAGTCCTGATGTGCTCCCAACATGTATCAGAGTTTACTAAAATTCAGTCTGGGTCTCCCCAGAATCTGATGGAAAGAAAGATCTGAAGACTGCCCTATGATTTGCTTTTTGTATAAATTCAAACTTGATTATGGTTCCTGTTTTAAATCAGTACTGTAACTCCTTAAAAATACTTTGGCACTAGCTGGGTACCGGTGCCTCATGCCTGTAATCCTAGCTAATCAGAAGGCTGAAATCTGAGGATCACGGTTTGAAGCCACTCTGGGATATAAAGTCCCTGAGATTCTTCTCTCCAATTAATCACAGAAAAACTACAAGTGGCATTGTGGCTAAGTCATAGAACTGTAGCCTTGAGAGCAAAAAGCTCAGGGATAGCACAGAAGTCCAGAATTAGAGATCCAGGACCAGAAAATAAAAACAAAACACATTGGCACTTTTCCCTTTGATGTATAATCTGAAATGGTTTAAACATCACTGGAATTTTTCTACTTTTCAAAGTGGTTGGGTGGTAAGTCCACTGTGAAACCACAGTTAGTTGGATTTTTCTAATAGAAGCAGGGAAGTTTAGATAAATGAGTAGTTTCTCTTTCTAGGTTTAATTTTTATTAGCATTCATAGCTTGTACAAGGATGGTTAAATGTGATATTTCCATATACATAATTTGTATCCCCATCAAACTCACTTTATTGCTCTCCTTAATCTCCTTTTCCCTTCTTAAAACAATATCAACAGATTTCATGTTCTATTTTCATACATGGAGATGATATATTTAGGTCATATTCATTCTAATTCACCCTCTTTGCTGTTCTCTATTTCCTCTACAAAATTTTTCTTTTCACTGTGTCTTATAGAATCAGTGTATATAAAACATTTCACTTGCTTCTTTTTATTCATTTCTAAAATACTGAGTAGTCAAGTTTTCTCCTGATAATTTATTGTCCTCAGTTTTGTAAATAGTCTGTCATTCTTACTTGTATATTGCATTTAGCCTTTAAATATGGCTAATATCTTAACGTTCCCATTTTTATTCCTTGTCTAATTTTGCAACTCTTTACATTCTTTTTTTTATTGTGAAAATACCGTACAGAGGGGTTACAATTACATGGGCAAGGTAATGAGTACATTTCTTCTCAAGCATTGTTGCCTCCTCCTTTGTTTCCCCTTCCCATCCCTTCCAATGCCCTCCTGCACTCCCACCCTTCATTTCCCCCCCAAAACTCTTTAAATTCTTATTGCCTACTTTTATTGTCCCTTCTTGCATCAGACAACATTGCCAACTTTATTATTTACTTATATAAGAAATAAAGCCTATGGATGTTTTGAATATTATTTTAGCTATATCAAACCAGCTACAATAAACACTGTCATGTATTAGTATTTTCCTTTTTGTACATATTCTGAAATCGTGGTTGATATTTCTTCTTCAGCCTAGAAGGTAGGGAATTTTGTTGTCACATTTGTTCATAAGTTTAGGATTCTCTTCCACAATTTTAAACATCAATTGCAACTGAAAAATTCAATTTAACATGTCTACGTATGCAGTGTGCTACAATAAGAACCAGCAGCTCCCGCGGCTCCTCAGTGCCACTGCCCTAACCAATGGCAACAAGCTTAACTGGGCTATTATCACACATGGGCATAATGTAGTGTGACCACAGTCATCCTCCTTTCTCTATCTCTGCCCTATGCTCTCTCACTTAGACCAGCAACTCAGAGAGGACTTGTTCTTTTCTTCTGAACTGTATGTTATGGTTCAAATGGGTTTCACAGGAGTATTTCACACAAGAATGGGCTGTACTTTTATCAGATTGAACCCTCATGCTTACTTTCATTTTCCACATTTCCCCTACTGTCTATTATTCAATAGCCTTTGGTGAGCTTTCCATCTGCATACATGGATAAAATGTATTTTAGTATTGTTCTATCTGTAAGATGCTAAGTTTAGTATTCTTTGTTATTTATATATCTGGAGATCTTTGTGGTTTTCCTTAGTTGCTCAAGACACTATCAATGTAAGGGTCTGTGATTATCATAAACAACATTTTCTCCCTTATTGGTATGGAATAGAACTTAAGCCCAAGAAAAGATTTACACTATTATTTCATTCTTCTGAATATTTCTTTCCCACTTCATCTAAACATAGTCTATAGGAGGTGAACTATTGCTGTGTTTCTGTTTTTCCTTGCATATCTTACATTTTTATATGTGGATGCTATAGTATTGGTACATAGAAAATTATAGTAACTATCTCTTCATTGAAAGTTTTATCCTTCTGTATTAAAAGTGTTTTTCCACATATTTATGTATTATTTTGGCCTGTATTCTTTTTTTTACTTGATATTGATTCCAGTTTACCATTTATTTTTGCTATTTACATTTGCTTGTTATGTTTTTTCTAGCCTTTTAGCTTTCCTAAATCATAAACACACATTCATATTTATTATATATTAATTGTTAATATAATACAGATTAATGCATTATTAAGTATTAAATTATTACTATATTATATATAATATATCATATAATATGCAATATATGTTATATACACTATATTATATATAATATATATTTATGTACATTATAATGGGCCCTCAATTTAGGATTCATTTTTGTCATCACCTTTTGGGAATATTTGGTGAGGGCTAAGGAAAGTTTTGGTTGTCGTAACTGGGTATGTGCTATTGTGCTACTGGAATCCAAGGGGAGTAATCCAAGGTGGTTGCTTGATGTTCTATAATGATCAAGAAAGCCTCATCCTCACCCATTCAAAGAATTTCCAGTTCAAAATGTCAATAGTGTTGAGGTTGAGAAACTCTGACATACAGATTGAACTTGTTCTATGATCCAAATTGAGATAGTCTCTTAATCATTGATTTTGGATGATTAAGATTGTTGCCATGATTTGCTCTTAGTTCTGTCATATTACTTGATGTGTTTTATACTTACAATGTCTTTCACCATGTAGTTTTCTTCTGCATATTTATAATTCCAATATTTAAGAATGGGGTTTATAATTAGTTTTAGTTATTACCTTTATAGTTATAGCTTCTGTCCTCTATTTTTGGGCTGTATCGAAGAGCTTCTTCTTGTGAGCATTGAAAATAACATCATGTTTTTTTGCTTTGGACTCCCTGCTCAATCCCCTCCCACTTGATTTTGGTCAATCCTATTATATACTTTAAGATTTACTTTTGAAAATATTACTACTAAATGGTTATGATTTTAAAGTTGATTCATCAGCAGTAGATAATATTCATTAATTCACAGCTATTATAGATGAATGACTAATCAGGCACTTTTTAAATTCATATATATTTTTCTCTGAATTTTATGGCTAAATTATTTTTACAAGGACATACTTGCCACTCAGAACATAACCAGACACCAGCAGCATGGACCTCAACTGGACACCTTCCTGTGCCCCCATTTTACCTGAATTTCTGCATGTTATCATTGTTGCTCTATTTTTTTCTGAATTCTTCTGGTCACTTTTCTTTTTTTTTTCTGCTATCCTATCATTTCTTTCCTGAGTACCCTTTGGTTCTTTTTTCTTTTCTGGTGGTAATAAAATTTGAAATTAGGGCTCACATTACTTCACATTACTTTTACTTGGCCATCAAGTCTTCTTCCATTTGAGCTGAGCCTCCAGGCCTGGTTGTCTGTGTGTGTGTGTTGCTGACTATTTTGGTGATGGAGTTTCATGGATCTTTTTGTCAGGGCTGGCTTTGAACCACAATCTTCCTTGTCTCAGCATCCTGAGTAGGTGGCATTAGAGGTTGCGTCACCTGGTACCTTTGGTTTTCTTTAGAATGACTTTTCAAAAAATGTTAATTACTTGTATTCATCACATTTATTCACAAAATCCATCTGTCCCAACAACATTAATGGAGCATGTTTTTTTTCCTTACTAAAAGAGTATGTTCTTTCGTGCCTTTTAGATCTTCTTTGTACAGACATTCTCTCATAATTTTTTTTGCTTTTGCAATTGTATCTCTATTTGTATGAGTTGGGTTTTTCTGGAAGAACTGTCAGTGTGATGCACCTGGATGCATCGAGGAGCCAGATCCATCCCAGGTTAGTGGGTTTGCACAGGAATCTCTCCTTCCTGCCAAAGTGGCTTGTGTGCTTAAGTTCTTCATGGAACCTCTTCCTGATCAGTTCCTAGGAGCCCATTCAGTTCTTGGAGGAAAGAGGCTCTGACACTTCCCTCCTTTATCCCGTTTTTGAAACTTCTTTGTAGTCAAGGGATTCTGTTATTGTCCCTCTGGATGGGCCGCTAGTGATGAGAAGTCATATTCTCATTGAGAAATTGCAGAATCAGTGATATAGAATCCAGTTCCCTCTTCTCCACTAACTCCCAAATGGTTCCTTCACAAATACATTTCCTTTGGCAGCCTTTATAAACATGCTAGAGTCTGTATTCTAGTTGAACCAAAAGTATCATGTAGGTTTTTGCTATCCTTTTTTGTGAGATTTTTTGAGGGTTTCCAAAAAGGCAAATGATGAGTTTATGGACACATGTTCCTAGTAGAATTTTTTCCCCACTGATCCATTAAACACTCTCTTTGTTTTTGCTATTATATTTTATCTTTCATAAATGTTCTAAAGGTTTACCTGAGGTTTTTTTGCTTTTCATTTTTTACATAAATAGAAATTAAATTTTTATGCCATCAAAATGATTTACACTTTGTTTATATCACCTCTTTGGTTTTATACTAAATTGGACTTCCTACATTTACATGTGTGAGTGGTAACACATAGATACATATTAGTAGTTCATTTTTTTACCTTTAACTTTTTAATTGGCGATAACTGTATGTTCATCTATGGGGTGAAGGATAACTCTAAAATTTTTCCCAAATAATTAAATTTCCCATGCTATTTTATATTAATTATCCATCAAATTAAATAGTTCTAATTATACCAAATATTTCTATTAACTTCAGTTATATACTTAAATTCTGTTACAGTGATAGGTCTATTTTATTTTATGATATCATTACTCTTTTAGTATTACAATTTTATTATTGTGTTTAATGCAATTTTAGCTGATCAACTCTTTTTTAAAACTAGTTCTTTTTATGTTTCAATTTATAAAAAGTAATCCGCAGTTTGGAGATACTCATTCCGTGACTATCTTGGTATAGATATAGTTCAAAACAAATAAAGAAGATATTGGGGTAAACTTGGGTAATATTTTGAAACACCCAGTTAGGTTTGTTTATTCAGATGTATGGAAATTAATAATGAAATTACCATGTTTAATGGTGAGAACCATTCCTCCTTTCCCTTCTTCTGGCTACTGTCCTCCCTCAAAATCACATAATCGTACTTATCTTTACATGAACAATGAATTCTGAATTGTGAAAAACTTTTCTAAATTTTAAAGTAATACCATCTAAATAGGTTTTTGTAATAATTTAAATCCCTGGGGACAGGGAGGGGAAATAATTGAAAGTGGTATACCTATTTAAAGCAAGAGAAAAGTCAGAGTGTAACATCTATAGCAAAATGTTACATAATATCTTAGACAACATAATGGCTTTCCTGCCAAAATTAATGGAAACAACCATAATCATAATAACAAAGCATTGTTACCACTGCTTTTTCCTTGGCTAATATTTTCTGAGTTCCTGCTTGTGTGGTATTGTGGAGAGCTAATAAAGCTTTTAATTTAATCATTCACAACCAGTACAAGGTACAAGGTACATAGCTTTCTTATCTCAGTTCCATCAATAAGATAAGCAGAGTTTAGAGGGGAGAAGAACTGACCTGGCTTAACCTGGAAGTGGTGAAGGACTCAAACCCAGGTTTACTTGGCTCCAATACATCATCTTTTAAGCACTATGCATGCCTAAGGAATTGCTCAGGGAAGACAATGTCTCTTGAAAAAAAAAAGTACCCATAAAAATTGGATTCAGGAAGTGGTGCTGTAGCTCAAGTGGTAGAGCGCTGGCCTTGAGCTGAAGAGCTAAGAGACAGTGCCCAGGCCCAGAGTTCAAGCCCCACGACCAACAAAACAAACAAACAAACAGGTGGACCCATTGCGACCGTTAGATGTACAAGACATTATGTCAAAAAATGAACTTTACAATTTGGCGCAGGAGAGGAGGGGGGAGAGGAGATGGGAAGGGATGGTAACAAAGGAGGAGGCAACAATGCTTGATAAGAAATGTGCTCATTACCTTGCTCATGTAATTGTAACCCCTCTGTACAGTATTTTCACAATTAAAAAAAAAAGGATCCAACATGCAGGTTGTTTTGAACAGAATTTTCTACGTTTCTAGAAGCTTCCTGTGGGCCACAAAGCTGTTCTGGTGCTCTTCTGCCCCCTTTCATCTTCATCCAGCCTACAGAAAACATAGGCACAAAGCTCACCTTTAAGTGTGGCCAAGACTGAAGAGTGTAAGTCATGAAATAGAAATAGAAATAGAACCCGGAAGTAGGAAGCAGGAACAGCAGACCAGCCAACAACCAGTCAATAGCCAAGAAATAGGTATTAAGAGCCCACTCCATGACAGACATTCTTATATAGCTGGAATCGGACAGCAAAGAAAGCAAAGATCCCTATCCTCCTGAAGCTTCCATTCCAGGGAGGAAGGAACAAGAAAAAAAACAAAACAAAAAGCCACTTCTCTGTACAAATACTTAATAATAAAAGCAGAAAAATAC
Organism: Dipodomys ordii; assembly: GCF_000151885.1. Taxonomy (NCBI): domain Eukaryota; kingdom Metazoa; phylum Chordata; class Mammalia; order Rodentia; family Heteromyidae; genus Dipodomys; species Dipodomys ordii. The sequence goes on along the minus strand of NW_012267253.1, from coordinate 16,786,139 downwards.
TACAATCAGCGAATTAGGGAGAAGATACAAATATAATATGGAGCAAGAACAAGAATCAGGGAGTGGAAGAATGGGGACTGGGGTAGGAAGCAGGTGCCAGTTGTGAAAGGAAAACCCATGATATCAGATTCCAAGTGGAAAATCATTGAAAGGCTTAAATAACAGGAAGAAGAAAATGTATTCCATTCTAATCTCGTTCATGTGAGCATTGCTTTCTGATCTTAATGTTGCCACCACCATGGTCAAAAGTGATTATTCAGTGTCATTTATTTTTAAAATAAATGTCATGTCAGACACTGGTGCAAATCATTTTATAAATGTGACTTCATTTACTTAACATTTGTTTCATATTACCATACATATCATCTATCTGTCTATCATTTATTTATTTTGGGTGCCAGTCATTGGGCTTGAACTCAGGGCCTGGGCACTCGCCCTTAGCTCTTTCTGCTCAGGGTTGGCACTCTACCACTTGAGCCACTGCTCCACTTTTGGCTTTCTAGTAGTTAGTCTGGCTTTGAACTGCAGACCTCAGATCTCAGCCTCTTAAGGAACTAAGATTACAGGTATGAGCCACCAGCACCCAGCTGAATCTATTTTTAATTGATAATTCTCAGATAAAATTGTTTTGCATACAAGAGTAGTTGAGAATAGATTTCCCTCTCCCTAGTACCTGCTAGGGCTCTGCACAATGCCAGGCCCTCAACCCAGTGTACAAAATGCATAGGCACTCCAAACATATTTGCTGATGACAGAAAAACAAATACAGATTCATAGAAAAACAGTGTGAGTACCAAAAAAAAAACCCAAAAAACAACAACAAAAAAAAAGCATGGGAAAATGAAATGGCAAGGCCTTGCCTGTGTGCAAAACACCAGGAAAGCTGTGGGCAGGAGGGCACGGGAGCTCAGTGGGAAAACAAAAGCAGAAACATCAAGGAGTTTTTTCGCACTCCCACTTTCCTCCTGTTGCCATTTTCTCTCTCCCCCACTTTTTTTTTCTTTCTTTCTCCCCCACCCCCCCCCTTAGATGCTTCCCCTGCCAGGGACGTGGCTCGATCTGTTCCCAAGAGCAGTCTGTGCTCCCTCATAATTGATAAATGGAGGTGTTTTCCAATAACCTTATAAATCACAGCATGCAAATGGTTACAGTCAGGATGGGAAAGAGAGAAGACGCTAGGTTACAGAAGCCACGGGTACCTTGAAAATAAAGAATACCCCTTTCAACATGACAAAGATAATTTCCTTTACCATAATTGCTTACCATAACTACCTAGGTATTAGCCATGAAACTAGAGAAGGAATGGAGGGGGGGAAAAAAACTAACAACAACAACAACAGATATCATTATTTTAAGGGAACAAAAAGGCATGATGTATTCCAAAACAGTTTGTGATCATTAAATTATATAACCTGTTATGCTTTAAACCTAAATGGCTTGTTTTTCACTGTGCTTTTATTCTGTTTGCTGCCATGAGTGCTCCTGGAAGTAGATGGAATATGAATCTCAAATTAATTTTTTTATTACATAAGAGAAAGAGAAAGGAAGAAAAGAATTGCATGCCAAAGCCAAAGAGGTCAAATATAAAAGCTGCTGGAGTATTTACCACTCTGAGAAATAAAGAGTTAATGCTAACTTTATGGAAAAAAAATTACTTCTGTAATTGTTGAATCATTATTTTTGATTCAACACAACGTTCACAAGAGGGCTTTTTAATTTAGTAGGAAGCTTTGCTAAATATTAAATATTTCCAAGATTGTTTACAGCCAGGAATTGTGCATTTTTTGTATACAGCAGTCTATTGTTATGATTTGACCTAAAGAAAGCCAAATTAAAACTGATTTACTAAATAGGTTAAGGATAGCATACTCATTCAAGATTTCAAACCTATTTCATGCTTAGACAGGCAGATCTTAATTATACACAAAAGAATACAAATGTTATTAGCATGATAATAATTATTTAGAAGATGTTCTCTTTTTTAAAAAAAAAATTAAACCAGTATTGTCATTCGTGCAGCTACATTTTTCAACAGAATGACAGCTTTTCTAGTCACAGATATGTTCAAAGTCCATATACAATATTCAAAGCTGTGCAGCAGACATGCTATCTGGATGAGCTGGGCTACGCAGAGCCAGACGCACTGCACACTAATCATTATGTCCTACCCAGGGTACTACATGCAAATACACTCCTTTGTGACATTTTGTCACATATTTTTGAGGATTCTATACGCCTTATCACACCTCTATCCCCATGTCCTCCTCAACAATCAGGCATCCAGAAATCAGTTCCACGGATGGCAAAGATGCCAGTGAGTACCAAGCATAAAACCATGCCAAATTAATGAGAAGAAAATTAAAGATTGACGCAGAAGTAGCTAACAGGCAGGGCACAGGCAAAGCAGACTGAAGTTGTTATCTCCCACTTTGCTGAACTGTGGAATAGAGCAGAGGCGGCAGCCCTAGGAAATTTCTGTGATTCACCTTGTATTTGTGTAGCAAAGGTAGAGAAACATTCCTTATAGTGTCCTGACTGTGCCATATTGGGCCAATCAATTTATAGGTTCTATGTTCAGAAGAACTTTCATAATGGGGTCAATACCTATTGTCAATGAACCCATAGACAATCGGATGGAAATCGTAGAAATGTTGCAGGACTAAAAGAGTTGGCACCAGTACAATTGATGCATTTTTTTGAACACTGATTTGCCAGAAGTGTATCTGTTGTCTGTTGCTCCAGGCTGGCATTTTTAATTATTTCTGGGACAAATGGATCAGTGATACACAGAAAATCTGTAGGGCTTCTTGTCAAATTAATAAAATAATAATGAAAGTAGTCATCACCAAATGCAAACTGTCAAAATCCTTGAGAGGTCTCTAGTAATCTACATGGTTAAACAAACCTAAAATGCATACTCTGGCATGCTATTTTAAATCCTAAGTGTGCTGACATAAAATAGATTGTATAGTGTCCATTGTATACAATGACACCTACTGTGTCAAACCCCCGACTATGTTTAATGACCTTTTTAAATCTTATACCTAGAGTCCATAAAAGCATTGTAATTCAGTTGTAAAACACACTTTAATAATCAAAATGCAGCTGTTAAAATAGCATTGCTCATAATTCTAACTTGAGGCAATTTTTTTGTTTTTAATGCAGAAGAGCAGACCACAGTTTAAAATTCCTATGAGGTCACTATTGGCCATTACAGTGTTTTTTTGCAACTTAATAATAGATGTTTTAAAGTTTAAGTGCAGCCTCAGGCACTCATAAGCATTTATTACAAATCGCTGGTTGCCTCCCTTATGCAGAGAGGAATAACATTTACATACAGTAGCACGGATTAATAAGATAAAAAATTTGAAAAAGCCGTCAGTCAGGGAGCGAAACTGGTGCTAATAAAGCCCACTATATTCTTCGGAAATATCAAGCCGTCTGTTCCAATATTTTGCCATTCCCCATGAGGTATACAAATCCAAATCAGATAAGTCTCAAGCCATGCCAGAGACATGCTGCTCTACTCTCCAGTGGCACACGGCGGCTGAATCTTTTATTTATCTTCAGAGCAATTGTACATTCTAGTATACTAAAGACTGAAATAAACTGAACATCAGTCATCAGAAAGTTTCATAAAACGGGGGCCTCTCCGTCCTTGTTTGCTAAAGCATGATTAGTGAGAAAAATGTAGCACAAAATATGCATCACGGTAAGGAAATCAAATCGGAGACATGGGACCAATGTAAGCAAGGGCTAGTTAAACAGAACTGCATCTTGCTGGAGTTTCAAATGATGTTCTTGCTTACATGAAATCAGACCTAAAGGAGAGAAAATTGCTTTAGGAAGCGAAGTCCATGGGCCTTTGCTCCTCATTTTTGGAGAGGCTCAAACCCAAAGGGGTAAGGGAAAAGCAAATGTGCAATAGCACATGTAATTTCACACGATGATTTAAACTGCAAAGATCCTTGTTATAACAAATCACTGTGTCACTCTCCAAAACTGCAGCCTAACAGAACTGCACGTAAAATCATTTCTGCCCCTCGGAACACTGCTAATTAAAAAGTACAGCCGTTAGTGTTCTGGTTTGGGGATGAGGTTTGCCCGTTATTACCAGCCCAAGTGAATATTGATAAAAGAAATTTATTTATTTATACATAATTATTATTGTTACCCTACTGAACAGTGCTGGGGATTTAGAGAAATGAGACGGCACGGTTCTAATTTTTCTTCAAGAAGTCTGCCATATTAACTCCATTGAATAATTACTGAAAAGTAATACACTCGTGTAATATTACCTTATGCAAAATTGCATTAATCAAAAAGTGAGCCTGCTGCAATCAAGTCATTTGAGGGTGGGGGGAGGGAGGCATACATGCATAGCATATTTTTTTTTGTCCTCAGGACTTATTTTCCTTACAACAGAGTATTATTACCTAATAGTTTTGTAGCAATGATCCCAAGAAAGGAGAAGAGTAAATCTACGTGGGGGGGGGGAAGATATACAAACCCTGATCTTACATAAAGAGGGCTGTGGAGATGGTAAAGCAAGCACTGACCAGTGCTAATCCTGACACCCTCCTCCACAGCCCAGACTCTGTACACAATAAAAATAAATCCTGCTTGACCTCTGAGAGGAGCCAAACCATTGTTCCCCACACCAAGAAGTAAACATAGCCCATTAATTACACACAAGCTTTGTAGAACACAGGACTTCGAATACAAAAATGAACACTTTCTTGTTGTGATAAGCTTTCTTCAGAAATTAAGGGGAAGGAAATGTATAGGTGGGGAAGAGTGTTCCAGGTGTGCATGAAACATGGCAAATTAGCAAGGGTTCTTGTGCATACATAATGTCTCATAAATACAGAAACCCTAACAGCACTAATGCAAGTGCAATCATTTTTATAGCCTTTTGTCTTGTAAGTTTTTTGCAGAGAAGAGTGGAGAGGTGCCTCTCAGATTAGCTCTAGACCTGTGCAACCACAAGGGACAGAAGAGCATTCATTAGAAATGTGCATCTCATTTCTTGATTTTGAAAAGGGTGGGTGGCAAGGTGGCAGGTAGAAAGGTGCAGAGTATTTGTTGTTGGTGGTGGTGGTTGGATGTTGTTGGTGGTGGTGGTTGGGATGGCTTTTTTTCCTGGAATCCTCAAAGAGGCCATGTCTGCAAAGTGTAGTTTCTCCCACCAGCCTCTCCCAGGCTAGCTGTGAATAGTGCCCATTTTGAGATTAGGAGATTAGGTTATTCATCATTTGAGATACTCCCTGCTGTGCTACTCCTATCCGAGCACAGCCAAATCAAAACATCTCTGGAAGGCATTTCAGAATAATTGAATGCATCATAATTTCCCTATTAATACATATCTCATATTACAGATTATGCATGAAATGTTCACATTATCTGTTACTTTTTGTTAACGTCTTGCTCCTTGCCAGTAAATTTAATACACAGAGTGAATCAGCATGCTATCATGAAGGGCTAGGTTACTGATAGCCATTTTTTTTTTTTAGAATTCAGTAGAAAATTAAAGTAAATCGATCATTTTATAGCCCCTCTGGAATGGCTACAAGGGCATGTTGCTAAGCAAATGGTAATTTAAATGTACTGTGTAATTTTTCTATGCAATTTACTGAAGGCAGATTTTATTTCTCAGTTTATATCTGATGCTTTTTATCTCTTAGTGCACGATGTATCAGTGATGGGCAAATTATTAATCTATGTTTTAATCAAATGCTGCAGCCAGACAACTGGTCATATAAACACTACAGGAGTCAAATCCTGTACTCTGGAAAAAGACGATTATTACTAATAACTGAAAAAAGAGGATTCATACAACATTCGCCTACACAGAAGACACTCACTAAATTCTCACAGAAAAGTAACTGAAATAAAGCCAAATGAAAGTCAATAACAATACACTTATCATAATAAAAATGTATAAATATTCTCAAATTGATAGTAGGATTGCATGTCATGGCAACAATCTAGTCACAGAAGACTTAATTTTTAATATTTTAAGATTGGGGTAATATTTTCAATATAACATGGAAGCATATAATTAAGCACTGGAAGTATAATAAACATTTGAAGATAGTTACATCTTCTGCACAGTGTCCTCTGGGGCTATTCAAATAGTAAATAATTCGTTTTCTTTTTCTTTAGAAAAAAATCAAACTACTTGCTCTGTATATTAGGGTGCTTTTGATTTTCTAATAAATTAAAGTTTCCATATTTTGTGAGAATAAAATACGGAGGATATGTCTGCTTGATGATACCCATCATTTCTATGAAATTAAAAAAGAAACAGGAGGAGGACCCCATTTACCCTTCCAGTTGCCAAAATGAAGGCAAGATCCTCCTACTGCTGGTGTAAAAAATGTATTATTGTCATTAATGAAAAAGTTAATGGGCCATTTTCTTATATATCAATTTACATTTTACAATTTGAGTATACAAATGATATGTACAGCAGAGAGCTGATTATTTTTGCTCAAGGAAATAGTTTTAATGTGTTTTTATGGACATCAAGTGTTGTGAATAATGATGCATCCACAGAATGCAAATAGGATGACAGCTCTTGGGCTGTGATCAACAGTCCTTGGATAAAAGGTCTGCTGGGACAATAATGTTCTGTGGAGGGCCTGAACAGTAAAAAATGGGAAACAAGGAGGACACTGGGGTGTTTGAAAGGTAGAGCAGCCGATGGGATTTGGAGTATGTCACTCAGACACAGACATCAGTTAATAGTGTCAGTTTTGAGAGACAAAAAATTATTTAAGGGAACACGTATCTGTAAAATGGTGAAGTGCAGGCAGAAAGGATATTGCTCCATTTCTGCAATTAGGCAATCTATAAGGGATGGTTTATAATAACACATTCAGACCCTAGTCCCAAATCAGCTTTGTAGTACTAACTTCTCTCTGCTAAGACTGTTGCTGCTCATTCCTTAAAGGCAGGAAGTCACAGCTGTGGGAAGCTAGGGTACTTCCAGGAATACTACCCAACAGGGCTTTCAGATCAAGATAATGATGGATTGATTTCTTAAAGTAACACATGGGTATTGCATACCTGGGTTATGCAATAAAGGCACACTTGCCAGGAGACCACAAACACAGTCCTCAGAAACACAGCTGTTTATTTGATTGGCCACTGGGATGTGTATTAGATTGCCTCCCCATGATGGCATTCCATCCCAACATACCTGTGAGAATAACTGAGCAGCTTTCTGGCTGGCTGAAGCAATGTATTCATGCCATCTTTTGGGTTGCCAGATTCATCACTATAGGTAAACTGGCTTCACCTAGTTCTACCTAGGACTGCAGGGTTACAATACATGCCTACACACACACACACACACACACACACACACACACACACACACACACACTACGCAGGCAGAATGCCAAGACATCTGGATGAAAGTGGAAAGTTCAGTCAATCATTCATCTCCCTTCATTTGCATATTTGTGAGAGGAGGCTAGTATCCTCTCATCAATGAAAATTCTCATTTAAAAAATGTCTTTCAAAAAAGAATATATATATATATATATATAATCTAAGTTATCTACTTCAAGAAAAATAAGCTGTGGGTGGTCACTTTCTAAGTATTCAAATAAGAATTACTTTGAAAGAAATGTTTATAAGATCATATAAATAAAACACCTGTTTTTTTAAATCTATTTGAAAAGGAAAAAGATTCACAAATAGAAGCAAGCAGGACCTAAAAATAGCACCCAAGACAGGCCATATTAGAGAAAATGAAATTAAATTAAGTGAGGAAAAATTCTATACCAGTTAGGATTGTTTTCTTTTTATTAAAACAAGAACAACACAGCACAACTGGAAAAGGACATTATTTCGTCAGTATATAATAAAGTAATAAGAGGTGGCTGAATGTAGAAAGATGCCTACACATACTCGAATATAAACAAGAAACATAATGGAGATGGACAAATTGCTCTTCAGGATGAAATACAAGTGATGGAACTGGAAATGTAATTGCCCCAGGAGTCCAGGATTATCACATCTTTATTTTTCTTTCTTTTTATCTTTATCTAAAACAATCTGAGTATAGACAAATTGGCAAAGCTTTTGTCCCAAGATTACATTCTTACATATTTCATTCACTATTTTGTTGTTGTTGCTGCTGCTGTTGTTGTTGTTTACCCTAAGCCCACAGCTCATCTGTAAGTACCAACTTTTAACCAATGACCAGCACAGGTTTCTAATTGTTTTTACCATCATTGCCTAAAAAGGGCACAATGTAGCAGGCATAGTCTCCACAATGGTGGGCTCACTACCCAAACTTATTGTCCCCAAACAAAGACAGTTCTAATTTGCAGGAAATGGGGGTCCATTATGGAAATTTAGATAACTAGAAATAATTGAAATTTGAAACACCACTTGAGCACAAAAATAAGTAAATTTGGAACTGTTCCTAGAAAATTATTTATGTTCCCAATGTTATTCAAAGAGAATGTCCATCACACCCACCTCTATCCAAAACAAAGTTACTTCTGTAACTTTTTTCTCTCTTCTGGAAATCACCATGCCTACATCCTCTTATATATGAATTTATTTTCTCTGCCAAAACCTAGCATCAGTGCCTTTAGGCACACATAGGAGATGAAGTGGGTTGGATCCGCTATCTTTAGCCATCTTCTCTGCATGGCAAAATGCTGAAGAGAGTTAACTGACCTTAGATGTAGATGAACAAATTGTACAATGAGCCTGTTTTCTCCTAAAAGATGAGAGCAAGAGAAAGACAGTGACAGAGAGACACAGAGGGAGTCTGAAAACATGGAGATTCTTTTAAAATATTCCATTACATGTTATTGAGTAGATGGAAGTTTATCATACAGCTGACATTCCACTGTGTTTAGTAGACAGACAGACAGAGATCAGTATGCTACTTTTTAGTATAGTTTAGAATTTGTCAAGTTCATCCCCTTTTGATTATCCAAGAAATCAAAAAAGTACCACTGGACTCCAAGTCCATTTTCTGAAAATGGTAGGGATCCTATCAATAATTGAAATTGTAGCAAACTTTATTTTAATCCTTTCAGTCCAGATATAAAAAAATCTCACTCTGACTTCTTTTATTTATGGAAATTATCATCTCCAATGGAATTGTATATCACTTAGAAAAAAAATCCTACAATCGAAAGATTTAACCCTGTCTGCCAAATAAAGTTATATCACTAATCTCAAGCACTTAAAGTAGATGCTATTTTACAATTTATCTAGTGCTCTTTTCACCCATAAACAATGCTATAACATTCACAGAATCTAAAGAAATACTTAAAGTTTCCCATCATCTCCAAACCTAAAAAATAACCTATTTTATTTATTCCAAAAGTTAATCTATTTTATACATAAACATGCCTACACTTTAAAGAGAGAGCCATGTACATTCTACTTTTCCACTTAACAACATGGATCAAGCATTCTTCTCTCAAATCATGGTCTTTAAAAAATGGCCTTTTACAAAAAACACCTTTTAATGAATGAAGAATTCTTTCAGCTATAAGCAATACCATCATTTTGTTTCCAAAGAGGAGGCTTCTCCCCCCCTCCCCACCCCCCGACATAAAATAAAGAATCTGAGGCTGGAAGAGTTATTATGAAAGCTTAATATCCATTGCCTTTAACAAAGAAGCATGAGTTTTCTTTTGGAAATGAAAACTTTAATTTTATGTGTACTCTCAAACTGTCAGGCAACTAACCAATCAAGAAAGCAGGCAGGCTTCAGTCCATGTCTGGGGGACAGACAAGCTCCTCTTTAAGAAGCATTTCTCCAACAAAAAGAATTATTTACAAATTCCAAAGTCTCTCTTTGCAGTTATTCTTTAGGAGACTAAAGCAGTACAGCAGCCAGGGCCATTTTGTGGGTAGGTTTTTTGTAGCCAAATGAAAAATACATAGAAAACATCTCACAAAAATGGACCAAATCAATAAAGCAAATAAATGCTTCTCTTCAGCACTCAGCAGGTACAGACTTATTTTCCCACCATTCTAAAGTAAATCAGCAATCTATCTTGAAAAATAAAAAGAATATTTCACCACAAATTGACTGCATTTAATAAAATGCAAGCTCTCCTGCCCAGACAGAGAAAATTTGAAATCAATAGTCAAATTCCCTATCTCCTTTTAAGTGAGAGAACTAACGTATAACTTTATTGTTGCTCCATGAATTATCCCATGATTCTTCGTGTTGTGGCAAGAACCCCGCCAATTCCTCACTTCCCAGGTAAGTAAGAAAGACAAAGCCAGGAAACAAATCAACAAATGACTGTCTCTTTTGGCAAACAGATGGATTAAAAAGAAAATAATAATTTCCTTGTTAAGAATAGTCTGCACACCAATCATTGAAAACATCCTTGTTAGAAAAACTACTATCATAATTTTTAAAATTGGGAGACTTCCTTCTCAGATGGATTTTTTTTTGCAATGTTTTCTCTGAAAACAGCATGATTTAGTGTTGAGTGGAAGGGCAAAAATAAATAAATAAATAAGGAAGAAGTTTAACATGGTGCTTCAACCACTATGGTGAAGTACTTTGAAACTGGCACCATGAAAGGCTGCTTGGGCAAACACACACTGCGGGCAATGTTTTATGATTCCAACCATCATGCAAGGTATCTGCCAAGCGAACTTGGGAGGAAGACAGCACCAGAACAGCCAGAGTTTCCTGGCCTTCTCTTGCGGTTGGAAATCTGTACTCACAGAAAGGTCCCAGGGCAAAATGTGTGGCACTTCGGTGCCCCCTTGTGTCCAATTTGGCACCAGCATATGAACTACAACACATCGATGTAGAAAAGTAGAGCAGGAATTTCTTAAATTCCACCAGAGCACCCAGTGGGGTAGGGGAAGAATTGAAATGATCTACCTCTGCAGCTGTGGGGGGGAAAAAAAAGCCAGTTGTGGTTCACAGAGAGATTTCCATGGTCTTCGTTTCTCAACATTTCCTATGCCCTCCACCTGCACCTGTTGGCTCAGATTCATTTGGAGTGAAACCAAGAGTGAACAGTCTTGCATCTCTGGTTCCCAGACCCCCAGAAACAAGGAAAATCATTTTGGATAGAAAACATGCAATGTTTTTATTATCAAGATTTAGAAAACATAGAGACAATATTTAAAGTCTTTTTTATAAGAGTCTTTTACTTGATGTCAAATCTTTCCTAAAGGTTCAGTCTTGTCAGATTATTTTATACATTTCCATGACAGTAACTATTTCATTCCTCTCATCATTATCCTTTTTTCCCCTCCATGCAAAATGACTTTGTAGAAAATTGGGTCACCAATGGCTGAAAGAATGTAACTACATTTATCAGCTCCATTCCCACTCAGAGACACATACTTCAAAGCATTAAAAACCAATTCTACATGCGATATAGCCTGGAAATTTCTCAAATTCAATGTTGGGTTGAGGGTGAAGGACAATTTCCCCCATAAATACAAATTTGCTTCTGATGTTTATCTCTGAAGATAGTTTGACTGCAGATCCAGAATTGGATTGCAGGTCTGTCTGCAAAAATTACCTGGAAACTGTCTACTCCTTCTCATCACATTTATTCACACAGCTCCAGAGACATTCCAATGTGGATGTTATAGGCTTTCTTTGAAGAAAAATACTGGTTGAAGATTTCAAACTTCGTAACGTATCAAAGGGTGGGAGAATGAGAGAGCCAGTGACAAACGAGAGAAATAAAAGCCATGGGAAAAGTAAAACAGTCAGAGGGAAAATACATGAATGGAAAAAAATAGAAAGAGAAGTGAGTGAGCCAGGTCCCAGATCTTGGTGACAGTTCCCTTTCTGTGGGACTCCTGTTTGGTTCATTTGCCCCGGACACCCCCCCCCCAAATCATTAGAAATCCCTCTGGGTTACACCACCACCACAGTTATGGCTGACTACGCATTTGGTATCATAATTGGGCCTCCTGAATGTGCTCTTCTGTTCTTCTGTGTTCTTCTGTTTACCTTCAAAGACAAGCCAATCCCTGGCTGGACCACCACTACCACTACTCCTCCTCCTCAGACTTGTGAATTCTCTAAGCATTTTCAATAGGATAAAGAACATCTTTTGGTGGCTATGTGGAATAATGAGTTGAATAGTGGTTCTAATAAACATTCTACGTCACACAAAAGGCAACACACAGTGAGGAAAGAGCAAAGGTTTTTGCTTCATCTATCTTAACCTCAGCTCCTCTATATCTTGCCACACTCCGTGTAACCTCCATCTTCATCTGCTTTCAATAGTGCATCTAATCGATGGCATGCTTTTCCTTTGGTCAAAAATGGCTTGTACTTCTGTATCTCGAACTTCCTACAATAATGACACTTTGGAGAATTTGAGTCTCTATGGGAATAAGGGAAAATGATTGCCACAAACAGGGACTTATTTGTAACCGTAGCCTCCCTCCTGCTCCATTTCAAACCAAGGCTTGACACTTTCTCTTGACACAGTGCTGAACCCTAGTACTTACAAGGAAAGGACACAAGTAAGTCATGCGTTGCTCCTATATAAGTAAAGGACAAAGGTCGCATGTGTTGTGCTCTCACTCACTATGGCTGTTCATGAAGTAGAAACAATGTGAGTTGCCATCTAAATTTTGATAGTGGGAGATGACAGGGAGAGGTAAGGAGGGAGATACAATAGATATTTTGCTTGTCCAGGGCCTAGACCTGGAAAAGAAACCAGGTAAATCTGAGAGAAGAGATAGACCATCTCTTTCTACTAAAGGGGCCCTTGGCAGAGTTTACCTGAGAAAAGCAGAATGGCGCTCCATATCCTAGAAGAAGGCAAGAAATACTGCCAGTGTCTAGGCTGATACACTCTCTTTAGAGACGCTGAAGAAGATAACATGCAGGTTCTGCCATGAAATCTTTTTTCTCCCCAGATAGTCTCCAAACCTTTCCCTACTTCTTTCAAGCCTCTGCTCAAATGATTTCTCTTGGGAAGTTCCTTTTCTGACCACTTTACCTAAAGAGTAATCCCAGCTCAGACATTCTTGATCTCTATTCTTTACTGTGTTTTGCTCCACTGCATTTACTACTGTTGGCCTGATATTATACTTATTTATTGGCTGTCTTCCCCAACTGGGCACACATTCCATGAGAGTTTTGTTCATGGCTGTCCAGTGTACAGAAGAATGCTTACATGGTAAGCGTTCAGGAAATATCTGTAGATTATCTAGTTGAATAGACTTTGGGTAGACCAAGTATATATTGAAAATATGACTTTTAAGATAATCACAAGCCAGGTATAGTGGTGTGCACCTCAAAGCCCAGCACTGAGAAAGGTGAGGCAGAAGGATTTTGAGTTCAGGGCCAGCCTGGGTATATACCTAGATTCTGTCCTAGAAGAGTAACAATAAAGACAAGCAAACAAAACAAGCTAGAGATGAACTATCTTGTGTTTCAATTGAGAAAAGTGTATGTATATATGCCCACACAAAAACTGAGAGTATCTTCCTCAGGAAGAAAATGAGCAAAGCCCCAGAGTTGAGATAGCTCAGTGTATGATTGATGCCTCTCCAACTCTTTTGTGAATCAGAATCACCTAGAGAGCTTGTTAGAAATGAGCTCACCAGCCTCCACCCCTGGAGTTTCTTTTTTCCATATGTGAATATCTGAGACTCTGCATTCCTAACTAGCTCCTAGATGATGCTGATACTGTTGATTTCGGAATCACACTAAACACTTGGTCTCTAAAATTCTGCAGTCATGCTTCTTTAGTATATTAAGCAGGAGATGATTGCTAAATAACTATAAGAAATTAAGATACAGACATACAGTGGAACACAATGTAAATGTCCCATGCATTTTTAAAACAAAAAGGAGTAGCTTGCTGGTTGTGTGTTGATTCAGCATAGACTTAAGCTTCCTACTATATTAAAGGTATTTTGTGCAACTGGGTGAGAAGAATGGATCTAAGGCACAGAGGAATCAGATTGAAAATATCTGTTCTATAGGGGGGCACAGTGAGGTAGCCAACCCTACATGAGGCTCATGACAACCCTAGATGGTCACAAGAAATGCAGTTCATCCTGGCAGTTAGTAGCAGGCAGCCAGGGGCAACTTGATGCTGCCAAAGTTCGCCACACAGAGAGTGGGTGTAACATCATGCTATCTGTTTTCTGGGTCAGACATCTGTGGGCCAGTTGCTATTCAATAGTCATCTTAAGCTTTTCCCTGTCATCTTTCACTTTCATCAGGAAAAGCAAGGAATCAAATGTAACTCAATGTCTAATAAAAGGGCATAGGCTCTATAACCATTGCTTACAACTCACATGCATACAGGGAAAGCTACCACTAAGATCCAAGACAGGGAGTCTTCTACTGGCAGACTGTCAAGCAAATGAAATCCAGCCATTCCTCATTGTATCTTTTTGTCTGAACTCATTTCCCATATGTGCTATATGTATGTTAGGTACATAGGCTGGGAAGCATAACAAGACAGCAAAGGAGTAGAGTTTTCACTATAGATGGTATGCATTGGTCCATTATCAAGGGATAATTCATTGTGTACATGTGAAATAAAATATCAGTTCTGAAGCTGGATGCTGGTAGCTAATGCCTATAATCCTACCTACTTGGGAGGCTGAGATCGGACAATCATGGAAATTAGCCAGGGCAAAAAAAAAAATGTCCAAGATATTCTTTTTCTCCAATTAACCACCAAACCTCCAAGAATATGTCTCAAGTGGTAGAGCATCAGCCTTGAGTGACAAAACAACAGAAGCTTGCAAGGTCCTGAGTTCAAGCCCCAGTACCACTATAAGCAGAATAAATCTCAAATCCATGCATATATATAGATGTCAAAGGCTGAAGAGCCTTTTCTTCACAATTAATGTCTTAAGTCCTAATCCAACAACTGGTACCCTGGCCCCTTTGATGCTTAGAAGAATGAGATTTTCAATGATGAGTCTGCTTGGATTGGGGTTGTTTTTCACACTTTTTGGAACCTATGCATCATCTCCATTTCCCTAACATGGCTTTTTTCCTCTTCCCCCAAATGAATGCGACATGTGTCCTTCATAGAGAAAGCCTACCTGTTCCTTTCCTCCACTCGCTAAGTGCTACTCAGAGAGATGGATTTTAGGCCTGAAGTTATCTCACACACTTGCCATTTCCTACTCAAAATCCTCCCACCCTGAAACTTTATTTATTTCTGTTATTCCAGATGTATGTGCCAATCAGTTTAGCTCCTGCCAATTCTTGGTTATTAATAATGCTAACGAAAGAATTGAAATTCTCCCAGATTTCAATCTCTTTTTTCCTGTCTCAATAATGAGTCCTAAAAAGGATGAATTCTGATATTGTCTCAACAACTCAAAGGACTAGGTACAATGAGAAATTTGACTGGCTTTTGCCTACCTAGCCTGAACTCATGAGGACTGTTCCAGTGCTAACTGCCACTGTATATGTGCAGATAATTTGCATTTTCATTGTTCTTTATTTTATGTTATTAGTTATTCATGAGATGAATATCGCATTCAACAACTAATCTATAAAGCCTTTGCTTTAAATAACAATGTGCCGGTTTTGTTGTAGGAGGTAGGATAGAGAACGGATGTCCCATTTTGAGATCTTGTACAAAGAACTGAGAAATGAATGACATGTGAGCGCTTTCTAACCATATGTAAAATCAGAAGCTCAAGGAGACTGCCATTCGAGTTGGAAAAAAGAGAAAAAAAACAGACTGTACTACATAGGTTTATACATATAAGGGCCGTATTAGCCAGCTGGACCTACTGAGAAGGGCTCTCACCAGCCAGGCAAAGGGAAAAGAAGGTCAAGCTTAACCATGCTACATAATGAACCTGTAAATGACTAATTATTCCTCTCACTGAATAGCCCAATCTGCATGTGAGGCAAAAAACTAACACAAAAAAATCTGAACTCATTTTTATTTTATTTTCAATTGGATCTAGTCCGACTTTCTCATATATATATATATATATATATATATATTGGCTTCTACTCTTCCCAATAAAGAATCATGTCTGCAGGAAAACAAACTGAAAAGAAAGAAAAATGTAAAGATTCGACTCACTTTTGGTTTCAGAAGAGAACACACTAATTCAGGAAAAAGGGGGGAAAGGAAATTTGCATGAGGCCCCAGCTGTGTACGTAGGGGGAGATGCCATAGGATTCCATGGGCATTCAGTGTGGTTTTGCAGCTAACCACGCATCCTTCCCTACCTCAGTGTGAAATCCTGTGCATGGATGACCCCCAGGCAACTGAGTTTGAGGCAGAGAAGTGATTCCATTTAGCAAGATGGGAGCAAACACAGGGCCTCACTATATTCTACGAATTTCCCTGCAATCCCACAGTAGTTGAGGATAGACTAACTCACCTTGCAGCCAGCAAGCTGCTAGATCTTAACCTGCTTAGAAAGAAGACTATTTTTCTTCAAGAATTAAAAAAAAAATCCAGAGGGACAAAGGATCCATGTTTTCCCTAACATGCGGAAGCTAGAGTTAGCTTACAAACCCATAAGTAAATATGCAGAGTGATATGCAAGTATACATGAATGTATTAACTGAAATATGGTAGATTCAAGGGAGACCTCAATTAGTGTAATTCCCTCAAAAGGCAAAATCAGAGTTCAGCAAAATAAAACCAGGAAGCAGGTACTAGAAAGGGGTAGGGTGTTGTTAAGGGAAAAGAGGTAGATGAATGAAGAGGAGAAGAGGGGGAAAATGAAGACATGAATCCAATGAATATCCTACAAAATTGAGAAGAGGGAAGGGGTGGGTAGGGGCAGGATGAGTGAAAATGGTGGATCAAGATATATTGTATTCATAAACTGCTTTGTGAAATGGCAACTCCTTCGTGCATCTACTTCAAAAATAAATATAAAAGAATGCCGCGATTTTTAAAAAATAACATAATATTAAAACTCAGAGATGAAAACTCAGGAAGATACTGGTGGCTGCAGTAATGCAACCTAATCTAAGGGGTAAAACAGAGGCAAAATAGCCATCTAAGACTTCAGATGTTTGAAGAAAAGGAATGCACTGTTTTCTTCTTTCCATTTTGGCATGCTGTCCAGTACCTTGACTTTAATGTGTTCAAGAATAAGGATAGCAGTGACAGCCATCAGAACTTCCTGTGTGCCAGGCAGGCTTTGATTTCTGCTGTGTTAAAAAAAAAAAAAGGTCCTGTCAAAAGGCTAAACCCATTGTCCCCATTCTACAGATGAGGAAACTGAGGTGCAGAGTTTAGTTAGCCAAGATTAGTTTAGTTAGCCAAGATTACACAGCTATCCAATGGTAGAATGAGTTTCACAAGCAAGGGATCTGGCTCCAACCACAGTCTCATAATGTCTAAGCTAAATTATCTGTTTTTGAACAGTATGACAACCTCAGAACACGATTGCTGGATTTGATTCAGGAGCAGAATTCTATTATACCATGCTAGAAATGTGAACTCATGCAAAATTTAAATCAAGCCAAGCATAGTGGTACATGTTTATAATTCCATTTCCTCTAAAAAAAAGAGAGACAGGGGCTGGGAAGGTGGCTCAGTGGTAGAGCACTTGCTTTGCATGCAAGAGGCCCTGGGTTTGATTCCTCAGCACTACATAAGCAAAAAGAAAAAAGCCGGAAGTGGCACTGTGGCTCAAGTGGTAGAGCACTAGCCTGGAGCTGAAGAGCTGAGGGACAGCGCCCAGGCCCAAAGTTCAAGCCCCACGACCAGACCCAAAAAAAAAGAAAGAAAGAAAGAAAGAAAGAAAGAAAGAAAGAAAGCAGGCTGAGACTTCCAGGCTAGCCCAGACAAAAGGTTAGTGGACCTCCCCATCTTTGTTGTTGTTGTTGTTTTTGTTGTTGGTTGCAGGGCTTGATCTCTTGGGCCTGGGCCCTCTCCCTCAGCTCTTCAGCTCAAGGCAAGTGCTCTACCACTTGAGCCACAGCATCACTTCCAGTTTTCTGGTGGTTAATTGGAGATAAGAGTCTCATATACTTTCCTGCCTGGCTGGCTTTGAATGGTGATCCTCAAATCTCAGCCTCCTGAGTAGCTAGGATGACCTAGTTAAGATGGACTTCCCCATCTTAGCCAACTTATAGGCTTAATGGTGCTTACCTGTCATTCTAGGTCCAAGGCTATCTCTGAGCAAAAAACAAACAAACAAAAAACATGAGAACCTATCTGAAAAATAAGTAAAGCAAAAATGAAGGGCTAGTTGTGTGGCTCAATTGGCAAAGCGCATTCTTACTAAGTGTGAGGCTTTAAGTTCAAACACAGTACCACCAAAAAATATAAATTAAGATGAAGCTCTAGAAATATTAAAAAAATTATACAGATGCACTCTGACATTATATACATATAGTGAATGTATATATGTATACACAAGTATATGAATATATTGTTTTATAAATAGATTAACTGTGAAGCCATATTAGAACAACTATTCCCTTTAAATAATTGGCATTCTTTGATAAGATTTAATTAATTACTTGAAACTTGTGAGCATATTTGGACAATAAATTATTAAAAACATTCCCAGATATTTCGCAACCAGAAACACAATCAGACAAAGAGAAAGTTGTGCATACTCAGTGGATACTTTGGTGGCTCCTTAGTCTTCCTTTCTTTTAGTACCACCTCTGCCACCTCCCCACCCCTCCAGGCTCTTCCGGGGTATATTCTTAGATGCATTCTATAAGCTACACTCTTGCTCTGATTCTTCCACACCAGGAAGCTTACATATTGTGTGTCCTAGGCCCCTCATGTGCCCACCTTTCACAGGTGATTCTGGTTTTTTTTTTATTGTGAAAATACTGTACAGAGGGGCTACAATTACATGGGCAAGATCATGAGTACATTTCTTATCAAGCATTGTAAGTCTCCTCCTTTGTTTCCCCTTCCCATCCCTTCCTATCCTCCCCTAGCCCCCCCACCCAATCCACTCCCCCCTCCACCAAAGTTGTAAAGTTTGTTTTCGACATAACGACTTGTACATCTCATTGTTGCAATGGATCCACCTGTATCCTTATTTAAACAATTTGTTTTTTCCCTTCCCCTCCACAAATTATACCAACCTCAAATACAGTGAAAGCAGGGGTTATACCATGGGGGAGGGACATACAAAGCAACAAAGAAATAATCTTATAAATGTGTTAGAAACAATCACCTGAAAGAAAAAAAAAGATTTGAATACATATCTTAGGGTTCATTTCCCTAACATCAACTTATCTGATCTTTTCTGCTTGCACAGGTGATTCTTTAGTCTAGTCTCTATTCAAGTGAGATCTGAAACATATGCCACGCCTCAAGTTTACCGATAGAAGTATTCTATTACAGGTATTTTCTACTTTTTGCTCTCTAAAGTGTCTGAAGCATTGATAAGCTCATAAGCCACTACTTCGATTATTTTTTTTAATTGCTAATTTGGAAGTGAGGATTTTTCCAGAAGACATGCACTGGACTCAAGACAGATCTCAATGAAGAGCTTGCACCCAATACTCCCTCCCTGGACTCAGCCTTGGCCATGACACTGCTGTTTGTAGCGAACTGTTTTCTTACCAGCGCTGCCAGAAGAGGACAAAAAGAACTTTTCCCAGAAGAAGGGTATTTCCTTCTTTTTCTCTTCATTTCTCAGCGCTCCATCCTTAGCTTTGTATCTGCTGTCCCTCAAGCTTTTTGCACTCAGGGCTATACAAAGGTACTCAAAATCCCTAGAGGCCAAGCTTCCTCTCCAAAGGCAACAACCCCACTTCATAAAAGAAATAAAAGGAATTAGAATCCAATAGAACTGCACTGCAGGCGCAGCAGGGAACAGTCCAAACCTACCCTCCTAACAAGGCTCCTCCTTCCCGATGCCCTGTTGTGCTCAGAGGTTGATCAAAGGGCTCTTGGGCAAGGAGGAGAGACCAGAAAAAACTCTGTCCAGGAGCAATGGAGCAGGAAAAACAATACATCACAGAGGGACATTCATTCTGTGTGGAGTCAGAGCTCCTGACAACTCATTGATGCTCTGGGAATGCATCAAGACTTCTCAACTACTCCTCAATTATGCACTTCAGCTTTTTTAAAAAAGGCATGTTCTTTATAAGAGAAAATAAAAACATCTAGATAAAGAAAAAGTTAACTTGTAATTTTCTCAGATATGTTTATGTGCATATTCTTATATATAATCATTATGTTTCAATTTGATCATAACCATCTTTCAAGATATATCCTGCATATCTAAATTTTATATACATATTTTCAAATTAAATTATCATTTGCAGAGTTATTAGGATGTAATTTCTATATAATTTCCCATTTCTGGCATTTATATGGATTCAAACAACACAGATTTATTATGAGACAGTTCTAGAGATCAGACATCTGAAATGGATCTTCTGAGTGACAAGGTATTGGCAAGGATGTGTTTTTATCTAGGGAAGGACAGATTTCCTTGCTTTTTCAGCTTGTAGAGGCCACCTACATACCTTGGCTTATGGCCCCTTCTTCCAGGTCCAGAGCCAAGAAGCTCAGGCTAAGTCCTGTCCATGGCCCCTTCGTGGCTCTACTTAAAGCCCACTGCAGAGCCTGGATGGAAATGCCAGAGGGGAACTCCAGGTTCAGACAAGTCCAAATCGAATCAAGAAATGTAACTTGGACGTTCTTTCATGCCATATTTTATGCTCTGTCTCAAGGGAGAGTGTGAAAATGTAGCCCATTGTACCTTTTGGAGTTTAAATTTGAAAATGTAAGAAAATTGGTGAGCTTTGTGCTCCCTCCTTTTGAGCAGTCAGTAAAATCTTGCTGGGATTAAATAACTCCTCTTATGATTATTTCTTTAGAATAGACATCCAGACAGGCAAACAAGGGGCCAAAAGACCCAGTCACGGCACAGAAGTTCTCAGGTCTAGTCTCAGTTTTGCTATTTAATTGGGTGACCATTTGATCTTAAACTTTCAGTTGTCTGACACTTGATTGAGGAAGAAGATATTCCCTCTAAAATGATACATGGGGTCATCAAAAATATAAGTCAGAAATTATCAACTATTCACTGTACTTGTAACCTAACTGGGGTTTGGCTGTACATCTGAAATCTTCAGAAAGTAGACTTCAAATTCAATTTAGTTCAGATCATTTCAACATTTATTGAGCATCTACTATATTATCAGAAAAAAATGGATCTTGAAATCAAAACAATAACACAAACAGGTTTCTATAAAAAAAACAGCTATAGCAAGTCTTCAAGAAGGTAGGAGATAGTCTAGATATTAAACACATTCTAAATAAAATAGAACCCATTGGTTTGAAAATAATTATTTTATAAACTTGAACTTTAAATTTTTTCCAGCCAAGTTACCAGATTGTAACTCCAGAGCTATCAGCAGAAAAAGATAACTGAAAGAAAAAGGAGAAATGCCTGAATCTTCACATCAATCACGTGGAAAAGAGAGGAGAGGAGGAAGGGGGAGAAAGAAGGGGAATGGAAGGGAAGAGAAAATAGAGGAGGGAAGAGGGAATAGGGAAAGAGAAGAGGGAAGCAATGAAGGGGGAGGGGGGAAAGGGGAGAGGAGAGGAGAGCAGAGCAGAGGAGAGGGACAGGAGAGAAGAGGAGAAGAGAGGGGAGGGGAAGGGACGGGTGGGTAGGGGAGGGGAAAGCAGAGCAGAGGAGGAGGAGGGGAGGGGAGGGGAGGGGAGAGGAGAGGAGGGGAGGGGAGGGGAGAGGAGAGGAGAGGAGAGAAGAGACAAGCCTAAGAGTCTCTTGTTCTATCTCAGAAAGTAAGCCTCTGAGCTACTGACAGCGCCTACATTTCATGGTGGCAGCTGCCTGTCAGTATCTGGGATGCTGGGGGTAGACTGAACCTGTGCCTAGGGAGGGTACCCTGGCCCTGGCAGACACATCCCCTTCTTCACCAGCCAGAGGAGAACAGCCTCACCCCAGAAACTCCTGTCTCATTTTTATTCTCAGTCCTCACAAGCTCCTTTTCTGTCTTAATCAGCTCAGATCTGCTTTTAGCAGACAATAATAGGAATAAAGAACAGCATAGATTTGGGCATGTGGGTGTCCCCCCCCCCTTTAATCTTCCATCCAAAGAGAGAGAGAGGAAAGAAAAAAAACTTCACTGTCTTTTATAAGCTTCTATTGTTTTAGAAAAGAAAGAAATTAAGGCAGGAAGAACTGTGACCATAACCAACAGCATCTCCTTAAAGTAATGCTAAATGTTTCTTTATCGGCAGGGCCCATCTTAATTTACAGTAGGCATTGCTGGTAATGCATTTAATGTTGAAATAATGGAAATGCTTCTTGATGAAACTTGTAATGAAAAACATAAATAGTATATCCCTTAATGATTAACACTGACTAATTCCACTGATGCTGAGTAACATGTGCTGAAGAGATGGATTATCTATAAAACACAATTTTACTAAGCACTGCTATGTAATTTGTTAAGCATTTAGTAATAAGTATGTCTAATAAAATATGAAAAAAATATTTAGAAAATGAACCATAATTTTAATATAATTTTAATTAATGGGAGTGCAATTGCAGTGGTCTAAATTACATTCCCAGTGGTAAGAAGCCTTTCAAACCTAATTTGTAAGCCAAGATGGTGGCTCTAATGACTGGCAGCAAAGTTTCTTCAACAGATTTCATGGGGCATGATCCAAAGATAATAGGTTCTCAGCCCAATGACAATCCAATTACAATGCCAATCAAAGCCAACTTCATGCACTCTAATTATCAGATTTAGCTGTCAGCTCAAATACAAACATAACACTTTTATTTAAATAAAAATTTAATTTAGAAAAAAAGATGACTTCATGTGTGATTTATTGAGGCTGCCAGAGCAATCTAACTTATTTCCCTGGTAATAAAATAAAATCAGTCTTGTATTAAAAAAAATTCTTCCTCACCATACTCCTATATTTACTATATTATTATTTAAGAGTTCGTTTTTAAGCAAAAATTTATATATACACATGTATAACCTAACATGGCAGCAAGTACTTGCCAACTAGAAGCAGGTTAAGTAGAGTAACAAGGTTAGAATGAGACAAGCGAATAAATGACAAAACCTAATTTGTTCTTTGCAGTCATCAGAAGAAATTGAGTTTCAACTAAAATCGTTTACATAGGCCTGAAACAGAGGCTGCAGGCATCCTCATATCTCTGCATTGAATCATACTGAAAAGAGGAGAGAAAGAATAGGAAATCAAGCAAGATCTACATGAGAACAAATTGAGGACATGTGATATTCACATGACAAACAGTACTCTATAGTGTGGGTACAAGGCGGCGATCACCCCCTACCACAGTCCCGATGCTGGCGCTCAGTGCTTGTAAAGAACTTCATCATCGGGTTTAAGAGAGAAATTTCTATAGGAGCAGTACTACCTAACAGAAACCTTATCCAAGCCATAAATGGGAACCATATAGGTAATATAAAATTTTACAGGAGCCACATTAAAAAAATGAGAAACAGAAAATTTTTATTTAATATATTTTACTTAATCCAATATATCCAATATACTATTGTTTCAACAGGGGATTGATCCTTTTTAGGAAAGTAAAGAGAAAGCTGGGTGCTAGTAGGTCATGCCTGTAATTCCAGCCACTCAGAAGGCTGTGATGTTAAGATTATGGTTCAAAGCAAGCCTGGGCAGGAACATCTGTGAGACTCTTATCTTCAATTAACCAGTAAAAAGCCAGAAGTAGAGTTATTGTTCAAGGGGTAGAGCACCAGCCTTGAGTGAAAAACCTAAGGGAGATCACAAGTTCAAACTGCAGTAACAACAGAAACCAAACCAAAACAACAAGAAAAGTGATGAGAAATTTGACATTCTTTTGCTCTAACAAACCTTCAAATGGATGTAAAGTTTACACTTGCTTGCAGATTCAACTCAGTTATGTTTTATGTGCTGTAGCCACATGTGTTCTGGGTAAAACCCTTCTAGAAGCTGGTTTAAAAGGAAGAGTTATAGTGCGCTCCAAAGCCCACCGACTGCCATGTGGAAAATAAAATTCACAAGCTTCTATGAAGGTGAAATGTCTTGAAGCACTTTATTTCCTAGGGTTGGATGGATATACCACCCAAGATATATAATGCATATTTATTTAGGAGGACTTCCATTCTCAAATATTTTCAGCAAACCTGTGGTGTGAAGATTCACAGTCCCAGTACAATGGAAGTTTGTATGAAATTAAAGTCATGTCTGTGGATCTTTCAACCTAAGCTAGTAATGACAGGGACAGCAGCCCAGGAACACACTTCACTGAGAATAATCTAAGTCCCTGATTGCACATGTCATTCTCTCAAAACACTTCTCAGTCATCTATTTGCTCATTTAGGGGATGTTCTGCTAACTTATCTTTGGCGGACATTTTATTATCCCAATTTGAACCTCTTTAGGCCTCTTTTGACTTAGCATCTTCAGTCTATAAGGCCAAAATGGTACTCCAAATGCTTACTTTCACACTTCCTAAGTTCTCCAATTTCAAAGGCATTTAATATTTCTCAGTTACATTGGTTACCAGGCACAGGTGCTCGTGGTTCATGCTTGTAATCCTAGCTACACAGGCAGCTGAGAGATGAGGATTGAAATTCAAAGCCAGGCTAGGCAGTAAAAGTCCACAAGACTCTTATTTCAAGTTAATCAGCAAAAAGACGGAAATGCAAGTGTGGTTCAAGTGTTACAGTACCAGCCTTGAGTGAAAAAGCTAAAGGATAGTGCCCAGGCTCTGAGTTCAAGCCTCAATACCAGCATGCAGGCATACACACATACACATACACACACACACACACACACACACACACACACACACACACACACTACATTGGGTTAAAACAAAGAGATAATTTGTTTCATTTTATATACTTGTATTTGGGAGTTGAATTGAGCATGCAAATAGATGCAAACATATGCAAATCAGTGTTTCTCTAGATAAACTGAATGGTGGAGTGAAAAAAAAACCTTTATAGGATTAGTAATATTCAGGGATTGTATGGTGTTGAAAAGGAAATTATTTGTCTCCCTCTAATTCCAAATGTGAATAGCTTTCTCAGTCCTCTTCAATGAACCCAAAAGTTACCAGATTTTAAAGAATAAGAATTTTTCAAAAGACTGAACCTGATATTAGTCAGATTTGAGATCATACTATCTTTAAGCTTTAACCATTACAACCTAAATACGACTCTCCTAGGAAATTGAAAAGCTCCTTATTAAGGAATAATGAGTTCTCAAAAAAAAAATCTATGCTTTAGGTCTGACAATAACATAATTAAAAGTGCTTCTAGGAACAGAAAAACTAATAGTCCACAGCAGGAATGTGAGCATGGCAGCTGAGTATATAGAGCCATCAGTTATTTGTAATAATAGTGCCATGCATTCCAGTACCTTTGCATTATTATCCCACACTGAACACCGGTGTCCTCTTCAAGCATCAGCACAGATCCTTGCAGTTGAGTTTTCACTATGACAGACTCATGTGTGGGATTCATATGTATTATGACTTCTTTATTTTTCTATCTGCTATCACTTCTTACTTTTTGGTATGCTCCAATAGTTGTACTAAAGGACTGCAATGTGGGGCAGGGAAGGTGGATCAGTGGTAGAGCGCTTGGCTTGCATGCATGAGGCCCTGGGTTCAATTCCTCAGCACCACATAAGCAGAAAAGGCCAGAAGTGGTGCTGTGGCTTAAGTGGTAGAACACTAGCCTTGAGCTGAAGAGCTGAGGGACAGC
>NW_012267253.1:16684956-16760387 GCF_000151885.1 Dipodomys ordii | reverse complement strand
GGCTTAAGTGGTAGAACACTAGCCTTGAGCTGAAGAGCTGAGGGACAGCACCCAGGCCCAGAGTTCAGGCCCCATGACTGACAAAAAAAAAAAAAAAAAAAAGGACTGCAATGTAGCCTCTCCTTCTATGTGTGCAATGCATCTTGATCATTGTCACTCCTCCCAGCACTCTCCTACTTACCTTCCCACTGGCTCCCCTAAACCTCCTGGCTATGACTTTTTTGAGTTCAAAATCCTGACCCCCGCCCCACCATGTCTTTCTTCACATTAAGTCACACACCGCCAGAAAACTATACCTAGATCAGCCAGACACCTCGTCTTCAACCTGACAAAAGTCAATTCCAACCCTCCACCATAAAACCTGTCCCTTGTGAATGCTATCTCTCAGTCTTTTGGCATTACCGACTCCCTGAACAAATAAAACCATCAAATTACACTCGTAACTGCTCTCTTCCTCTTTTTTAACCCTGAGACTGAAACAGACACAAACTTCTGGCTTTTGAAGAGAACATGCCAGAATCCTTTAAGGTCATGGAGAGAAACTTCACCAGAGAGGGATGTCTGCGATGCTTGGCTGTCCATCCCGCCCCCCCGCCCCCCAACATCTGAGTTTTGAAACTTGTTGAAAACAGCTCAGTTTTGAAAACTTGTTGTTATTGTTTTTTTTTAAAGCAGGGGGGGTATATGTAGGTCTCCAGCCATTCACACAGAGTGAGGCTGAAGGAGGATATTCATAGGAGAGGATCACAGAGGTGCATAGCTGTGTATATTATTTTATATACTCATATAAAATAATATTTATCAAAATGAACTCCAGGAAACAGAAACAACAGGTTATTTTCTTTGTTGCTGTTTTTGTTTCCTTTTCTTTTTGTTTGTTTATATATCTTTAAGAGGACAGAGAAATGGTGGCACAAGAGTGAACAAACGCAGCCATGATACTCGGTGGATACTCTGTTGAAAATGAACAATACAATTGGTGAGTGGGGATGGGGGGATGGGAGTGAGGATGGGGAGGGAAAAACTGGAAGAGAGCGAGGGAAGGGTTGACTGTTCAAAAAGAAATAGACTCCTTACCTGATTAATTAACCCCTCCATACATCACCTTTACAATAACAATAAATCAATTTTTAAAAGTAAAGAGAAAAAGAATATGCTTTCAACTTTATGTTTTAAACTAACCAAGCATGATTTAAAGAAAAAAAACCATTAAATCACTAAAAGAACTGCAATATCAAGACATACATAATTGTGGCTACTTGATTTAAAAAAAAAAAAAACCTCTTGAAGATATTACTGAACTATCATCTAATTCTTTTTTTTTTTTTGTGGGGGGGGGGTCCGGTCGTGGGGCCTGAACTCTGGGCCTGGGCGCTGTCCCTCAGCTCTTCAGCTCAAGGCTAGCGCTCTACCACTTGAGCCACAGTGCCCCTTCAGGCTTTTTTCTTTTTGCTTATGTTGTGCTGAGGAATCGAACCCAGGGCCTCAGGCATGCAAGGCAAGCGCTCTACCACTGAGCCACCTTCCCAGCCCCTATCATCTAATTCTTTACCTATGGTGACCATGCAGATCCTTGCCAGCTACATTCCCACACTAAAACTTTTATTTTAAACAAAATTACTAGTTCTTCTTAGCACCACCCTGTTTTTCCAAGCAACTTCTCGAAATGTTTTTCTTTTGTCTGGTCTCCAAATATGATCAACTTTGAATTCTGGTTGGTATTAGCCCTTCCCTACTTCTTTTTCCTTCAAGCCCAATGCTAACCTATACCTTCTGGCTCCCCACCTGTCAGAGAGTGGGAAGGAAGGATGCTGGAGGCCACTGTCAAACAGACAGAGGGAGCCCCACCATTGCAAGTCATATTCCCCTTTCTACCAATAGGGCCACGGCTGAGTCTCCACAGCAATGACTCTCTGTTCTCATTGAGTGAGCAAGCTGGCAACAGGAGTCTTCCAGAATTGCCATCATGCTTTGATAGAGGAAAAGCAGAGGCAGCTACACGGAAATATAATTATCCAAGGGTAAAGTTACCTTCCCCATCAGCCTAGAGACTTTGGTGATTGTTTACAACATGACTATGGGAAGATGGTGGGCCATCCATAATTTCGGCCTCCAGACTGTCAAGCCAAATTTACCTAACAAGGCGTAACTGAAGTGGAGGCCAGATAATTCAGCAACTGAGAGAGATATGCTACAGAAGTGATTATGATCCATCAGAACAAAATTTCACTTTAGAAAACAGTGCCCAAATACAGATGGACATACACACTAGGCCCAAATCTTTATACACTATTTTGCCAAATAATATACATTTTCAAAATAACTGCAATAAATATACCTTGCCGGGTTCTTATTCCATATGTGGAAGATTTTAAAAAGAGAGAGAGAAAGAAAAAAAGGAAAAATAATGAAAAAAGGAGCATTTCAAAATATAAAGATTATATTGCTAATGTAGAAAAGACCAAAAATTATAAAGGCAGAGACATTCTCTTTCTAACTTACATTGTGTAGGTTTTTATATTAATACTTTTTTTAACCCAAGTATCTGCTAAAAGACATTGTAGCCTTTACTGTAAAAGTTCTGCATGTTGCCTGTTTGTGTTATTGAAAAAAGTCTAAATAAAGAAGGTGTATATTGCAGGTGATTTAGAAAACCACCAATGAATATTGGTGAATATTTTTAACTGTATTTTTTGTCTTTTCTTTTTTGGTACTGGGGATCGAACCCAGGACTTTGCACTTGCTAAGCAAGCGCTTTGCCACTGAGCTACATCCCAGCCCCTTGGTGAATATTTTTCTTCTTTCCATTCTGCCCCACAGAAAGGAATGAAGACACCCCTCTTTGATGGGCATTGCATTTTGTTTTTGCAATCACTTGTGACCATGGAGTGTGCAGACAGAATGATAGAGGCTCAGGTTCATGAGAGTCAGGATAAAATGAAGTGACTCCAAATTCTCAGTGTCCAAAGGCTTGATTAGGATAAATACCTAAAATTTCATACACAGATATAAGTAATTGAGACTTATCAAAGTTTATCTGCATTTATTAATGCTTTCAATTTAAGGGCCAGGGAATAACCATTAAACATAAAACCATTCTGTGATTAGCTAGCTCTAGAAATGCTCCTGAGCTTGTTTTATATTTCTCCCATATCGTGTATGTGTATGTGCATGCATGTGTGTGTGCTCTGTCTGCTCTTTCCTCTTTTCTGTCCTTTTTTCTCCTTTCTCTCCCTCTCATCTTCCTTTTTTCATCCGCATCTCTTCCCTTCTCTCCCCCTCTCTCTCCTTTCCCTTTCCACCTCTATCCTCTGCTCAGACTAGAGAAAGATCAGATTAATTATAGTTCCCCCAAATTTGACTCAAAGAACTACAGGACCACTCTATAGCCTATCTATCGCCTTTTCATCCATGCTCTTATTTCCAAAGAAATTTCTTAAAACATTTGCTTACTACTTTATGGAATAGCTTAAAAATCAGAACCTGCTATTCATTCTTCCTCCTCCCTTTCATTAAGATCCTCCATGTCCCACCCTCTTCCCTAAAAATGATCCCTTCAAAAAGTCAGCAAAATATTTTGTCTTTCTTCAGCAGCACATTGGGCTTCTCTGTTACAAATTGTATAAACATTTTCCAGACAGGGGAATTTGAAGGGTTTAAATTATTTTTCAAATGATGTCTGTGTTGCAGCAGATTCGCACTTGCAGGAGAAAGATGGAGGCAAGGAAAGCAACCAGGGAACATAATGTGTCTGGAATCAGGAGACTATTGAACTCATGCAAATCTGGAAGAGGAAAATATCTCCCTCATACATTATCTACGGCAAGGATTTTGAGTTTCCCAGACTGATGAAACAAATGCTCTCGATGGATGTAGGCTGTCATTCATATTGAGCTCACATATTTTACTTCCTGAAACCAAACAAATACTGATAAACTACTTCAGCAAGCCTTTAATCAAAATGTTGGCAGTACACAGTTGGCGACAGAAAGATCAGTCTGTGGAGCCTGAAACCCTCTCATCATCAAATATACAGAAATAATAATTATATTTATCTGTTTGGTTCAGGCTGCACACCAAGATTTACCCTTGCCCTAAGGACATAGAAATCATCTACCATTGTTATCTCTAAAGAAAAAAAATTCCTTAATAACTAAGAGGTTAAATGGTTTTCAACAGTTGGGGGGGGTGAGAAAATGAGAGTAAAAATAATATATATTACTTTTAGCATATTTTCTTTATAATGGAGTTAAAAAATGTGTTTTCTGCTAACCAACCAACATTTCTGATAAAAATGCTAAAAGCATTACAGAACATCTAGCTTTCCCTATGAAATAATAAAATTAGGGGAAGAGGATGTCCCATGATTTTGATTTCTGTCCTGTTAGGTTCTGTGTATGCGTATAAGCATACTTCAATTCAACTTATTCCAAAAACATTTGAAAAATTGTATACCATGAGCACAAGTGTTTACATGGAAGAAATTTTATGATGGCTATATCTTCACTGTGATTCCCCTCAAAGCAAACACTGGTGCAAAGACCTGGTAAACTGAGGTTATTTGGATGGGATCCCAGAAAGTTTGAGGGAGAGAGTAGGCAGAAGGCATTAGAGGAAAAAGAAATCCAATTTCCCCTGGATTTCCTTAGGAGCGAAGCAGAAATACACCTTAGAATGGTACACTGCAAGATACAGTGCAGTCAAAGAAACATGTTTCCCTTATTTGCAATAACAATAGTATAAGTTTAGGACAAGCAGAAAAGGTCAAAAGCTATGTACATATGACCATATAAGATGATGTTAAGTGAAATGAACTCCAAGACAGGGACACAAATTTTTTTTTCTTTTCTTTCTTGCTATTGTTTTTCATGTATTTATAATGTACTATGTGATTTTTTTTGTTTTTTGGTATGTTCCTCCCCCTCAGTATAACCCCTGTTTTTACTGCATTTAATTCTGGTGCGCTGCATCTTGTCTGTACTTTTTTCTAATTTGGGGAGGGAAAGGGAAAAAATAAGATGCTTAAATAGGGATACAGGCTGACCCATTTTAACAATGAGATGTACAAGCCACTATGTTGAAAATGAACTTTACAACTTTGGTGGGGGTGAGGGTGGAGGGTGGGGAGTAGCTGGGGAGATGGTGAAGGAAGGAATAGTAGGGGAAAAACAAAGGAGGAGGTAACAATGCTCCATAAAAAATGTACTCATTACCTCGCTCATGTAACTGTAACCCCTCTGTACAGTATTTTTACAATTTTTAAAAAAAGTATATAAAAATATACAGGGCAGAAATCTTTGTCCTGCAACCTAGAACCAACTACACAACTAAACAATGCCTTGACTTGTAAACTACTATCTTCTACCTCAAGAATATACCCAAAGAACCTTCCCCCACCATCCCTGTACTGAGGCATGAACTCAGGGCCTCCTGCTCTCTCCTAGTTTTTTATTTCACAGCTGGCAAAGCACTACCACTTTAAGCCATGTCCTCACTTCTGGAGTTTTGCTAGTTCAACAGAAGTTAGAGTCTCCTAGGTTTGTCTGCCAAACCCTGATTCTCTGAGCTCCACCTTCTGAGTAGCACTTTCAATGGAGAGCAAAACAAGGCTGAAGGGAAGTTGAGTGAAACTTGAGCTTGGAAACAAATAGCACAGGAAGGGATTTCTTTATATCAGCTAAGGGGACCAAAGGAACATGGGTAAGAACACGAATTTCATCTCTAAGTGTTGTTGCTCTAGAATAACTTGAGAGGATTGGTTTATGTTCCTTTTTTTAGAAAAAAAAAGATAAATACTAAAGCAATGAGCATAGCAATAAGACTGCCTATTATTAAAGTAGAATGACCTTTGAAAGACACACATGTTTTCAGAGGAAGGCCTTTATTACTTCATCCCCAATTTGCCTCAAGGTAAATAAGAGCATGCTCCTTTAGCCCCCCCCCTTTGCCACTTTTTTTCTTTATATTCTTCCCCCACACCTCAAAAGACATTTTTCCTCCCTTCTTCAATTTTATTATTTTTTTTTGGGAGGGGGGTTCCGGTGGTGGGGCCTGAATTCTGGGCCTGGACACTGTCCCTCAGTTCTTCAGCTCAAGGCTAGCACTCTACCACTTGAGCCACAGTGCCACTTCAGGCTTTTTTCTTTTTGCTTATATGGTGCTGAAGAATCGAACCCAGGGCCTCATGCATGCAAGGCAAGCACTCTACCACTGAGCCACCTTCCCAGCCCTTCAATTGTATTTTTATCTTTCTGTGGTCTTCAAGCATTATAGAACATGTTCTCACCCCTTAAAGAAGTCCCCAAATTACCATAAAATAATTTGGAGTCACCCAATTATGGTAACAGTAGCTATAAAAATAGCAAAGTCAAGCTGGGTTCCAGTGGCTCACGCCTGTAATCCTAACTACTCGGGAGGCTGAGATCTGAGGATCACGGTTCAAAGCCAGTCTGGGAAGCAAAGTCTGTGAGACTTTTATCTCCAATTCACCACCAGAAAATCGGAAGTAGCACGGTGGCTTAAGTAGTAGAGTGCTCACCTTGAGCTGAAGAGCTCAGTGACAGTGCCCAGGCCCAGAGTTCAATCCCCATGACAGACAAGAAAAAAAAAAAAAAAGCCAAGTCTCTTGGTTTCTACATGGAATACTAGGGAAAACCCTAAATCAACATTTGGCTTTGGTCTATTTACAGAATGGGGAAGTGAAAGACAACCCAATGAGGAAAAGAAGGGAAGAAGGAAGGTGGCAAGGAGTGAGTAAATCTTGGTGGTTTGGTTGCAATCTTTCTTGTTCACCTAGTGGATATCCAATAGGCCTATCACTTCAGGATACATGGAACCATTTAGATACTCTTTCCTGCTGGCCAAACACTCACAGCGGCTTCATTATAATTACTAAATCTACGGGTCATAAGAGTCTCCCGCTAGAACTTCCTATGATGTCTACAGTAGTCACATCACTAATTCACAAGGACACACACTTGCTTTAATTACAGAGTCCTTGAAAGATAACAAGGTATAAGGAACATGACCAGCTGAGAGTCAATTGCTGGAATTGTTTCCTGATAAAATATGTTTAGCTGCAAAGGTGAAAGCTCACAGACTTTTCCTCTACAGCATCTAGGTGTCAACGAGAAGACAGCCCCTGGGAATAATTGAAATGCCTCTCCTCATTGAGACAATACCGTAAACAAAGCCAACATGACATGGCAGTAGGTATTAGAGTCATTTCTGGCTTGTTCTATCATCAGAAATGAATTTGGGCATGAGAAACTGCAGTGGAAAAATCCCAGTACAGATATCATCTAACATTTATGCCCATCCCCCACTCCCCCAGGAAACATAATTTCATGAACCAAGTACCATTCTTGAGATTTAATCTTTAGTTTGTTTTCTTTTTAAATTTTTTGTATTTATGTACAAATGACGAGAAAATGCATTTTACTGATTTTCAATCTGTAGGTAAGAGGCTAAACAGAATGACTGAACCATAAGCAGAAGGGTTAGAGTGTTTCCCAGCTCTAAGGCTATCTCATCTTGTTCCCAGAACAACATTCCTGCCACCAGCAGATCCTATGTCCCAGCCTAGTAAGAGTGACAATAGGCCTTGGTTTAAGTGCTTTAAATCGGCTGGTGCTACAAATGACTTTCCAAAGAAACTCCCCTATGTTAAGTAATTCTTGGGTCTCTGCCTTCTCAACCACAGACCTGCAAGATTGCCACAATGGAAGGGGGAAATAAAAGGCCTGTAGGGCCATGCACAGATTCTTAAAGTAATTATCCATAAGTGAAACCACCCAATGGGTACTAAGTGTTGGGAAGGGCCTGGGAAATCCCAAACAGCTCACTGATATCCAGGAAGTAGACAACTTCTTTGTTCCACTTCTCAGTAATGGACTTTACATATTTTTAACAAACTGCTATTTCTCAAATACTATTTGTATGTCCTCCATAAAAGCTCAAGGATATGTCTAGTGCAACAGGTATCTTTCTGTTATGTATTATTTAGTCCATTTCTTCAGTCTTCAAGATGCAATATTTTAAGACAATAATATTAGGAGAGGTGCAATACAGCGGTCATTGTTAAGATTCAGAAAGTTTGGTACAAAGATCACAAGCCCATGTGAATCTTTTATTACCATTGACTCTCCACCATGTAACAACCTCAGAAAGTAGTTTGGGGTTAGGTTTTAGTGTTTCTTTTCCTTTTTTGAAATGGGCTGTTGCTATTTGAGGCTAGCCATGAACTCACGGTCCTTCGGCCTCTGCCTCCTGAGTGGTGGCCTTCTAAGCATACACCACCATATTAGGCCATTTAAAAAAAAATCGAATGGAACTTTGTAATGTTGTTGTTGTTGTTTTTAGTTCGGTCTCCTGAAGCAAGTCTAAAGTCCTTTGTAGTGGCAATGGTTTTCTCTGGCCTCCTTTTCTGCTTGTTTCTGAATTTTCTACACAAGTAGGATGTAAGCACCAGGATGAATAACACTACAATAAACCTAGGATTTACAACTTCTAGGCCACTGTCCTGAAAATTAATTTTCTAGCTACAAACTTCTCTATAACTCAGGCAAAGTAGGCATAAGTATTTTAATTTTATAGATAAGGAAGCAGAATGTCAGAAACAATTATTTGAAACTTACTTCTGACTTTCAATCTAGGTTTCTTTCCCTTATTCTCACATTAATGATAATCCATGCCTGTATATTTCCTTCATGCTGTCTACCCAGCCTTGCAATATTTCCTCCCTAGGCTTCATAAGCCAACTCATACTCTCTCCCTTCCAGCTTGTCTTTTCTGAAGACTTTATACTATATAATTTTTTCCTCTCCAAGTTTGGTTTAGATCTGCTGTCTATCTATAATCTACTTACACTCTGAGTCTTTTCTCTAAACAGATTGAGAATTCAGGTAGGAGAAATTGCATTATCCACCAATTTTCTATGTCCCTAAGTATCTAGCAATGCACTTGGTGCACAGCTATTGACCATTTTCATTACCTGTGAATCAAGAAGAAAAAAAATTGAATATTTCTCATGCTTATTGAAGAACCCAAATTCTAAATGGTACCTTGGTTTTATTTACTAAATCTTGATATCTTACAGTTACTACAGTTTAAAGCCAATCTGATTTTAGATTAATTCTGACTGTTTTATTTATGGATTCAAAGATTCTTATGAAGAACTGTGCACCTATTTTTATTCTAAATAAATTTCATACAGGTAGTGAAGTGGGGCAATAGTTATTAGCACTCTTAATAACTAACTGAAAATAGAATAAATATACCATAACACTTAGCCACTGAATTCAGCAATATCTTTCACACAATAACACTAGGAGGAAAGATGGGCAGTGCTTTCATAAGATGGTAGAGTGGTACTCTATGATATTTAGTTAGCAAACATAATTAAATACATTGAGGACATTTTTTTTACATTGGGTACTTGATTCTATATACTAAGTACTTATATAAAGTTATGTTTCTGTGCATCTATGTTTATCTAAGCAAAAGCTGCACACAGTTTAAGTATTCAGAAGGTTGTTCAAATGTATCTTATCCATGTTTAAGGCAACACAACTCCTAACAAACTTTGTTACCCATACCGTGAACCAATCTCCTTTGTCTTAGTGGGACTATAGAAATGTTTGAGTATTTCTGAACAGAGTTGATTTTCTTTTTAATATGTATACACTAAATATTTTAGTTTTAAAAATTGTTAGCCAGGAAGCAGTGTAATGTAGCCACTCAGGAAGCTGCGATGGTCAAGGTTCAAAGCCAGCGTGGACAGGAAAGTCCCTGAGAATCTCATTTCCAATTAACTGCCAAAAGCTGGAATTAGAGCTGTGGCTCAAGTGGTAGAGCACTAGCCTTTAGAGAAAACCTCTGAGACAATACCCAGGCCCTGAGTTGAAGCCTCAAGACCCAAGACCAAGACCAACACACACACACACACACACACACACACAAATTTGCCTCACATACTGAACACTCTTGCATTATACAAACATAGTAGGAAAGCAAGAAACAGGCCCAAACTATGTACTAGGTATGCTTCTAAGTGGCTAGTAGTCCTTGTAGGTGGTCAGAAAATCACAATGCTTTCAAGTTAAAAAGAGTAGTTGTAATTCTCCTTGCTTATTATCAGCATCTTCAAATCACACACTTCTGTAGCCCAGGATTGCTTTGGCTTACACTCAGAATTCTTTTTACTTAACAGAGTGCAGAAGCTGGTGAATGGGAAAGGAGATAAAAATGTGGGTGAAGTTTCCAAGGGGTTGAGTCAGATAAGTATTTAGATATGCAGAAACAGAATTTCACCTTTGCATCAAGAAAAGGATAATAAACTGGCTTATCCCCTTCTGCCCAAAAGAAGGATCTAGAAGCATGGAGACAAAAGTAGGCTTCAGTGAAGTTTAATGTAGATGTTTTCAAATTATTCAGAGCATTTATGCTAATTATACTGACAAAGAGTCTATGATTATTTTGGTTCCCTCACTAAGAATATTAAAAGATCTGGGCTGACATAAAAGGGATATGTAAAAGCAAAGTTTTATTACAGATGTCAAATTTGTAAAAGAGTGATTCAGGATGGATTATTTTATTGGAGCTTGTAATACGTTTAATTACCAATCTCTTAACATCTTGTTCCCTTTAACTCAATAAAGTAAAGGAAGAAGGTATATTTTATTTTTTAAAGGAAGGCAAAACTTATTTGTGGGAACAGTAAGGCAAAAATCTAATTTAAAATAAAAATATTTTTATTGGGAAAAAAAATCTGCAAAACATGGTTGAAGCTGGTGGTGCATGATTACACCAAACACTTTTTTGTTGAGACAGGAGAAAGATTTATGATCTTTGGTGAAAGAATGTGTGTAGTGTGAATGATAGTGCAAGGTAACTGAACAAAGGCTGATGGGGAGATAAGGGAACAGATGCTCACAGAGTCTTGCATTGGGGTCAGAGAAGCATTCAGAGGGAAGAATGTTAAACACCCCTGCACCAGCACTGGAATGATCACAGATGATTTGTTAAAGTGTTTCCTCGCTCCCCCCCCCCCCCCCCCTGCGAAGCCACTACACATCATTTAGCTTTGGAAAAAATGAAAACACATACACATCCAAATTCATATACAAATATTCTTGCATTTTGAGTCTTTTGTTTTGGAAGGAATAAGTTGTATGCAAAGAAAATTCCAGGACACTGGAGCTATCAGAGTAAGTACATGGATTTCAAATAAGACAGAAGAAACACCATGCTAAGACAGGCACAGAGGACTCAACTATTCATTTCCAGATAAGTTTCATACAGTCTTTCAGTTGTATGTCATGATGAAGCCATGGAACAAGAGGTGGAAAAAAATTCAATGGACAGTATCCCCTGCAAATGATAACATACCATTCATCCTTTTTAATTTTCCAAGCCAGAAGTGACTTTTCACATCTTTTAAAAGTCCTATGTTCCTATGACTCACATTGCATTACACTGTTTACTTCACACTCCCTTTATTCTCCCATCACAATTTTTTCTGTATCTGAGAGTCCCCTGTGTCTCCTATATGTTACCTAAGAGAAAATAATTCAACCATTATTACCCCTTCCATTTTCATTCTTGTCCATAGCAAAACTAAACGCATTTTAAAAACTGGGTGTTGGTGGCTTCTGTCTATAATCCTAGCTACTTAAGAGGTTGAGAACCCAGGCACTTCTAAGTCAACCTGGGTAGAAAAGTCCATGAGATTCCATTTCCAAAATAAATGCCAAAACACAGGGCTGCAAGCAGCTCTTAAGTGGTAGAGCACCACCTGAACAAGAAAACTGAGTAAGCACCGACTACGCCCTGAGTATTAGCAAAGATAAAACACCCTGCATTTTGATTACCAATTTTTTTTATTATTGTGGAAATACCATACAGACGGGTTACAATTACATGGGCAAGATAGTAATTTCTTATCAAGCATTGTTGCCTCCTCCTTTGTTTCCTCATACCATCCCTTCCCCTCTCCACCACCCACCCCCACACTCCCTTCCCACCCGACTCCCACCCCCCACTCCCCACCCCACCAAAGTTGTAAAGTTCCTTTTCGACATCTTATATATCTCATTGTTGCAATGGATCCACCTGTATCCCTATTTAGACAGTTTGGTTTTTCCCTTCCCCTCCACAAATTATATCAGCATCAAATACAGTGAAAGCAGGGGTTGACCCTGGGGTAGGTACATACAAAGCAACAAAGAAATCATCTTATAAATATGTTGGAAACAATCACAAGAAAGAAAAAAAATTTGAATCCTTATCTTGGGGTTCATTTTGCCTAACATCAACCTGTCTGACAGTTTCTGTTTGGTCTCAGACATATACTAATTATTGCAAATAAGGGAAACCATGGGACCTATATT
This sequence comes from Dipodomys ordii, assembly GCF_000151885.1. Lineage (NCBI taxonomy): Eukaryota > Metazoa > Chordata > Mammalia > Rodentia > Heteromyidae > Dipodomys > Dipodomys ordii. The sequence continues at coordinate 16,747,998 of NW_012267253.1, read as the reverse complement.
TCTTTGGGCCTGGCTTACTTCACTTAATATAATTTTTCCAAGTCTTTTCATTTTCTAATAAATGGGGCAATGTCATTTTTTCTGATAACAGATGCTGGAGGGGATGTGGACAGAAGGGAACCTTACTGCATTGTTGGTGGGAGTGTAAACTTGTTCAACCACTTTGGAAAGCAGTATGGAGGTTCCTCAAAAGACTCCACATAGAGCTCCCCTATGACCCAGCAATCCCATTTTGGGGCATTTACCCAAATGATCACAAACAAGACCATGCTAAAGCTACCAGCACAACTATGTTTATTGCAGCATAATTTACTATAGTTAAGATATGGAACCAACCCAGATGCCCCTCAGTAGATGAATGGATTAAGAAAATGTGGTATATATACACAATGGAATTCTATGCCTCCATCAGAAAGAATGACATTGATTACCAATTATTTAAACAAATTGGAACTGCTAAATAAAGCCCTCTGATCTTCAATGTACATACCAGTGGGAACATCAAAACCAACAGAAAAATAACTAAACAGGACTTGGCAATGGATGGCAGCTTCTATATCAATTCTAATGAAGGGTGGTTTGTGATGCACAAGAAATGTAGAGCAAAAGCAATTTAAGACGAGATAACTGAATGTGGGTTGTATTCACCAGAAAAAGCTCAAGGGGCAAATGGAATTAAAGCCAGGCTTTGAAATACGGCAAATGTTTTGTTTTATTGTGTTAGTGTGGGGCTTAAACTCAGGGCCTGGTCACTGTCCCTGAACTTTTTTGCTAAAGACAAAAGTTTAAGCCATAGCTTTGCTTCCAGTTTTCTGGTAGTTAATTGAAAGTAAGTGTCTCACTGAGTTTCCTGCCTGGGCTGGCTTCGAACTGTGATCCTCAGATCTTAGCCTCTTGAGTAGCTACAATCACAGATATGAGCCAACAGTTCTAGGCTTGAAATATGGCAAATATATGGATAGAAACTAAAACTTTGGTTAAATAGTGATTCAGGATCGATTATTTTATTGGAACTAGTAATAAGGTTAACAAATCTTTTAAAATCTTGGGAGATTTTTTTTTTTCAGCCTGGGCCCTGTCCCTAAGCTTTTCTGTGCTCAAGGCTAGTGCTCTACCACTTGTGCCACAGCACCACTTCTGGATTTTTTCTGAGTAGGTTTTTTGTAGATAAGAGTCCCAGGGACTTTTCTTCCCAGGCTGGCTTCAAACTGTGATCCTCATATCTCAGTCTCTTAAGTAGCTAGGATTATAGGCAATGAGCCACCAGCACCCAGATATCTTGTTCCCTTTAAGTCAATAAAGTGCACAAAGAAGGTATGGCTTATTTTTAAAGGAAGGCAGAATTTATTGTGGGAAGAGTAAAGCAAAAATTTAATTTAAAATAAAAATATTTTAATATAAAATGATGTACAATTGACAAATATACAGATGGCTAGAAACTAAAAGCGTGAAGGAAGTTGACATTCTTTGAGAGTCTATTATGCGCCAAATTGTACTAAGTCAATGTGATCATTCTCTAAGCACAGTTAAAAGAAATGGGGCTGGCAGGGATGTATTGTCAATATTCTCAGAGGCAAACCTCTATTAAGTGGTATAGCTTAGATGCAAATTCAAGTTTGTCTAACCTCAATGCTTGAACATGTCACTATATGAGAAATGGAATTGTGGGAGGAATGAGCAAGATAGGTGGTAAGACAGAAGATGTGCCTATCTAAAACAAAGCATCTAGAGTATGTGTGTGCCAGTTTCTTAGTTTTATAAAGTATTTGAGTCTGATTCAATAGCAAAGTTAGTGATACTGTACAGAATCATGTTATAGGTAAAAGCATATTAAACTGAAATCTTTATGTTCCTTTAAAGAATTATGCTCCAGAGAATCACTATATCATTAAGGAGAAACTAATATAATTCTGTGATAACAAATAAATCCTGATATATGCTCACCTTATACGTCCCATGTAACAACAAATAATGCCTACACACACACACACACACACACACACACACACACACACACACACACACACACAAATAGACAAAGGAAGGGTGTGGAGTAACAGGAAGCAGAAAAGGAACAAGGAAAGAAAAGTAGCAGAGATGTAGAAGACCCACTTTTAACTATATAAACAGCTGGCTAGGTCCTTCAGCTCTACCCATATAGAAATTGTGGGAATGGGAAGAGAAATTCTTCCAGTTATTCCAGGCTGTCCTGAGCATGTGCAGATGGTGGAATTGATGACAGTGGGCAATGGCGGACATCTCTGGATGATCAAGTTGGGGGGGGCACAGAGTTCAGTGTCCTGGGGGTTACAGCTGGTGCAGCAGGAGAGTCTTCACTAACTCTCCCACATTGAAGGTGACTGGAGAAACCTTAAGTATTATAGGTCTTAGTAACCTAGGTGACCCGAGGCCTGCTTATAGCTCTCAGTAGGCTCTGCCACCAGCTCTTGCTTGCCCCTGCCATCCTGCTCAATTCTGCCTAGGCAGCTCAGCCTGGCAGCTTTTATTTTTGCCATCCAGATCCAAGAGCAGCTTCCTGTCTGCCACCACTATTTTGCCTCTTCTTATCTTCATGCCATCAGCTCAGAAAAGGTGAACAAGTGTCCTTTAGGGAAAGTCTCTATTGAGACCTGGTATATAACACAGAGGTCTGGGGTAGAAGGGGAGGTAGGGCACAGCTAGCAGAGGAAGATGCTTTCCAATGCTTAGAGGTTGCTTCACTGAGCTGAGAAGCCTGCTTTATATACTGCGGAAGGGACAGGGGTTAAGGGCATTTGAACCAGTCACAGTAGTACCCTCAGAGGTATGCCTATCGTGGTACCACCCATTATGCAAATGAAGGGTTGTATTTGCACTAATCTCAGGTGCTCTGCTGGCCCAAAGTGTCCTGGTTCCCAGGGTGGAAGTAGCAGTTATGGCAGTTGTTCTTCTGTTGAACCAAGTGACGTCATTTTTATTCATGTCCCGTCAGTAAGAATTAGGGTTGTAAACACACAGTAATTCATTTGCTTCTTCACAAATGTATGATGAAGTAAAAATGTATAAAGGACCTAATAAAGTCAGTTGCTGGTGGCTCAGACATGTATTCCAAGCTACTCAGGAGGCTAAGATCTGAGGATCTTGGTTCAAAGCCAGCCTAGAATGCAATACTCTTATGTCTAATTAACCACCAGAAAACCAGAAGGGAGTTGTGGCTTAAAGAATGGAGCACTAGAATTAAGTCAAAAAAAACTCAGAGATAGAGCTCAGGCCCTGAGTTCAAGCCCCTCCACCAACAAAAGGAAGGAAGAAAGGAAGGAAGGAAGGAAGGAAGAGAAAGGAAGGAAGAGAAAGAAAACATAATAAAAAGTTGGAAAAACTTTATTTTGTGAAATTTTGTAAGACCTGAATTCATGACTGTCCCAATCAGAGAAGCCCCTTTGCTACAATACTAGATTCCACAGAGTCTGTCATGAATCAGACTTCTGAATGGCACTGCATTCTTCCTCATCCAGACACACTAGGGTGGTTACTGTTCGCTAATTCTGAGAATCTAAAAATGTTTCTCCTAGGATTCTGGAATGCAAAGAGTTATTTTAAAAAATAATCTATACTTGTTTTTTTCCAAGGTGTTTATTGACTTCTTTCAACTCTCAACTAAACAATCTACACATATTAAGTGATGACTTATTTTAAATATTTTGTAAATAAAATATGTCTGTGTGTATGTATGTGTGTTTGTAAAAGCTCTTTTAAAGGCCCACAAACCAATGGAAAATAAAGGCAAATGGAAAGAATTACTCTATCTTAAAAATACAGTCAATACATTGGTAAAGATAAGTGAAGTTGAGCTACCCACAAATCATTACCTAAACAACACACACATACACACACACACACCACACACACACACACACACACACACACACACACACACACACTATAGTTTTAGTTTTGAAAATGCTAACCATAGCTTGGGAAATGATGCTAAAGCAAGCAAATAAAAACAAAAAACCTAAAAGATACTTCTTTCAGAGTTCTCCAGAAGGATCTACATTTTTTCATTATACTTTAAGAAACTGAAACTGATAATCATAAAGGCTAGCTCACCAGCATACTTTACACAAGAAAGTCTATGGAGAATCTCAACATGGAGCCCATACTTAAAGCTACAAGTTACAATAACCTACTTCAATAAATATACTTTTATGACTCCAGATTTTCAACTTTCACATATATATGTGTGTGTATATATTGTATATACACATTCTATACATATATGTATATCTACACATACATATAAATGCACACATACATATATACATGTACATACCCACACACACGTGTGTGTATGTGTGTGTGTGTGTGTGTGTGTGTGTAGATATTTCTTTCTTCCATGTAAAACATTATCAGCAAAATCAGTAGTATCACATAAACTTGATTTCATTATAACCTAAATCAAGAAACTTGTGATTTAAGTCCATACAGGGAGCCTCATCCCAGACAAACCTACAATTACAATTAAGGTCGTGGCCATACTATAAATAGCTCACACACTTCTGTTACTACTTTTGATGCCAGTAGAATACTGTAGAATATGGGTAGAGAATTTCCCAATGTGCTCGACTGATTCAGCAGAGAAAACAGTATGAGTAAGTTTTGTGTCATTTTATCAAATAATGAACATTTTCAGGACAGAAAATAGAAGGCCAGGGGAACCTGAACAACAAAAAGCAAAAGGTTACAATCTCCAACTTCTTTTCCTGTTTCCTCTTAAAGTAAATACCTTACTCATAAGTAAACTATAGCTACAGAATAAATAACAAAATGTAATATGTAATACGTAAAAACTGTGAGTTGCATTACAATGACTATTTTTCCAGTAATAAAAAATTCAAGAAACCTATAGTCAATAGATATTTTTATTCTAAACAAAACTATTGAACATAAACTGTACATCCCTTAACTATTTCTCAATTGTTGTGTAAATGGAAAGATCAGATTGACTGGAGATTAATTATTGTTGTGGGTGGTCATTTCATGGAATATATGTTTACAACACTAAGTTGAAAATATTTGTCATAAAGTAGAGCATCTCAAGATATTGATAATCAAAGGCACACAGTTTGGAAAATCTTTGTCCACTTATCTAATTATCTAACCTATTACTTGCATATCCTGAGAAATAACTCATATCTTCAGTGACAGTCTACTTCATGTCCCAACAGCACTGATCATTATTGTTGGGAAGCTAATCTTGTGACAGCACTGGTTTTAAAAGTAATAGTGACTGGGTGAGACTGATCAAAATGAATTGTACTAACAAAATGATACGTTGAACTGAAATATCTTTGGGTAACTAATTAAAGATAATAAAAAATTAAAAACTGAATGACAGTGAAAATATATTAGTGACAATGGTTATTATTATTATTATCCCAAATCTGCCACCTTGGGCCCTCCTCCCCTTTGTCCTTATTTTTCTTCCAATAGAACATGGATAAAATGAGGATAAAAAGTAGGACCTGTAGTTAAGGAACAGTAAACAACCCAGATATTGTACATTCAGATTGAAGCTAGAAAATCGATTCATTGTTTCTGCTTATATGATAGCACTCAAAACAGAGTTAATTGTGAAAGGCGACAGATAAGGCCATCTTGTCTCAAATACATCGGTAGCATGTCAAAGAGTCAGCCACTGTTTCCTAAGAGTTCAGCTCTGATTTTCTATAAACTGAGGGTGAGTGGTCTCTATCTAGTCATAAAGATGGATCTCTAAGAAATGAGAAATAGCCACAGATTTGACTTCCTAAGAAGTAATCATGGTTTCACATTTATTCTAAACACACATTTCCAATAAATATATCTTCATCATTAGAATCAAAACATAAAAATTGGCTTTTTTTTTTTTTGGTACTGGTCCCAGTACTTGAGTGCTGTTCCTGAGCTTCTTTTTCTCAAGACTGTTGCTCTACTATCTGAGTCATGGCTCTACTTGTGGCTTTTGCAAGAAGATAAGAGTCTCACAGACTTTCCTGCCTGGGCTGGTTTTGAACCACAATCCTCAGATCTCGGCCTCCTGAGTAGCTAAGGTCACAGGCAGAAGCCACCAGTGCCTAACTATCCTGGAATCTTTCTTTAAAGATTCAAACTGAGCAAAAGATGAACGTAGTTCAAATGAATTGAGATATGCAATTTACAATTAAATATATGCTTGAGGAGTACCCTAAGAGAAAAAGGACACTCTTGTTTTGCAGCATTTGTTAGCATTTAATACTAAACCACTGTTGTTTTTTTCTGCCTTAATAATTAAATAGCTCTTTAGTACTTCTTGACTTCGCTCTATATATCATTTTGGGCTATCTGATGTTTATCTAACATTGTGATTTTTGTTATACATATGTTGTATAATAGTAGATCCTGTTCTATCCTCACAAAATATATTAAGCTTAATAAATACATTTATGAGAATTACTTTTGTATAGTCCTTATGCAATCAGCCATGCTGGGTATGATGGCCCAAGACGATGAAAACCCATTGACTTTTTGTAGCAAATTAGTCTACCACCTAATCGGTGAACCCTGCTAAGCTTTTGAATTATGACAAGAACCAGTGGCTCAGTTAGAACACTCAAATGAATTATATCAATTCATAAACTTGTTCATGTCCAGATTTCATTAGCCACACATTAACAGCATTTTATGTTTATTACTGCTCTGACATAATCTATAAATAACTGAAATGCTAATCATAGTGTTCTGCCGAGCATCATCATTTAATCATAAAGAGATACATTATTATAAACTATAATAGATAATAACAAGTCTGGGTCAATGGCCGCATATTAAAAGATCACAATTATATCCTATAAGGGTATGTACCTCATACATTTGGTGACACACAGGTCCATATCTAATCACTTGCAAATGTTTCCCCTCTGACATACTTATGGTACAAGGTGACACAATTAAGAAAATATGCTTGTAAAACAGTACAATCCTTGAACATCAAAGTAAACAGAGAACAATTAATGGGGGGCAGGGGAGAAAACATCTTCTTGGCAGCACCAATTCAATTAACTCTTTATTGGTAGGTTTGTATTGCAACAGAAAAGGAATTCACGCTCTTAATAATCGGGGAGAACCGAAAGAAGAAAGAAAAGATCTGAAGCTAATCAAAATGTAGTAGGAAAGCTATTAAATAAAATAAAAACTCAGTGACAACTGAGTTAAAATTGTAAAAACAAAGACTGAACATTGATTAGATCTTCTCCAAGTCTTATTAATGGTTTATTGCAAACTGTAACAAAGTAATCTTATATTACATTATAAAACAATTTCATAGATGAATATCCACACTTTCTTGGGAGAGGTAATAACTTACAAACTCAGCACAGCTACCAGTTTTATATGGCCCTGCTCTTACTTTTCCTGCTAGGTGCTGTCACCCTGTCCTGTTTGGACTAATTGATGACCAAGCATTGATCAAGTTTGGATATTGGTTTAACAAGATGAAGGAGGAGGCTTTACCTTTGTCACTTATGTAATTCTCATATTCTTTGCCTTAGGAATATATCCTGATGAAATACCAGCTGTTACACAAATAATTTCTAAAACAGATTTATCAGGCGAAAGAGTTTTGAATGAGAAATGAGGCTGACCCAGAGTCCAAGAATTAATGACAGATTATTAAGTGAAAGTATTTTATACCAAGAATTAGCCACTAATTTAAAAGCCTTCGTTGAACAGGACATGAATTAGAGTCTGTCATTGCCAGCTCTTGCACCTCGGAGCTCAGGGTGAACCGAGGGAGATAAAGAAAGGAATGTAAAACACTATGGAAACCAACCTCTGGAGACTTAATATTCTGATCAGCTCACCTCCGAACATCTGGCTCTTAAATGTTCAAGCACAAAAACAAGAGAGCTAATGAAAGCAGCACATATTATCTCTCCCATCAATGTACCTCACAAACACCTGCTAAAATTAAAACAAATTGAATCTTGATTGCTGATTAAGTACCCCTTCTTTAGCTAGATATTCTGTCATTATTTGCCCTGGCGTACAATGCATAAACTGATGAATGGCTAGTGCTGGGTTGCAGCAGCAAAGGTGGATAGAAGGCGACTCTGAGTAGATGAATATAAATGGAAGCAGATTAACTTTGTGTACTCAAACCCTGCAAAAAAAAAAAAAAATAGTGAGTCTTCACCCCCACCCCAAACCCAAGAATTAAAGTGATAAAACTGCCTGTAAAATAGAAAGGTGATCCAGCCCCATTCTACCTCAGCAAAGTTCCTTGTTGGGCAGGTCTTGCTGCATTACTGCATTTAAATTGCTCACTGGAGCCTGGTAGCTAAGCTTAAGAAATACCCTTCAGCTGAGCATTGGAGGCTCATGTCTATAATCCTAGCTACTTAGAAACCTGAAATTTGAGGATTGTGGTTCCAGCCAGCCCAGGAAAAGCAACAACAACAACAACAACAAGATCTGTGAGGCTCTTTATCTCCAATTAACCAGTAAAAAGCCAGAAGTGGAGCTGCGATTGAACTGGTATAGTGCAGCCTTGGGTAAAAGAGCTAAGGAATAATGATCAGGTCCCATGTTCTATCCCCAGTACTGGCACAAAACTTAACAAAAACAAAACAAATATCCTTTACATGTATTTTGATTGTTTTAATTCAGTTTCTTTGCTAACGCAAACGCTTTTTATTTTACTTATTTATTTGTTTATTTTTGGATTTGCAAAACCTTTCCAGTAACAGCCTGGAAATACCAAAAACAGAACCCTCTAAGCTATGTTTGGTTTGTCCATATCTGAAACAAAACTTATACTGCGGTGTGTGTGTGTGTGTGTGTGTATGTGTGTGTGTGTGTGTGTGTGTGTGTGTGTGTATGTGTTTAGTTAAACATTTTACTGCCAATAAACCAAGAGACTATTCAGCATACACACTTCAGTTAGAATAAAAATACCCATTTGAGTTTTCATCACACATATATAAATACCTTCCTATGCGAACACTGATGACAGATGTGTGGCTAATCTACCATGTTAACTTCATTTGAGAAATTGTGGTTTTGTTCAAACTTTATTAGCTAAACGAGAATTGATCTGGGTAAGTTTTAACTCAATATTTTACCTGCTTCAAGTATATTTCCAGATCTCATACTACTCAACAACTCCCCTGTATTCACAGTACATTCACATAAATTTCCCGTGAAAATAATCAACTTATATTTGCTTCAATGTCTTTTTTTATTTTAAAGTGAGGTTAGAGAAAAATAACAGCGTGTAAATCCTTCTTAACACCACAACCTACACAACCTGGTCTTGTTTATTTATATATGTTCACCGACACAGTAAGGTCAGAATAGCACATATGTCTGGCGTATGTATTTCATCTTTATTGTGTGTGCTCTGTCCAAAAAGTTGCTTCAAAGAACAGGTTTCTGTAAGATCTCTTAGAGGACATTAAACAAAAGGAAAGAAATGTCCACGAATCGCTTATTGTTCCTAGACATATTTTTTTCCTTATTGCATTCTAAATTATTTAAATATACTATTAGGCATCATATTGGAAAAAAACAGATGTTTTCTAATTATGAACTGATTTTACAGTGTGATGGTGTCACATATTTAAATTATAAATACACATTTTTAGCATTCCAGCTGTGCTTTACAAGAGTTTAATTTGCTTCTTCTGATATGTCACATTGCACCTGCCTTTTTAAAACTCCTATAAATGTAAAACATTACTCAAACACAATTATTAAGACATGTTGAAGAATTCTAAAGATTCTGAACAGCTTATGGAAAATGAATTTTATATAAAGATTCAATAATGAATCTACCAAATGTGTACTTGGAGTAACATTTACAAATATTTTTGGGAGAGTGTGAATTTGGAATGATGATTTGTGTATATATACGTGGTTGTGCTGGAGTATATAGAATTCAATTTCATGTTCATGGCACCTTTCATATTAACTGTATTCCCAAGCACAATCATACAAATGAGCTAAAAATACTCAAGGTATGTTAAACACCCAGTTTATCTTAAGTGCCTTTTGGTATATTAATGCCCAGTGTATGTCTAGCACATTTTTTAATTTCACAAAATAGAAGAATATACTTACTCAGAGATTTAGTATTATTTAAATTACTGCTATCCTCAAGACCAACTCTATAATATAAGCAGACTGGTCAACTACATCAGAAGAAAAAAAGCTAAATAACTGAATTTTAAATTAATTCGCACTATCCTAGAAAAATAATGACCAGTCTACACCAATATACCTCTTTTGTCTAGATTGTCATTATCTCATTTTGGGATAGTTTTTTTTTTGGGGGGGTGTACTTCAGTTCTAAATAAAACAAATTGGTGCACATGAAGTTCAAATGATATCACAGGGTTTAAATCATCATGTTTATGGTATTGACACAAACAAATTCACATGCATACATGTGGAAAGGAAATATGTCCAAAAGTACAAATACCAATAACAAAAGGGTTCCTACTAAAAAAAAATAAATGCTTCCTCTCTGGAATTTTCAGAAATATTTTAAACTTCAAAACAAAGAAATGAATACAGCAATGTCTATATATAAAAATGTACATAAAGGAGTATTCATTTAGACACAATACATATGCAAGAGCTGTTTACTTTCTAGTATCCTTTTGGTTTCAGAAGTGTATGTTCATACTAAAAGTGGCTGTAAGAATATCTCAAGAGCAAATACACCAGATATAACTTTTCACCCTATTTTCTTTTACAAAAATGGAAAAGAAGCATCTTTCTCCCCCAATACTACTGAGAAGAACTGACATTTTTAAATGATTGTGTAGGGATATTTCTCCCCCTTTTCCTAGTCCCACAATCATGACTAAAAATAAACCATTTATAACCCTTTCAAATCTTAATATAGCTAAATGATTTATTTCTGTTGAAACTGACTTCACCATCCTTGGCATAAAATATTCAAGACAAAGCCAATAAGAGGGTAAGATACTGTGAAACTGCCCCCCACCTCAGTGTGGGAAGCTAACATAATGGTGAATTGACTCTTTTTTAAAAGAGAAGTCTGAAGATTAAATGAGGATGGTAAAAAGTATTACAGTAATAAATTTTACTAGCAAACAAATAAATTCACATTGTAAAACCTTTCCCAAAAAGCACCTTTAACTGCAATGCATAATCATATATAAAAACCTAAAATGGAAATTTTTATCCATTTAAGTGTGAACAAGCTAATTCAGAATAAATGGGGGTGGGGGCATTTGGTTCCTATAAAGTGTTCAGCCAGCACTCTTACTGAACAAAGCCCCTATTTTAATCATATGACTATTGACTGCAAATCAAATTGTTTCTGCCAAATACAAAACTTTCCAAGTGACTCATTTGTAAATTTATTATCCATAAGCTTCAATGGTCTGTCATGATCACATACTTCCTGTTATGACTGGATTTCTTTCTTTGGGACTTCGGAGAAAAATCCATTCCATTCTGAGCACAGCATTCTGAGTTGGTCTATTCTTTTAGCCTCAGTCCTTGGTCCTCAGTCACAGAGACTCCCTTAATGTGGAAGACCAGTGGCCCAATTCTCTTTGGTCCTCATTTCCATCCCTCCTCAGATCTTCTGCCTCCTTCTGCATTTGGCTCCAAGTTTCCTACCATTTAAGTATGGCACCATCACAAGGTTGGAAGACACCATGGTGACATTAAATTTCGATCAAGCATAGGGCTCAAGGAATGAAATACAGTGGCCCCAACTGTGCTTTGAAAAAGGAGCCCTAGTCTGAACATGTATAACAGCAGGCAATATTTAATTATTTCAGAAACTAACAACCACCATTAGATTCAGTCTGCCATAAAATGACAGTGACAGACCTCACTCTAAGTAGAAGTTGCAGCTGTGCTTTTCTGAACAGGGACAAGAATGTGAATTCAAAAGCTGCATGCATGAATGAGAGATATCTTTAAAGATGGATCCCTCGGGAAGCTCAAAAACTTGAGAGCAGAAAGACAGTTTTCCCAGAAATGTTATTCTCAGTACACAGCTGAGACCTCAGTGAATGGATTATGTGATTTAGGTAATAAGCAGGTTAATAAATAGAATTGCAAAGATCTTCTAAATGTTATCAACTGACCCACACTCCCAGATACTTGGCAATCCCTTCATTCATTCTGTGTGATGGGCCAATAGATGCTTCAGTAAGAATACAAAAAGTTGTATCCATTGTCTTCACGGGTGTTGCTGAGGACTCCTCTCGCAGCTCTTGATCTTCGAGAAGCCCTCAACTGGTCCTCTGTCTAACAAAGCTGCGCTTGGTGCTCACTCTCTATCCTCAGCCTGTGGTGTGCTTCCCTTTGTGGCTTATGCCATGCTTCTAGAGACATCTAATTCACATGTTTCTCTTCACGTCCTTTAAACACTAGCTGCAATAACACTAGAAACTAGATATATGAATAGATAACCCTACATACTCCAGGAAAAATTCCATAAAAAGAAATAATGAATGCATCCCTGAGACAAGATGGAGAAGTTAGGAGGGCAAAAAATAGTTGGAGGTTCTGTTTATCTCTACTCACTCTGTAGCCCTTTCTAGCAGCGTGAGGACCCCGCTGACCACCAAACCAGGAACTGAGTAGAAGCTGCCTTGTGAGACTACCAGGGCTAATCTATCATTCCTGAGCCACCATTCCCAACCTGTCAGCCTCGCCTGTTGTAAGTTCTTTCATAGGGTATATTTTAACAAGGCACCATACGCATGAGTGAAACAGACAGTGACACATTGAATCTGAGATAGAAGTGTCTGAGTCAAGAAGAGGCCTGGAAGATATGCTGTTTGGACATTACATATTACTGCTGGAATGAGAAAATCCAAATGATTTGAATCCAAAATGATTCAAAGTGAGATAACCAAAATAGAATAGAAAATCCCTCCCCAGCCTGAAAGAATGTCACTTGATAGATGATTGGTTGACACAGGACATTTGGTTGTCAGCTTAAGATCTGAGAGAAGATTCTAATAACAAAGATAACTCTAAGGAGTTCCAAGAAGGCTCCAATTTTTGAGATATTCCCAAAGCCTGGCCTGACAGATCACACCTCATTTTTGGATAAGCCAACCAACTAAAAAAAAAAAAAACAAGTTTATCAAGAGTTTCTTCCTTATAACTCAGAAGACAACAGCACACATGAAGCAAAGGAAAAGTACATACATACTAAAAAGCTTGTTTTCCTCTTAAGTAAAGAGAAAGGGGGAGAAAAAGTCTCTTCACCTTGTTCTCAAAAAAAAAAAAAAAAAAGAAAATTCAAAAGCAAGAGATGAATGACAAAATGATCATGAAAAACATTGTTTTGCAAAAAAAAAAAAGATTGTCAAAAGTATACATGGAGGTGACAAAGAAGTTAAATGACATAAAAGACTGAAAAGCACCTAGAATTCTATGAATCATCAATGAATCTGAATCAAGAAAGCAATGCCTACTTTGTGATGAAAAATTTTGGTCAATGATCGTAGGCAAAGAAGCTGTAGAGGGGAGAGGAATCGGATAACAAAGCGATCTGTCAGGAAGTAAAGGATACATTAAAGACAAAAGACTCAGAGCCAGCCTATGGCAGCTACATAAAAGTGAATTGTCTGGGTAGAAATATACCAATATCCTACTTAACTCTGCAGAGGAAGGTGAATTTACTAACAAAGAAACAAACAAGTCAAGCTGGTCTTGGGCTTTTATTGACTTTCATGATGTCCTACATGACAGCAAAAGAATATCAACACAGTTGTATGGGAAAATAAAGTTTGCAAAGCTATAATTCTAAGTAAAAAAGAAATGTGTAGATCAGGACACACACACACACACACCTATAATCTCAGTATTTAAAAATTGAAGCAGAAGGTTTGAGAGTTAGAAACCAGCCTATGCGATATAGTGAATTAAAGACAGCCCGGGTTAACTAGTGAAGACAATAAACAAAAAGGTATATCTAAAAAGCCATAAAAGCCTGTGCCGGTGGCTCACGCCTATAATCCTATCTCCTCAGGAGGCTGAGATCTGAGGATTTTGGTTCAAAGCCAGCCTGGGCAGGAAAGTCCATGAGATTCTTATCTCCAATTAACCACCAGAAAACCGAAAGTGGTGCTGTGGCTCAGGGGTAGAGTGCTTGCCTTGAGATGAAGAGCTGAGGGACAGTGCCCAGGTCCAGAGTTCAAGACCCATGACCAACCAAAAAAAAAAAAAAAAGCCATAAAAATATTGCAGCCTTACAGCTCTCAAAATGTATATGATCAGCATACCCCTTTCTAAAATAAAATTACTAAAGGATATATTTAAGCTAAGATTGAGTCCTTAAAATTATTTAAAAAGAAAAGAGTAAAGCATTGTTATAGAAACAAATGATGGTAAATAAGCAAATGTTAAATCAATATGTAGGTTTATCAAATTGACAACAATTTTTAAAATAATCCTTGAAAGATAATATTTAGAAAACTCTTACTAGTTAAAATTTATCATCTAGATTAACCATAACAGATTATATTAACACCAATTGGAAGTGAGTTAAAATAAAACCTAGTAAAAAGAGGTCATTTCTTGTCCCACATAGCAATTAATCAAAATCAGCTTTTCTTCCATACTGGTAATCCAAAAAATACATCTTTGAAGGTTTATTTCGATATAAATGTAGTTTCTTGGGTTAAAGACAAATGGATACTCTAAAAACAACTTTGGCAGGAAAGTAAACAGAAAGGAAAGGGAAAAAAATGTAGCTAACACAAAGAGGCAAAGAGACCAAAACAAAAATTATATCCTTCAATACCATGTAATCACAATAAAACTAAATAGGAGTTTCAATGAAAATATTAGACATAGAAAAATTCGAATTAAAAAAGTAAATGGAACAAAAGAACCATAATATGAGAGGTAAATGTCTTTTATGTAGCTATAATAATAATAATACCAACAATAAAATTTATTCTCTAACTATTAACTAAGTTTATAAAGGCAAAACTTAATTATAGTGGGAGACATAATGCTAAATTGAAATAAAGCAGTAAATGATTTAAAGAATTTTAGGAAATGGCAATTACAAGCTGTCATTGGAAATGCTTATCATTATGCTATCATGTGACAGAAATGATGTGAAGTTCTTTAATAAGTAGCTCATTAAATCTTAATGACTGCATAAAATTGGTGTATTATTCTCATATTCAGTTGAGAAACTGAGACCAAGACTTGAATATCTTTTCAAACTTCACATAATTGGTAGCTACAAAGTTCTTTTCTAAAATTTCTTATTATCTTTAAGTAGTTGTACAAAGGAGGTGCCATTTAACAAAGCAGTTTATGAATACAGTGCATATTGATCAGTGTTATGCCCTTTAAAATTCTCATCCCCCTTTTGACCTGAACCCTTCCCTTATTTTTCTTAATTTTGTGGTATATACAATTAATTCTTGACTGCATTCATCCCTGTCTTTCCGCCCCTCATTTGTCTGAAGTATCTGTCGCTAAATGGAACTAAAACCTGAGGTCTAGATAATGGCAAAATATAAACCAAATATACAAAACAAAATGAATTGTTTCCTCTTACATCTATAGTAACAGAATAGCGGAAAACATGAACTGCCTAAAGAGAACTATAATTAAGAAAATACACAGGAACAAATGAAAAAATATTACAGCTATTCACTGGAAATCACAAAACACATAGACCTTTTTGTCTCAGTAAAGAAGATTAGCTTTTCTAAAAATACCCATTCTACTTTAGTCAATTAAAATCCTTTTTTCATAATTTGCCAAAATCACCTTAGAGTTGATTTTAAGAAGAGATTTAAGATGTTCCTCAGACTTACCTATGTGTCTTGTGAGGACAGAAAACATTTTCATCTTGCCTTGGCATTTCTAGCCCAAAGAAGAAACTCCATAAATATTTATTGAATAAAGAATAGCTAAAAATTTTTTGAAAAATAATCTGTGTTTCTAACTAAGGGAATCTTCTATCATTCTAAACTAATGAGTGAAAATTTGTCTTAATAATGGTTAATTTATATGTATAATTGATATATATATATATATATATATATTGATTCAAACTAATAGGAAGAACACAAAATGCCTTTGATAGTTTCAAGGAAACAATCAAAACAATCAAATAAAAATTGTGTATGGGAATGGGATATTTATTTGGGGATTATTTATACATTTATTTATTTTTATGGTGGTACTAAAGCTTGAACTCAGGGCCTTGTGCTTTTACTTGGTGGTTATTCCTCAAGATTGATGCTTTATCACTGGAACCATACCTCCATTTCCAGCTTTTTGTTAGCTAATTGGAAATAAAAGTCTTAAGGATTTATGCCAGGTTGGCTTCAAACTATGATCTTCAGATTGCAGCCTCCTGAGTAGACAGGAATACAGGTGTGAATTACTGCCACCAACTTTATTTTGGAGTTATTAATAGTAAAATGTTTATTCTTATCTAGTGATATAGGCACACCATATTTGCATTAAGAATAATATTCAGGTTTCTCACAAACTATTGAATATTTAATGGCTTTTATTCAGTTCATTCATTCAATAAGTGTTCATAATGATAGAAGAAAAAGCAAAAATGTATGATTATAAACTAATCAATGCCTGACTTTAAAAATAAAACAGTATAAAGAAGCTGCATAAAGAAAATAGCAGAAGGAAATACATTAAAATATCAACAGTAGATATATATGGGGTGTAGAATTAGAATTTTTATTTTATGTTCTTATGTATTCCTAAATTTTCCATTTTTTCTATAATGAGCATAAGAAAAATAATTCCCTGTGGACTAGTTTATTCAAGGTAATAGAGCCAGATTACTAAAAGTGAAAATAAATCTGGCCTCACATTCTATTTTGGTGTCTCCAAATTTCAGAGGATGTCAATTTCCATATGCTGCAAAATCCTAGGAAAAATCTGATTTTCAATCTGTAGATCCAAAATAGGCATTTTCCCCAAAAGTAATGTTTTCTACAGTCTCTCTTACACTCTTCACCTGAGACTCAAAACACCAAATTGAAAATATTTGTGTTTGAAGGGAAATGTGAGCAATTTAACATAATATTTTAGAATGCTTAAAATTTTTTTGCTTCTCAATGCTTCTATGTGGTAGATGTAAGAAAGAATAGATGTATGAAAGAACAGTTATACTGAGTCAAAATGGAAGAAAGTATCATTGAGACATTTAAGGTAAATGTCAACCAGAGCAGACTTCTTCTCCACAACATGATTATCAACATGAAAATGAATCCAAAATGCAATGCCTGAAAAAAAATGTTTTTAGTGTCTTTGATGCTCTTTAGGATTAAACATGTAAGTATATTCAAAAGTACCACAAAAAAAAAATCATCTCACGAGCGTTTAACTAGACCACCATCCCTTGCCATTGAGAAAGATCATTATTCACCAGATTAAATTGTATCACCTTTAGAACACCAGTGCATTTGAGAAGAGAAAATAACAAGTTTCTACACTTGTGCCTGGAGTGGAGAGCAAGGGAATAAATTATTTGGATTATGCATTCTAATTTTCTTTTACAGTACTACAGAAAAAATGTGCAGTTAGTCCCAATGAGGGATTGGTAAGCTTTTAATAAGACTTTGTTCATCTATATGAGTATATCTTCCTTTCAATGCTTGTAGACAAGCCTTGATGCCAATGAGTTCATTTTAGGAATATATAACTTAACAAGTTGTCAGGTTTAAAATAGGAACATGTATCTAACTCGTGAGTCTTTTATTTTTAATGGATTAGATTTGTAGTGGCTTTTGAAGCTTCCAGATAAAGAAGACCGGACCAGTGCTTGCAGAGATTCACTTATATACACAGGAATAACCCTTACAAAGTCCCATGTATGTGTGTGTGTGTGTGTGTGTGTGTGTGTGTGTGTGAGAGAGAGAGAGAGAGAGAGAGGATGGTCTACAGTGGCAAATTGAATTTTACTCAGCAGAGCTCTATAGCCAAGGAAGCCAAGCAACGTTAAGACAATATTAACAATTCTTACTTAACCTATTAAATGACGGAAGGCACTTACTTAACAAGTCAAATTATTTGGTGCTGTTACAGCTTGCTATCATATGACCTGGTGCAATTCTTACAACAGCTCTGAGACAGAAAAGGCAATACGTCCACGTTGCATTTGAGCTCCTCAAAGCTCAGAAGAGTCCACAGTTTATATTATCATACAGCTGAGGCCATGGGTGAGACTAGAACCTAGGTCTTAGAAAGCCTTTTCTAGCATTACTTCCCATCATTATCAGGCGGGTTTTCAAGGAAACGAGCTTTTAAATAAGGCCCTTCCTTCTCTCCCTTGGGTAACTTTAATAAACTCAGTGTAAAACAAACAACAAATTGGCTGTTCCTAAGCAGATGGCGCTGCTCAGCTGCGGTTAAGCAAGGAGGCCTCCAACACGCCAAACTTTCACAAACATTCCTTGCTTCCTATTTTAGCATGCTGGCGAAGGCAGACAGCTCATATTTTGTCTTCATCATCCTAGCAAGGGCCAAACTCCTGCTAACTGCCTCAGCAGAATGGGCCAGCTCATGTGTACAAGAAGAGCGTGTGGGATGCAGGTAGGGACCATGTGCTGTCAGCATTGTGTTCTTGCCCTGAAGGCAAAAAATAAAATCGCCAGTCCAGACTAGATGGGAAAAGACAGTGTAGATCTCGATAGCCATTGGTATGAAACAGACAGGTTATCGTAGTAGTATGAGGCATACATGGATACAAATTTTTGATACGAATTTTTGTTCTGGAACTTTTGTGAAAGATTTTTTTCTTAGTACAATTAAACTATATGCATGGGGTGTATATTTGTGTATAAACCTTTTATTTCACCGACCATAGAGACATATCCAAATCCCCCTCAAAACAGAATTGATATCAAACAAATTGTCTTCCACCACTCACTACAGTAACAGAGTTTAGAAAATACTGGCCTAGAGATTGCCCATTTGTCCTTATGATGATAGATCAACTTGATGAAGAACAAGGGAGTCTGTAGCATTCATTTATTTGGTATATAACTCAATAAATATGTATTGAGTATTATTGTGTGCCAGACACAGTCCTAGGTATTTGAGAACAAAACAAGCTACTTAAATCTCATGAGCTTATATTCTGAATTAAGGGAAATAAAACAGTAGAAACAGACACAATCTGGTCAGATGGTATTATGGACTAAGAAAAAAAGGGTAAAAAGTTGGAAGCAACTAGTAGAAGGTCAGCAAACATCAGGAGTGAATATATTCAGGCAGAAGGAACAGAAAAGGTAAAGTACCTGAAATATGGTTTTCTTAAATATTCAAAGAACAGCAAAGCAACCAGGATTAGCCAAGAATACAGTCAGATTAGATCAAGCAGACCATCAGCATCAGAAATGTCTAATAAGACCATTAGGTACAAACTGAGTCAGACCCTGGACTCCACCCTGAACTGAAGCAGTGGTTCTCTTCATAGCCCTCAGCATACAACCTTACTGGCCCGATTGACAGTGGTACCTCCAGTGCCAAAGATCTCCACAAGAGAGTGAAGTTCCCCTACCCACAGGCCCATGAAATCTTCCATGTTTAGAACCTTCTAGGCTACCCCATCTCCATTCTGTGCCTGACAAACTCTAAAGACACTAATTGATTTGCAATTTCCAACCAGGCTCTGTCCTTTCCAGTATTCTTCCACATAGTCCTCTCTGATCATGATCTTCTCTCCTTGTCCACCCTGAGTCCTGGCCATTGCCTGATTCATTTTCTTTCATTCTATGCTTTCCACCCAACCTCCATCGATGTATATGCTGGAATCCTAGACCCAATATGAAAATGAGTAAAAGTATACGAGGATGTATACGAGCATATATATAAAAGTATATGAGAATAAGTAAAAGATAGGCATGTTCTAGAAGGAACTTGTTCTCTCATCAGAGACAATTAAATATTAATCACTTTAATTGTAATATTATAAAATGCTGTAACATGAAATTCTTAGGAAGATGAATTATTTTTCTTTCCTGCTAGGGAGAAGCAAGAGCAAGTTGTGGGGAAAAATCCATCAATCAATAAATCAATAAATAAAATGGCAGAGCAGGGACTCCATTTGAGTAGAGAGGAGCCAATCTGCCTCATCAGTGAGAGTACAGGTGTACTCAGGAGGAGTCACCAAGAAAATAAAGTCATGGCCAGGAGAATGTGCCTGGGTGAGGGGGAGGATCAGGTAACAGTGATTAGTTCTGGTGGGGTTGGGCATGGCCTTTATGAGACAGAAGGTATCAGGTTCTGAAGAACCACCAACATTGTAATAGGCAATTGTGAGAAGTTTGGACCCAGAAAGTAACCTCAGAGTAGAGGTTTAGAACACAATAACTGGTGGTGATATCTGGGATGGCAAGCAGGAAGTGAGTCTTAGTGTCTTCGACCCGATTTAAGTTTCTGTAACTTTTTGAATTTTGTTTTATTTTATTTACAGGATCTCAAAGGATTTTCCAGAGTCATGGCCCTGTTTCTGTACACACAATAGCCATTCCAGGTTGACTAAATGAAATGAATAACTTCACAAATGAATCCTGGTATCCCACTGTTTCGTCTTTTTGAAGTTTGTTTCATTGTATTTTGGTGTTTATTTTTTATTTTTTTGGTTGTTTTAATGTAGGGAAAACCCAGTCCAGGAGTCAAGTTTCCTGAAAATAGTGTATCTGGGTTCTGTTGAAAATAATTCTTCATTGGTTACTCGACTATTTTACATACCTAGTTTACAGCCTAAGTGGTCATTTCCTAACACACACATACACAAATGCACACAAGCACACACACATATACACACATATAAAATATATATACATATAACTATACATACATATAATTAATATAATACATATAGTCTATAATATAAATAATATAACATCATTATATTATTATAAATCTATATTAAAATTCTTACATATTTTTTTAGCCCTCTTAAAAGACACCAAACTGACTTTTCTTTTTATTTCTTGCAAGACTAGAGTTCCTGAGCATCCTTTTCTGGACAGAGAACGAAGGGAAAGAAGCATGGTAAGAGAGAACACCATTGGGCTTTGGGAGTCAGATGATGGAGTGATTCAGGATGTGGTACTCCTTGGTTTTGGTGGTTTTGAAAACTTACAGTTCAGATTCAACTTCATCATCTCTGAAATGGGAACACTGACACTTGAAGAATTCAATGAAATGATGTACCAAAAACATCTGATATATTTTCTTGCAATAACATAGTGGTTATTTTAGTCTGTACTCACCAATATTAGTAGTTATGAATTTGTTGGCTTGTTATATTTTGCTTAAATATTAGGCTCCTAGTTTTCATTTCTGATGTTATTTAGTTAATACCTACCAGATTGTTCTTTGTTCAATTCTTGTTCTAATATAAACTCTCTTAACTCTTACCAAAAAATACATACTCATTAATGAAGACAGTGAAAGCAACAAGTGTGAGAATAAAGGAAGGTACTGGTCTGGGTAAAGGGCTTTTGTCAAAGTCAGTTGACATGCTCAGGCGTAAAGCTTGTCTGTTTCCAAATTACGTCCTAAATTGTTAATAACATCAGCCGCCTGTTCCCCTCAGACAACCTAAGATGTCATTGTGAAGATAACAGAAAGGCACACTGATTATTTTAAGCAAATTATCCGTTAATAAGTAGACGAAGAGTTTGAGGCAAAAAAATAATAATAAATCAATAGCAGTTTGCAAGGAAAGCTAAAATTTGAGGTGAAAATACATGGCTTGGGAAACTACAGAGAAGAATAAAGCTACCCCACTGAAATAAAAGACTTCAGTCACTGAGTAGGTAAGGGAAAAATAGACTTCATTGGAAGTAATTTAGTGACTATTTACAGAATTACAATAAAAGTGACAAAAATCCCAGAATTTGTAAGGCAAATGTAAATATAAATATAAATCAATTACTGGCTTATTATTTCATTAAATTGAAGATGGAAAGGACCAATTCTTGAGTCACAGTGTTTGCCTCCTGGGGTCCTAGATAGCTTTCCCTGTCAAATTAAAATAAAAAAGATAAATAAACATGAGAAATTAAGAATGTCGAAGTGTATGAAGGGAAAAAGGGAAGAAGGGGAAAATAATGTTTCACAATTATTATCCAGGCTAAGAGAAACAAAATTACTTGATCATAAATTCAAGATAATCTGGTTTTCTTTATGAGTTCCCATTTTATTAATGAAAGGAAGGTAACACCTATTGTACCCCAGTGAATTAAAATGCCTATTTGAAGAAGCAATCCTCCGTAGGGGTCTTTAATAGAATCTGTGAATGGTTCTAGAGCCAGATAATTTAGCTGTAAAAAGGCAGCATTAATATTAACCTCTCCATGCACATAGACCTACCTTGAGGGACAGAGTCACAGAAAAAAAAAATGTTTTCTAAAAAACAAAAAAAGGAAGAAAAATCTGAGCTATTTCAAAAATTGGATAAACCTCTTTGACCAAATCACTCACAATACATACTATTAACCCTTGTCCCTAATAACAGTGACCAACCATTTAGCATTCTCCCTCCGACTCGGATTATTTCCTGACTACGTATTCAGGGGGTATGACTTGTAAGAAGTCTTAATAGCAAAGCATCTCATGGAAATAAACGGAATAGAAAATGAACTTCCAAATGCAGAACAGTCTCAACAGGAGCCGTGACAACACATTTCTAAATTAGATGCAGGTGCTCACGAGAGCCCTGGAGAGTAAGGCTTAATAAAGTAAGAAAAAAAATTAAAAAGATAATTCAAGAGAAGAGGCAAATGTACTTTAATCGAGCAACTGGTCAGTTGGTGGGAAGCAGAGGTATAAAAACAAATTGCCTCTCTTTGCTGTAGACTTGCAGTTGTGTTGTTTTTTTTTTAAATGTAAAAATGTCAGCACATTTCACTCCCTTTATAACTCCTGTTGCCAATCTCATCCCTATCCTCTTTCCTCTGTAGTTGTGTTCCTCTAACCTCTAGATTATCTTCTTCATCTTCACACCCACATTTTGAAGAGCCCTACTTATTCTTCAAGTTGTAAATCAAATGTTACCACTTCCATGACATGCTTTATAGTTTGAAGCCAGCCCAGGCAGAAAAGGCTGTGAAACTCTTGTCTACCCTTAAAAATGCTGGAAGTGGAGCTGTGGTCATGGCTCAAGTGGTAGAGCCCTAGCCTTGAGAAAAAGAGGCTCAAGGATAGCACCCAGGTCTTAAGTTCAAACTCCAGGACCTGCACTTTAAAAAAAAAAAAGTTGCACACCTTTCAGGAAACAAAAAGGGTTTTCAGTGAAACAAAGTGATATCAAGATGTTTCAGTATCTAGCTGGAGAGGTAGTTTTATTTCATTTTACTTTATTTTTGTAAATAAGTATAAGGGGTTAAAATGAGGGGGTTAAGCTCAGGACCTTTTACATCTTATTATTAGACTCGCTATTTTACATAGCACAGGAACAATGATTATGCCTTTGGCATGATAGAAATTAAATAAATTGTGTGTTGGAAAGCATGGGTTAATGAATCAACAACCCCAAAATTGCTTCTGATCCCACCTAGCACTCTCAAGAGTTGGCAGGTATTGAGAAACTTGAATAGAGGTAGGAAGTGGTCACTAAATTCCTTTTCTTAGACAACACCATTATGGCCACCACCTTTAATCCTGAGAACTAGAAGTAATAAGTACATCCAGAAAAGGCAGACATCCTGAATAAGCCAAAAGAAGCCATTCTATACCATATAAACTTCATTTTTGCAATGTGGTTTTGATATTTTTATTTAATTGGGACATAATACTTTAAAATTCAGAAGCCATTTAGTTAAATTGTTACAGATGACCGATTGCAAGTATTTCTTCTTTCTCTCCCACAAGGGAAATAGACCTCGCTCATAAATAGCAGCAAGACAATCTACTTACTGGGGGATCATTTTCTTTCTTTCTGTTGCTTTGCTTATTTTCTTAGATTTGCATAGTTTATAACTTTGCAATGTTGCCAGGCAGGTAATTATAGTAAATTTCATTTTCTAGAAATGACCATAACAATATTTGCATTTTGACATGTTCTTTCAGAACCATCTCACTCTTCAGGAAGAGATGGAGTCTTAACTGTCCCGAGTTCCTTTTCTCTTCGACATGGGAAGGCTTATATCTCTGAGCACAGACAAGATGGGTGTCTGGTTACAGTATTCTGTGACTAAGTAAAAGATGCAGCTCTGCCCAGCTCTCTCTCGCCCATGGTATAAGGATGACCAGACCACATGGCGAGGTCACTGGTAGGTGCTCTATTCAATAACCCTAGCTGAGTTTCAGCTTCCAGACATCATCAGCTGCCAGAAATGTCAAGGATCAAACTCCAAATGACTCCATCCCTCAGCATGCAAGTCTTCCATCTGAGGCCTCAGACATCATGAACCAGAGACAAGCCGTCCTGGTAATGTTCTGTCTGAATTCCCATCCCACAGAATGAGTGGGCCTCAGAAATAAATGTTTTATGCCAGTGAATTTAGGCATAACTTGTCATATAGTCATAGTTACTGGAACAGGGATTAGGTACCTGTTTTGTTTTTTGTTTTTTGTTTTTTTAGATTCAATGAATGAGGTAGATAACAAGAAATGATAGATAAGTTAAATGTCACCCTCAGTCCTCAGTCTAGTTGATTAGTACATTAAACACTTGCAAGTCCATCCTTGGATAGTCAAAAGTTAGCTATAATAACTGCAGAACCAAATGAAGTTCCAGAAAGAGACATATGGATAACACTAAACCACCCCATAAACTAGAAATATGCAAATCAATCCAAACTTATATTAATTTAACAGTTGTCCAAAAACTTCTCTTTTTTTGTCTTTCTGTCAGTTTCCAAATCCTTTTTTAAAAAATGGTAGGGAAAGAATTAGAATTTTTCCTATTTTTTTCTTGTTTGGACTTTTCTTTTTAGCACTAAAGCTTGATTTCATTATAGCACAGGGGAAATTTTGACAATTGGCTAAAACCTGAGAATATTAGTTCTACAAGTTCATGGTAAAAACTATACTAGGACAGGTACTGTGATTCAAGCCTGTAATATTAGTTACTGGGAAGGCAGAGAGGGATCATGGCTCAATGTCAGATTAACACAAACAACAATAAAATCCCTGAGACGCCTCTCAACCAATGGCTGGGTGCAGTGTTACACACCTGTTATCCCAGTTACAGATCAATCACAATAGCTAGGTGCAAGTGGCGCACACTTATCCTCCCCAGAAACATGGGGAAGCACAGACAGGAAGACAACAGCCCAGGCCTATCTGTGTATAAAAGTGAGACCCTACCTCAAAAGTTTACTAATGCAGAAAGTCTGGGGGCCATGGCTCAGATGACAAAAGTGCCTGCCTTGCAAGCATAAGGCACTGAATTCAATCCTCAGCACTGCAACACACACACACACACACACACACACACACACACACACACACACACCACTACCAGCACCACCATCATCAACAACAACTACCACTTAAATATAAGGAAAAGTATTAGGGACTTATCTTCACAGTTCCTATGGATCAGAAGGTCCATACATAGTTCTAGTTCATGGATGAGACAAGGAAAGATGAGGACTAAAATCCAAGTCCACTTCCTTTTATGGCCAGCTCTCTCTATAGGCAAGCTCTCTCTATACTACCTCTCTATAGGAGGTGGTATGATGACTCTATGTGAACAAGAATATGAACGTGCACATTTTTTCTAGTGGAAAATCAAACAGAATTGGTCAATGTAGAGTGTTCCTCCTTTTACGGTACAGGAAATATTACTTCCATCTCATGCATTTTCAGGAGAGAAGGGCAAGGGAGGCTACTCCTGTTTTACAAAGGGCTGGGAGAAGGTAATACCCTCAGCTTGCTATTACCCCAGAGAACCTGTGTACAAGGTGCCATGTAGCTGATTTACAGAGTAGAATTAAATATGTATGTGGGGGAAGCTATCTACCTTGTTAGCTTGGTCAGCAAAGGAGAAATTTCAACTCTCTGTTCTATCTAATATTTGGGCTAGTTTACTTTCATTGAAAGAAGAGGAAAGAGAGGGCAGGAGAGGAGAGGAAGTGACAGAAGACAAAGGCATAAGTGCTCTCCTGTTTTCCCAAGACTTCGTGAAATTCATCAAGCTAGCATTGACATTTTCATTTACCTTTAGACACTATTTCTCCAAGTCTGGGAAAGGGAATACCAGCTGGCTTACTACAGGTTGAATAGAGAGAGAAAACTTGCAAATCACAAAGGACCTGAACACGTGGCTACCGTTTTACAATACTCTAGACTTGAAAAAAAAGAGAGAAAGCTTTAATGGAAAGAGGGAAAAGAACCCTTCATTTCAAGTAAATTAAAACCAACCTCCAGGCAAAAGGACTCTACCTGAAAAATAACGTTCCTTCCCACATGAAATTTAGAACAGCGGAACAGAAGGAGCCCGTATCTAAAAGCAGCAGTTTCCAATCCATTCCTTTACTACTCACCAAAATTCAAAAGTCGGTTCATTGTCGAATCTAGTCATTATACGCATAATATCAGGCTGGAACAACTTGAGATTTCTTTTATGAATTTTTTCCTCTATGCTGGATAAAAATAGCACTGGGTGAACAAAAAAAAAAAAAAGCCACTCCGAAACTTTAAGAGATGACAGAGTGGACCATGAAACTGGGATTCTGAAGATGCAAATGTATTTCAGGAAACTTCATTTCCACACAAAACCTATTTAACAATTCCTTCACAACGGAGCAATTACTAAAGCCCCAATAGTCTTTGGATGTGCACCAAATGAATGAAAGTTGATTAAGCCGAAATTTCAGCTTCCTGGTAGAAAGAAAAAGGGACCTGGTGCTCTTGAAACTGGGCCATCCGCTGTGGAAAGGAGCGCAAAAACACTAACAATGTGTGCTAAGTTCATGACTCTCTCATTAACACTTTGCGTAGCCCATTGGACCAATAATACACTGAAGGGGGTGCTAGTGCTAACTACTCCTCAATGCCCATCCCTTTACTGTCCAGCCGGAAGGTGAACTTTGAAACGTCAACGCCTCTTTGGGAAGTGGATGGATATTGGGAAGGGATGAAACTAAGATGCTCTGGGTTTTCATATGGCTCACTCCAGCAACAGACTCCCGCAGGTTTTGATAGGCATATTTGCAACATATGTGTACATCAAATAACTTGAAGAGGAAGGCAACCATTCTCCCCTCACCTCCAGACAGGTGAAAACTGCCTAAAAATATTCAAATGGTGGTTTAGAATATGTTGCTAAAACTTTTATTGAACAGATAACTTGTCAGTCATAATAAGAACCCAGCCATTATTTCTCAGATGATTAACTCAATGAGTGGATCACATTTTCTTTTCTTCTTTACCAAATAAAATGCATCTTGAGACTTAAATATGTCTAGCTATCAAATCATAAGATTATTGAATACTTCAGGTTAAAGAGGGAACTCATCCCCTAAATTTCACAGCTTTGCTTAAAGTCTGACAGAAAGAGATGAACAAATCTCCAATGATATACTTCAAGAAAATAATCCCAAAAGCTTTTTTTCCTGAAATCATAGTCTAAAGAACCTTCTTGTAGAAGGATGAGTGAGTGAGGTGCATTATGGTAAATGGGTTGTTGCCCTGCCTACAGGGTGGTTCCCTAGGCATGGGAATCTATAGAGGAGGCCTCCACATACTGTGGAGAGGAGCGGGAGCTACCCATATTCAAGGTTTTGCTTTCTCAGGGAAAGACCTTTTTTTGAGGGGGGGGTGGCGACATGATAGTTTCATTATAAAAAGACCTTCTCCATGAAGGAGTCACAGTGAATTAATATAAGCTCAGTTAAAATGTCAGAAGTATACTCAATATTACTTTGATAATGCTAGTGAGAAGAGTATCACCCTTCCCCATAGAGGGATGAGGAACTGAGGAACTGGGAATCATGGCCTTAGAAGGGCTATGCAGCAAGGTGGTTGATGAAGAAATCCATTTCCCCTTGTATTCTGATCAAATCTTCTTTAATAGCTACCGTGGCATATTTTTCTGTTTTCTGAGTCTGTTCCTTTGTTTTTAATACCTTTAGCAAGGAGAGAAGAGGTTCACTGATACATTCACAAGTTATCAATATTTGGTAAGAGAAAGGATTGAAGTTACCAGTAAAGCAGTGGTTACTGGGATCGGTGTGATTTTTCACTAGGATCCCTGGATATAAGATTGAATCAATTACTAATTTACCACTGAGTTAATTTGACTAACAAAAGACACGAATCCCAAAAGCTAACTAGCTCAATAAATTAGGAATATATTGCCCTCTATACCCCATTCTAGAATAACTATTCTTGACAACTCAGATAGGTATTTAAAACAAATAAAATTGCAAGCCCCCTGCCCTCACTGGTAGCAAAACCAAACATTATCCCTATAAAAATCTAAGGGAAATACAAATACCTCAAACAAATATTTCACCTTTGTTGGTTTTGATTGTATATCCTACAGACTCTGGGCACCAACAAACATGTGTGGTCCACACAAGTTTCTTAACTTCTATCTCCACCTTAATCTCTGTTGTACTTCCTAGGGAACTTGTCAAAATATTCCTCCTCCTGATAATTGTTCTTGACCATTTTGGTTTCTTAGCTTCTGTTTCTGAAGCAGGCGTTGGCCATTAACATCCATGTGACTCTCATTGTATATAGTATTTATGTCTGTTTATGTGTCTATTTGTCATCCAAGCCTGGAAAATAAAAACAAAGCAGGAAGGCACTCCAAACATTATCAGTGACCACTGCCATCAAATATCCTTAAGTACGTTACCTAACTGTTCCCTGACCAACTTTTCTCACTTGACCAACTGAGCATATTATCTTTTCTGGGGAGAATAAAGACTCTGTGCATGTCAAATGCATCAAGGACGCAGCAGGGGTGCTGACACACAGGAGCCTGGCAGTGAGCAAACTTTCCCTTTCTCGTAGCAAGATTATAAACTCCCAGGCTGAGATCACATCTTACATGTCAGCACAGCCTTGAAAGAGGCAGTCACTTCAAATATTTGTAGAATTCACATTTTGAATAATAATGCCAGAAGTATAAAGAAGTATAAGGCCAAAATAACAAGAGCAACTGGAAGTAAGTGATATTTGGACATATGATAGGCTTGTTTATCTCAGAAAATATAAGTAAATGATACCTGGTAGCAGCTGGAGAAGAAGGAACTCATAGTTCTGTGTTGACAGAGGAGTATAGGGCAAAAATTTGACACAGAGACTGGGTGGAGTGAAAGGAAAAGAGAGAAAATGGCAGGACACCTGTGCATGGAAAAGAACTGTGTACAGAGGGCAAGGTGCACTCCTGTCCAAATGAGGTAACAAGTTAAAATAGCTGGGGGCCAGTAGCACATGCCCATAATCCTGGCTACTAGAGGGTTAAGATCTGAGGGCTTGGGATTGAAGCCAGCGTGGGCCATGAAGTCCATGAGAGTTACCTTCAAGTAACCACCAAAAATCCAGAAGTAAGTTGTTGGTGCAAGTAGTAAAGCACTAGCCTGGAATACAAAGCTCAAGAATAGTACCCAGAAAAGGTAAAAAGCTATGTATATATGATCATACAAGATGATGCTAAGCAAAATGAACCCTAAGATAGGGACACAAGAGGTTTTATTTTTGTCACTGTTGTTTTTAAAGTACTATGTGATTTTTTTTTCCTTTGTAGGTTCTTCCCCCATGGTATAACCCCTATTTTCACTGTATTTGATTCCAATGCCCTGAATCTTGTATATACATTTTTCTAATTTTGGGCGAGGAAGGGAAATAACAAAGTGCTGAATCAAGGATCCAGGCTGATCCCTTATAACACTGAGATGTACAAGACACTATGTTGAAAACACAGTGGAAGCAGTGCCCAGGCTTGGAGTTTAAGCCTCCAGACCAGCGAAAGAAAGAAGGAAGAGAGAGAAAAAGATAGAGAGAGAGAAAGAGAGAGAGAAATGAATGAATATTGCACCTTTATTATGTCGCCCTTGAATGAGAGACTCTTATTTTCCATGAAAATTTTATAACAGAAGAGATGCCAAAAATTGTAAACACTTTTTAATGACTTACTACTATCTTCATGACCAATAACAATACTTTAAAACTATAAACTCCAAAATTTGACTAAGAAAGACCTTTAGTCATTGGAAATGAAACTTACTAATTGTACCATATTTTCCCATTCAAGTTCATTGAGTTATGAATTATTCTCAGGTCATTTAAAATTTGAAAAAGGGAAAAAAGAGCTAAAGAACTTGGAAAGACTTAAACTCACAAAATATATCTGTAACAAAAATCAAATAAGATAACCAACTCATTTCTGGACCCTTTCTTAGAGATGCATATCTGAAACCTTTCTGTGTCTTCCTGAACTTACCTTCAACATGTCTCTGCCCATAAAAAAAAACTAAATAAATAAACAAAATCATACTGCTAAACACTCATTCAACTCACTCCTAAACATCCCGCATGTTAATTTCTCAACAACACAAATTTAATTCGTCTCAACATTATTCTCCTGTGGTGCATACCCCTTCATATAAACAAGATGGGGATTGGTTACTATGGCAACAGAATGTGACTCTGATCAGCTCCAATGATCATTGGCAGTCACATGTCTGTGATAGATACCAAATTGTGAGTAAGGTTTGATTATCCAATTTTTCGATCTCTCATTCTATAAGCAGCTACTCCTAGTTGCTAGAAAGGGCTTAAGAGAAAAAACAAAAACAAAAAAATTGTATGATAGCTGCACTTTGGAGACAAAGTAAAGTGCTTGGTGAATGGAAAATTGGTGAGTTGGTGAAAACCTTGTGAATGATTTCTGTTCACACCTCCTAGTTAATTCGGTACATGTGCCCTGCCCAGCCACAAGGAAGGAAAGGTTGTTTCCCTCTTCCTTTTTGTGTGCAGGTGTTTGGGGGGTTGATTTGTGTGGGAAGAGGAGAGGTGATAGTCTGTAGCTTGACAGAAGAAGAAGAAAAAAAAATCTGAACAATGTGTTGAAAAAGACTACAGTCTGAGCTGCACGGGACCAGCTGTTTTTGCTAATTAGAATAACAAAAATAGCACATGCTAAAATGTTTTTCTTTTTTTTCTCAAAAGCAATGAATGCTCTAGGAACTATAAGAAATGAGCTTTAAAATCCATTTAAATGGAGGAACATTTCAGGAACCATATGGAGAAGGAACTGAAAAGGAGAAAGAGACGCGGGAAATGACATTTGATTTTCGGCAGAATTTTTTTTTTGATGGGTATCAAACTGGGCTATTTTTTTCTTTTGCCCTAATATATAATAGGACCTGTTATCATCTTATCTAAATTTCATGAAACCACCTCTGGCACCGTATTTGCAGGAACACAGTATCTAAGCACCGTGGACAGTTCGATGCTGAGGAGAGCTGCATATGTCCTATCGTACATATTGCATGTCTCATTTCCTTTGTCACGTTTCCACTGAAATAGTAAAGAGTGATTCAAAACCTCCGAATATAGGAATAACATTTGTGACAACAACAACATTCCGGACATCTGCACTGTTAGAATACTTATAATAAAGTCACATGGCCATGGGGAAATTTCACAGAATTACAATCACAGTAATTTGCCAAGGTGTATAACTAGTTTGTTTTCAGCTGTTCTTCTCATGAATAATTATCAAGCAGGAATATCCTAAAGCTAGCACAAGCTGTCACTTAACCAAAATATTCAATATTTAACATTGAATTTAGAATTTCATAAATGAAAATAATTACTGTAAAAGCAAAATAATATACAGTGTGTATATTTGCATGCTTAAATGCACACAGCTACATGTTAAAATTCAGCTACCAAAGCATCCTTTATCAAATGAAACCTGAGGAGAGCTGAGTGCCGTGGAGGAATAGAAGCATCTAAGCACAAGTAAATCTTAGTCATTTTCAAGTACAGCTTGGTCTTCAGTACTTTAAGGACTGCCTCTCAGTGGGAAGTAGAGGATGAAAAGCAGTCTCTGCATATTGATTGTAATTGATTACAATTGGGGTAGAATCTTTATTAGTGATTTTTCCATGTTTGGAAACAAATATAATGTTTAACAAGTTACCTTTTCAAATTAATACAAGTGCATCACTAAACATTTTAGCATTAAACTCTAGAGTGAATAATACCTCAGTTCAGTCTCTTAAAAAAAATCAATCTGCAGTAAAAATATGAGAAGAATGTCATGTCTTGTAATAAAACACCAAATTACTAAAATTGGCTTATATGTACATATATTTTTATTTCTACTTCCTCTCTAAAAGTTACTTGACTAAAGCAAATGGAAATTCCATTCTCGGTTTCAGAAATCCATGAATCTATCTGGAGTTTATAAGATAGGTACTTTACCTTATTTTAGCGACTCTGGTATTTGTTGCTTTATAGTTTAATCTCCCATTAGTAGAAAACATCTCAGAAATGAGCTTACAAATATATATTTTTCAGATGAATAAAAGATAAATGATTTGAGGGAAGAAACTCAAACATGAGAAGCAAATTTATCTAACTGAATTGTGGGTAATAGATATTCCTTTGGGGGATAAATAATATTTTCACTAGGATAAAACCATTTGGTTCCCTGAATAGATTATTAGATTCTCAGAAACTTTAGGAAAATGTTTCTACTTTGTCTCTGTTATGATATATTTTAATCACACCCATATGAAATATATAAAAGATATATACATATATTCATTGGAAGCAGAAATTATTACAACTGTAACAAAGAAATAAAATGGCTTCCATTTTCACTTACAAATTATCATGAGTTTTCAGCTAGTTACGTGACTTTTACTGAGCTAGATTATAGATATCTGGCAACGGAAATGTTCACTTAGAAATCACACACACACACACACACACACACACACAAATAGGAATTATTGAAAAACTAGACAAACAGGCTTCAGTTTTCCCATTATTAGGAATGTGACTTAGCACATCAGAAA
The DNA here is from genome assembly GCF_000151885.1 of Dipodomys ordii. Taxonomy (NCBI): domain Eukaryota; kingdom Metazoa; phylum Chordata; class Mammalia; order Rodentia; family Heteromyidae; genus Dipodomys; species Dipodomys ordii. Next base: position 16,714,990 of record NW_012267253.1, on the reverse strand, counting down.
GACCTTAGTACTAGTATACAAAGAATGTGTTAAAATGAATAGACGTATTTGGTCATAGCCCAAAATAAACAAAAGGTTTATCTACAGATGCTGAAAACAGAAGATCTTATTTTCACATACCGATTACTTTGACCATTGCATCATACAGGTAACTGACCATGAACTAAAGATCAGAAGAACCAAGGAATCTTCAAACCATTCTTCCTTCCTCATCCTCTGTCTCTCTATGCTAGACTTGTAGGTTTGTCATCTGTCCTCCTGCTGCTGTTTGATTTCACACCTCCATTTCAAGTGTCCAAAGGATTGTATCTGCACTAAAGTCTGTTGCTCTGGCCATACAGCCAAGCTTCTCACCATCCATATAAAAAACAGCCTTATTAAGCTCTGCAGCCTAACTACTTACACTATCACTATTTCCTGACCTCATGTGACACTTGCTTACATCCTGTGCTTTTCTTTTCTGCCAAGGATAAAGGAACCCAACCTTCTCAACCCAGTATTCAAATATCTATTGCTAGTTCAAAATTTAAGTTACACACACACACACACACAATCTATTCCAGCATGTCAAAGGGAAAAAGCAACTTTGACTATGATATATAACTGATATTTTTACTTTACTCTGTTACAGTCTTAGGCATAATACTCTGGAGCAAAAGCTATTTTGGATTCTCAGTATTATTAAGCACATAATTTTCAAATGTTTAGTATATATATAGAAAGTGTTGGGTTTAATTGATCCCAAGAAAAACTGGTCATGTGAATTGTCAGAATGAGTATGTAAAGTACACCGAACATAGTTAAGTTATTCTTTATACCATTAAATGTACATCCATGGAAAATTTTTGGTATGAAGAGTTATCTGGCTACTGTCTCTTGATACTGTTTCTTTTAATAGTGAACAACATACACATAAAAATGGGAAACTTTAACACAATAAACTTAACTTGACAGAGAACTCAGAGCCAATTATCAGGGGAAATTTTAGAATGATATAAGGCCTATGAATTAAATGAGAAAATAGCTGGCAGTCTATCCAAGCATCACCTTATAAAACAGAAAAGTTTCTTCCTTGCAAGAGTGTATTGTTTTATTCAGATCTCATTGGATGTTGCACAGCTCAGTTCAAAGTCTTAGAACTTCTACTACACAGGAAATTAGACAATCGTTTTGTTCAAAACAGGTGCTGATTTTCAGGTATACAGAAAAGCATATTTCTTTCCCATCCACTTAAATTTCTATGTTATCCAGATAATTGAATTCCCAGAAAAACATATTTGAGGTAAAGGAAGAGTACTACAGTACATTGTACCCTGCAAATACTGTACTTATAAATAAAATATGAAACAAGGAGATGAAATTATACTGTTCTTAATGCATCTCAAGAGTTAAAATTTCAATTAGTTCCATCATTCTAGGTGATTTGTGGTACAAGATGTTATCTCAGAAAAGGAATATCACATTACATGAATGTCTACTCATCACTGGAAATTAAAAAATGGGCCTATCAACCGAAGAGTATACAGACAAAGGTAAGGAGGAAAATGAAAAACAATTATTTAGGAGAAAATCCTCATTTGAGCTAATATAGATATGAGATGTATAGTTAAATATGGTAAAATAATAAGAAAAAATACTAATCCTGACAATGTTCAAGTAGCTCTCATTCTCAGAAAACAAGGGAAAAGTTAGAAAAAATATTCTCAATCTTTCATACAGAAATAATAATTTGAGGTTAAAGAAAATAGACTGGGATGAAATGATTGCTAAACCTCAAATTAAAACTTCACAGAGATGGAATATGAAAGAGCTGTGAAATAAGGTGTTGGGCCTAAATATAATGTATATATATATTTTTTTTCAACATGCAAATGTCAAAGATTTTTTTTTGTAAAAGTATAGATCTGAAACGAAAGTAACTTAAGAGGGGTTGGAGGTATGGCTTAGGTGATAGAATACCTGCCAATAAGCATAAAGAACCAGATAATGAGTTTGAGGCCTGGTCTCAGACAGAAAAACATGTAAGAATATCAATCTGAGTCTGAGCCCAACACCTCTTCTCATATAAATGAGTTGGGATAATGAGGAATCAAAACATATATATTTTTTGTGAAAAAACAAAACATCTTTCTTCCTTGACTTTAACACTGGAAAAAATAGGGGCAAAATATTTTGGGAAAACCAGACTGAAAAATATTAAGATGCCTTCTTTCCTAAACACTAGAGAAAATGAAAGCATAATCTGCTAAAACGAACCTGATCAAAGATGCATCATACTCATTAATTGATACGTTAAACTGACATCCCTTTATACAACTACTTAAAGATAATAAATAAATTACATAAGAAAAAAGAACCAGAAAAAAGATATAAAAAAGAAAGACATTAAAAAATGTAAGGAAATGCAAGACAACATTAAAAAAAAGATATGACCACAACAGTAACAGGATCAGACTAGATTGATCAGTTTTAGAAAATATAGGAATAGGTAGATGACTATTTTATTGAGTCGAAAGACATTCTGTGTATGCTGTTGTTCAGCTCCATCTAATTTGAAAAGTACATGTAGATGTTAAAGAAAAAGTGGATATTTAATTTTCAAGCAAATACAAATTAAAATTAAGTAGATGTTAACTTTGGACAGTGTAGGATTTAAGATGAAAAGCATACAATGGGATAAAAGAGGGATGTCTTATATTGATAAAAGCTATGATAATGAAGTTATGATAGCAGCCAGAAACCTTAGGAGTCAAATAATATAACATTCAAATATAAATCCAAAATCAGCAGGGAGAAAATAATGAACAAATGGACATAAACCAATTTGTCTTGATAGATTTTAATATGACTTTCTAAGCCTTGGACAGATAATGAAGGATATGTGAACACAGCGAATTGGATTACTGTAATTTAAATAACAGTAGCATGAACATTTGACTAATATAGATAATAATATGGACTGAGATGTTTGTCCTACAAGAAAATTTTCCTTGTATTCGAAGAATCCATGTACAATACTTTTTAAAACTAGTAAGATACTATCTTATGAGAAGAAGCTCAATATAGTAAAAAACCAGGTATAATACTGATTAAGTAATCTGATCCTGAATCATCTAATGTCACATGTTAAAATCAGTTAAAATAAGAAATTCCCCAGTAACTTGAAATATTTGTACATGTATGTGAAAAGGTATTTATACATATACAAACTCCCATAAACATACACATGCACATATAAGTAACTACACACGTATGTCCTAAACATTTTTTGAATGAGAAAATGTATTGAATTTCACAATATTTAGGATTTGTTTTAAAATACTACAAAAATAATTGGAGGGAACAGGTGAAAGAGTCTCAAAATATGGATGGTAGGTACCTGAGGCTTGATCAAACTGGTTTCTTCCCATTGCATATGTATAAAGTTCTATATAAGTAATTTTAAAAGTATCACATAATATAACTTTATAGGTTGCTTAAAAGGTTGTAACCTGCTGGGGCACAGTGGCTCATGCTTATAAACCCTGCTACTCAGGAGGCTAAGATCTGAGGATCAAGTCAGTTGGTGCAGAAAAGTCCATGAGACTCTTATCTCCATTTAATCACCAAAAAACTAACTAAAAAAATAAAAGCCAAAAGTGGTGCTGTGGATCAAGTGGTAAAGCACTACCCTTGAGTAAAAGAAGCCCAAGTACAGCACCCAGACCCAGAGTTCAAGCCCCAAGACAGGCCAAAAAGAAAAAGTAGTTTTAACCTAAAGGCAACTTCATATCCCTAAGTGCCATCAACAAAAACAAATGTAGGACTATAGGCAGAAGAAAAACTAAATTAGAAACAAGTAAAATCCTTTTAGAAGAAAATAAGCTAAATTAATAATTATAAAAACTAGGTTCTATAAAATTATTAGAGTAAATATTCAATAAATCTAATCAAGAAGCAATATAAATATGCAAAATAGAAATACATAATGATAATAATGGAAAAGAACATTTAACATTAAAAATATATAAAAAGCATTCATCATAAAGTAAAAACTACAATCACCTAGAGGAAATCCATATGAGTACTTCTTTCATGGTAGATTAGTACTACTTTAGCATTAAAGCAATGGAGGGAATTTGAATATAAAAAGCTTTGTGGGTGTATTTAATGATAAACTTTACAAGTAAACAGGAAAATAGTCAAAACAAAGTTAATAACCAAATAACAAACAGGAGGATGTGAATGAGGACAATGCACAAGATGAAGAGGAAGATTCAAGAAACATTGAAAAAACAGACAAAAATGGGAGCAACAGTTGGTTTTTATGTAAAGGATGGAGGATAATGGTGCCTCAATCAAGACAGAACCCAAGGGATAAAAGGAAGAGGTCAAGTTCACATTCAGACTTGATGATGATTAGATTCATCTTAAGTTCCGGTTGCAGGTCACTGTATTTGCAAGTCTAATGCTCAGGGAAGAATTTTGGAGCTAGCAAGGTAGTGTAGTTATCAACACAGAAATGGTAACTGTTCACAGGAAAATCAGCAAAAATCATCCAGGAATAGAACATAGAATGAGAGAAAGAGAGAATAGTTCTAAAACTACAGAAAGTTACTTGCTACTGATGTTTTTGTTGGTATACATTAAATTGTACATACATTATACTTTGATTAATTTCACCCTTCTATGACTCTTCCTTATGCTTGGCTTCTATGTTAGGATCGTAGGAATGAAGCTCATTAGGAAACTAAGAATGACAGCTGGATGGAGGAGGGTAAAGTAGGGGAGGGGTGGAGAATGTCATAGAAACCAAGGTAATTGAAACACAAATGTAAGATCAGATCCTCATCTGGAAGGACATTGACATCTTATGGTTTCCTATATCAGACCATGCTTAGTCTTAGATTTAGGTTTCTCAGACACATTTACTCCAGGCCTGAACAGGGATATTGATTATGGACAATTTCAAACAAGTCACTGGAATCCAAATCTTGAGACAATCAGAAATTGGTGATTTTTGAATTACCAAAGTTGCATGGCCAAGGTCTAGTGATATCCTACTTCTCTGGCACACATTCCTCTTCTCGTTACCTATCTGGTCATCTGGTGGAGAATTTGTTAAACAGTAGGTAGGTAGCTCAATTGTAAGATAATGACATAAGTGGCTGCAAAGTTATCTGATGAACCCATTGTGCTATCTGTTGACAATAGTATCATAGGCACTCTATTCTGTTTAACCAAATGCCTCTTCTCTTACAACCAGAGCTAGAGTCCTGATCAATTGAAGACTTTCCTTTAACACCACTCTTAGGGTGCCATCTGAAAAGTATAATAATATAATTTGATTGTAACAGCCAATATACACTAAGAACTTCCTACTTCCCAGGTACTCAACTCACCACTAAGAAGCCAGAGCTGAAACCCATATTCTGACCCCAATTCCACATGCTTAGTCTCCAGGCTCTCCTACAATGACAAGGACAAAGCTTGGTCTTAGAGAACGGTGTTTAAACTTGGTCTCTGTCACACACTGGCTGCAATAGGCTGAATATTTTTTTCTCAAATACGTCAATGATTTATTTTTTTAATCAACTGAAAACTGAAGATAATACTTACCTACAAGCAAGGTGTGAAGAGAACTGATGAGATGATGATGAATGTAAGGTCGATAATGGAGAGCATGATGGGGGTAGGAGCTCCCCATGGAGGACCTGCCACAGGAGGAGAAAGGCGGGGAAAGGGAAGAGGTGGGTGGAGGAGGGTCCTTGTCTCATCACGACAATGCCTGTTTCTTTGATTTTCTTTGGACTGTATTAGGTTTTCCTATCTGCTGTTATGACACATTTGAGAGCTTATAACCTCAACAATAAACAATTTTGATTTTAAAGTTCCAGTGACCAAAAAAGTTGATGAAGGTCCTTAGTGATTTAAAATCAAGGTGGCGGAAGGTGCAACTTCTTTGAACAACTATGAACAAAACAAATGTTGAACAACATAAATACCAGGAAGATAGATTGGGAATAATGCAAGGGGAGGGAGGTGGACAAATAGAGAGAGGAAGGGTGGGAGAAGACACTCATAATAATCAGTGTATATATGTGAAAACGGAACTAGGAAAATGGACGTGATGAATGATGGAGTTAGGAAGGATGGAGAAAAATGATGAAAGGGGTAACAATGATCAAGATGCATTTGTTTATCAGCTTGCATGTTGAGTCAGAAACCTATTGTACAACTTCTTAACTGATAATTTTCAAAATTAAGTAGTGATAAATTAATTTATTAATACTGACTTTAATTTTTTTAAGTCAAGGTGGCTGGAGGACTGAAACTATGGAGAAGAGCCAGCTTACTTGCCCTGTACAATCATTGTCTCATACCTCATGTGATTTCTTCTCCTATGTTATCACTCTAACCTCCCGGCTTTCTCCTTCCTGCTCTATGAAGGACATTTGAAGTTACCTTGGAGTCATCTTGATAATCCAGAGCTAACATGCTTAGCCCAGAGACTACAATAATCTCCCTGTTTCCAATTCAGCTGACTTAATTCCTTCTGCAAATTTAATTCCCCATCGACAGAGGAACTAACATACATACTGGTTCTAGCATGACTTTCTTTGGGAAGCCCATTACTCTGGCTACAATAAGGATATTTTTAAGAAAAGTAATCTTTTTAGGATCTTAGGACCTAGTCAGAATTCCACCCTAACTGTCCAACTAATTCCATCTGTGAGCATATGAAGCAAGTGCTACTCCCCTACCACATTAATGTACTACCAGCTTAAGTTTTGTGTTGACTTGTGTCTAACAAATCTGCACACACAAAGTGACAATTGTCCCATAGGTTGGTGCTATTGAAAAATTGAGCAACTGCAAAAGGAATATGGAGTATCCATGGTCCTCTTTCTGCTCAACACAATACGAGGAGGAATGTACTTATATAAAGGTAACAGAAATATTTCGTTGTGTGATGCCTACAAATCAAAGCACATCTGAGAATAGAGAGTTTATCTGTTCAGTTTAGGAAGCCAACATGGATGCATTTCACTTCACATTCCTGTCACCAGAAACCCTTTTCTGTGCCTCACACCAGTTTGTTGATACCACTTTCTTAATCAAAAGTCACTCGTGTCTCTCCACTATGCGAAAATGGATGGAATAGCTTTAGTTCATCATTACATATTCTTAATTCTTAGCCTAACAGATAGCGTCCCATCTCCAAACAAATGTCCTCACTATGCCCTAGAGAGAAACATACATGGCCCATACCATTTCTTCCGAAAATGCATTCTTCCGAGAATGCTTTCCCATTCCTAATGCTACCTAATTATCTAAATTCTTCTCATTCTCCAAGAATTCATTTACACACAATTCTGTGTTTCTTTTTTTTAATATTAATTTTAATTTTTTGTGAACATATTGTACAGAGGGGTTACAATTACATGGGCAAGATAATGAGTACATTTCTTATCAAGCATTGAAGCCTCCTCCTTTGTTTACCCTTCACATCCCTTCCCAGCCTCCCCCCGCCCCCCCCACCCAATCTCACACCAAAGTTGTAAAGTTCGTTTTTGACATGACAACTTGTACTTCTCATAGTTGCATCGACAATTCTGTGTTTCTTTTCCTAATAAGTCCACTCACCATACTCCCGGTCCTGTGAAATTAATAGTAAGAATTGCTGGGCTGGGAAGGTGGCTCAGTGATACAGTGCTTGAGGCTCTGAGTTCGATTCCTCAGCACCATATAAGCAGAAAAAGCCAGAAGTGTCACCGTGGCTCGAGTGGTACAGCACTAGCCTTAAGCTGAAGAGCTGAGGGACAGTGCCCAGGCCCAGAGTTCAGGCCCCAAGACAAGAAGAAAGGAAGGAAGGAAGGAACGAAGGAACGAAGGAAGGAAGGATTGCCAGTACTTTCTTTCCTAATGTATTATTGGCAAATGTCTGTAGCTGTGATCTTTATGGCTTTGATGCATACACCTACATTCACAAACTTTCAAAATTTCTGAAATCATTGGCTCATTTATAGATTTGAATTTGAATGGGGAAGAGTCGATGATATTGTTTCTACAAATTCCTAAACCAATTCTTGATATTCAAGGAGTTTTTCCTAATGCATACCCTGAAAATATGTTCCTAAAAAGTATTACGCAACTTCATAAACACAAATGAACATTTAAAATGGGATAAATTACAATAAAATAATGTGGTATTTTCCTGCCACCAGATTGCAGGGATACTATTATACTAATAAATAAAATTGGATATGATAAACTGTTTTCAATTATGTACTATTTGGAACTATATTAAGTATTCTAATAAGAGGAGAATATGGCAATATAAAAGTGCTTATGGAGAAATGCAACCAAATAAACATTTAATGACAAGTTCAGAGGGGGAAAAACGTATCTATCTCTCTCTTCCATTCTTTTGCTGAGAAACAAAGCTTCTCGGTAAAAGACCCCCACTCGGCTACCGCACGGGAAAGCAGGAACATTAGATGGAGGAAGTCAGATGCTGGGAAAGTAGGACGGCTCCTGCATGAGTCAGTTCACTTCTCTATGCCTTAGTTTATATGCTGGTAAAACAAAGAATATTGGACTACATTATTTCCAAGATTGATTCATCTTCAGAAATCCCAGGATAATCTGATGGAAGCAAACCTCTCATCGAGGTAAATGCTTAGCATTAATTTCAAGTGATCCTTATATTTTTTAATAAAATGTTATTTAAATTCATAAATGTTATTTACATAAGACGTTATCTGTAAGCTCATTAAAATTGAATCCTAAGAAAAATTTTACATAACTACCTAAAGGAACAAAAGGTGACGATTGGTTTCTAGAAGACAACCCAATTGTAATTTTAAAATACACATTTTGAGTTTATTATTTTATATCAAGCATCATTGAAACGTCTCTTTTTAGTTGTGTGTAGCTATTGTAGCACCCCTGTTTTCATAAAACAATATTCTTCCACATAAGTTTTTCTGCTTGTGACATAGTTACGAATTTCAAACACTTGGGCTTGAGCCTTTTAGCAGCTTTTCTACTGATCCACATAGGTTGGCAAATGACATAATATTCAAAAGATTTGTCAATCTCTTATTATACACATACTACAAAATTTGTGTGTGTGTGTGTGTGTGTGCCACAAGGTGGCATCTTCTCATTTTGGTATAAACCTCTGAATATTTATATAATTTGAGTAAGTCCGGTACACCTGAACTACTCAAAAAAAATTGTTGGCCATTTAACAGCTGTGCAAATATATGGCGATTCTGTCAGATAACGCAAGTGGTAACTGGAGATGTTTATGCTCCTAGACTATTCAGAATGGTGAATCTTGCATGGGATGATGGGCTGCTCACTCCAAAAAGTCAGTCAATACCCATTTTCCTCTAAAATGCTAACATGTTATTTATGTTATTGAGATCAGTAATATAAAGCACGTGGTGGACAATAGAGGTTTTTAGGTGGAAATTTCCCAGAAATAACCATAAATATAGGTCAGGCCACATATACATCAGTCGACCAGTTGTTTCTAACATCAAGATAAAACATATCACATGCGCTAATAGAAAGCCTACTACTCTATTCCTGACGCATGGCCAGGCACTTTTGCATTATCTTTATAACAACATTTATAACAACATGTAAGGAGCAAATGTCCATTCTATGCCCAAATATATAGTCTACTGTTTCTCAAACTTCAATGACTATACAAATCATCCATAGAACTAGATAAGATGTAAAATGCTAAGCCCCATTTCCTACAAATCTTAAATCTAAAACAGTGAAATACACAGTAAGAAACATCCATTTTAATGAGGAATTTGACCACATTAAAAATCAATTTCAAGGTATTCCTGAAAAAGTAATTTCAAAAAGAAAGCCTATTAATGTAAAACCAAAATGGCAAATATAGGATGCATACTGACAAATTATTAAGCTGACTTACTTTGACAATCCAAAAATAATAACTTTATTTGGCTCACTTGAATTTTTTTCTTTTTTTTCCCTTTTAGTATTTGGTGATGCCTGGTTTTGAATTGAGGAACTCCTACTTGCTAGGAAGATTCTATACCACTTGAGCCCAAACCTCATCTCTCCCTACCATTTCTTTTGACTTTAGTTATTGTTTACCTAGGCAGTCTCATACAGGGTCTTGTGCTTTTACCCAGGACTATATTCTTCCTGCCTATGCTTCCTACATAGCAAGGATTACAGATATGGGCCATCATAGACAGTTTGTTGGTAGTAATGGGGCTTCACTGATTTTTTTTTTTTGTCTAGCCTGGTCAAGATACTCCTGAGTAACTAGAAGTCCAGGTATATGCTGCCATGCCTGGATCACTTGAAATTTCATATCACCATTCACTGCCACACATATGTAAGTGAAAAATGAATGATGAAAGTAATAAGAGTTTTTAAGATGGCCAAGGAATTGTCTAGGAAAGGCCCTTCTCAGTCAAAGTACTTTCTGGTAGACATGTTATTGAATAACCTTTCATTTGGTGAAAAATAGCCAGAAGGTTATTTTGTAGGGTGACACAAAACCTACACTGATAATTGCAATAGGGGCACAGATAGTAGTATGCTAGGCAGTTGTGTTTGAACCTTTATGATTCAATTTGTTCACGGGTAACTAGATTTGGTCCCTGGAAGAAAATGTCCACAGACAAAGCCAGCCTCTTGCGAGACATGCATAACACATAAATACCTAGCACACATTGAAAATACTTCACTTTAGTACTGTTTAATCTCATGTGAACCCAGACTAAAGATGCAGACACAGTCAATCCAGAGGTCTGTGAGAATACTGTACTCCTAAGACAGAAGAACCATGGTGTTAATAGCTTCCAGAATCCTAATTGTATTCCTATAGGTCTTCTCTCTTGTATGCTCATATAAATTTGCACAAACACACACAGGGAAAGTTCAGGTAACTGCTGCTGCATTAGTCCTGTTTTTAGGTAGAATAATTATGTAACATGACGATTGTGATATTTCTTGGGTCTGTTAAAGGTAAAACATATATTGCTCTTTGGTAGCATTTGTAGACATTTCCCTCAAATACAAAAGAGGATAGAAAAGTGGAATTTTAAACAAAATTGTAAACTGCAAAAAAAATCCCTCCTTATGCCACACATAAAACTGAAATCCAGAGAAGGGAGGGAGGGAGGGAGGGAGGGAGGGAGGGAGAGAGGAAGGAAAGAAGAAAGGAAGGGAGGGAGGGAGGAAGGGAGGGGGAGGGGAACGGACTATGGGAAAACAAAGAAAGGAAGAAAAAAGAAAGACACAAAGACAAAGATAGAGAGGATATAATAGGACCAGAAGATGCATAATCCTGGAATAGGAAAATATAGAATACATGACTCAAACCAAAACATAATGGAAAAGTGAATAGAACTAGTCATTCAAATTAAAGGTAAAGCATTAATATTTCTAACACATTATAAATAATATTAAAGGCAAATAATCAACCAGAAAATATTGTAAATTATAAGATAAAATGTTATTATATGCATAAATACATTCATTACCTTATTGTATACACATATATTTGTGTATATACATAAATATAATACACATACATATACACACATGCATATATTGCATATACTTTTCAGAATAAGAAAATCAATTGGGAAACATCTCAGGGAAAATAGGCAAAGTAAGCAATCCACAAACAACTACAAATACTTTTAAGAAACTTAACTTTGCTACAAGTGAAAGAAATATAAATTAAAAACCAGAAGATCTTTCTTATCTTTCTGATTAGAATTTTTTATCTTAACACCAAATATTGAAAGGGAGGAAGGAATAGGCCTTTGGAACATTGCCTTTGGGAATATAAAGTGGTACATTTCTGGAAGGCAATTTAGCAGTATATGCAAAAGTTCTAAGATGTGCATATTTTTAACTAGCAAATGTGTATAGTAATATATTCAAAAATAAGTGTGGAAAGATACAATGCCCCCCATAAATTTAAAAAAAAAACTAGAGATACAAAACCTCCTTTAATTCATTTTGTTGCAGATAATACTTAAGAATTCTGATGAAATGAGAAGTTGTTTGTAGCCTTAAGTGAACAAAGTGTTGTGAAACAGAGAAAACACTATTCTCAACTTTTGGAAAAAGCAGATACCTTAGGGAAGAGGAAGACTCAAAGAATTCACCTTGAGGCACTCGCATCTTGAAGAAAATACTGATTTCTAAGGGAAACTAGTGTCTTTGCACTTGAACTTGCAGGGAGACTAAATGGTGCTCACCCAAAATAAACAAACTGACATGTGGCATGCATTACTTAGTCTACTGGTTGTAAAGATTAATCACATCTGAGTAATGTCTTCACAGGGAGCTGGTGGCTCACACCTGTAATCCTGGTTACTTGTGTTGCCAGCACAGGTTTGCCAGCACATACAACAATCTGCTAGACCTACAATCGTACTATATAATTCTAGAAAATAAATCTCTGCCATTCTCTTTATATCTGCTCTCTCGCTGTCTATCTCTTTTCTTCCCTCTTTCCTCCTACACACATACACAAAATACCTACTAGTTTCAGCATTAAAAAAGAGTAGAAAACTATTTAAGAACTAAACAATAACTAGTAGACAAAGCAACATAATGGAGAAAAAGGTCCTAGTTCTCTACTTCTTATTTAAGGGTCAGGGACTCCAACACACAGGTGCAAAAGAATGTGAAGAAGAATGAGACAAGAGCCCTGCGTAATCACATCCCCACCATCTCTATTTTGTGGGATTATGAAATTTGTCACTTGTCTGCTATTTACAGGTGAAACTTTAATAATTTATAACACATAACCATTTGCTGATAAGATAAACTGCAGTCCTGAAGGTATTTCACTTGAAAAATAAGAAACATTTTCCATTTTGTTGCTTTTTCATATTAATATCTGCTAGTCTATCATGCTAATTAATAAATGTAGCAGGCAGAGTAAGTCTCGTTTTTTTTCTAATTTTGTTTAATTTATCAAATGGAAAATAATCTAGCAAAGAGTCATTAATTTCATTTCTTCTGAGAGGAATCATTACCAGATATGTTAAATTTTCAACAATGCAGCTTCAAAACAGCTGTAGCCATGGAAAATTTTTATAGTTTTAATTGAACATCTGTGCATTTTAATTGATTAATTTGAAGAAAATACAGGGAAAAGGAAAGAACAGTAGGTAATATGAATTTAACAAACCATTCTCTTTTTGTTCCTCTGCTTCTTAGTTAATGATTTTTCAGTATAAACAAAACAAGAAATTAAATAATTAAATAATTCCCAGGGCTACAAATACAGTCAAATTGATTTAGTGGAGTAGACAAGTAATTTTGTGATAGGTTTGTCTTCAATCAAAAACATACACAGGGATGTGTGAAAAACATTAGATAGCTCCCTTTGGGACAACATCCCAAGTACTGACCAAACAGCCCAGTGACTGACCCCACTACACCGGCCCTGACCTAGCTCACAAGGAGGTATAAAACAAGAATATCTTTGGAATTTTTGCAACACCCAACAGATCATTTATCTCAGTATTTCTTTTCTCTTTTAAATTTCTCTTTTCTTACAAACTCACATCTTTTTTAATAGCTTGACAATTTCACTATCAAAATAGTTGATTTACATCTGTTTTCCTATCTGCTTGGGAGGCTGAGAGCTGATGATTGCAATTCAAAGCCTGCCCAGGCACAAAAGTCCATGAAGTACTTTCTTTCAATTAACCAGCAGAAAGCCAGATATGTGGCTCAAGTGGTAGAGCATTAGCCTTGAGTGAAAAAGCTCAGAGACAGCACCCAGACTCTGAGTTCAAGTTCTTGTACTAGGAAAAAAAACTGTTATATTATTTGGAAAGACTATTACTTCAGAACAGTATACTATCTATAAAAAGAACTATGAAACCTCCCCCTTGCCCCGCAACCAAAAGCAATAGGAAAGTTGCTACATGATTCTCTTCATCTATGAGTCATCTGAAAAGAAACCTGCAGAGATTCTGCTCTGTTATCATAACTATTAACATAGTAACTACTTCCTATTTTTGAGGTAGACCATAAAGATATTTTTGTCAACACCATTCATAAATGAGGGGGAAAAGAGAGATGAAGAGGAGGACAAGTTAAGGGACAAGTGCTAATCACTTGACACTTGTAGTAGCAAGGTTTCATGATGGCTTTTTTTTGTTTTTTTATGGGGTTTTTTTGGTTGTGGGGCTTGAACTCTGGGCCTGGGTGCTGTCCCTCAGCTCTTCAGCTCAAGGCTAGCACTCTACCACTGGAGCCAAAGCGCCACTTCCAGCATTTTTTTTTTTTTTTTTTGCTTATGTGGTGCCGAGGAATCGAACCCAGGGCTTCATGCATGCAAGGCAAGCACTCTACCACTGAGCCACCTTCCCAGCCCTCATGATGTTTTTATACTATGTTTTATACACTTAAACTTTTGGTCACACTTTAGCCTTTGTTCTTCTTGTGCTAGAGGAATGTGCAGTGTAAAATAGGCATGTGATAGAAAGTATTCTGTTTCCTAAACACTTCTAAAATCACTTAGAGTTCAGGAGGCTGAGATCTGAGGGATTGCAGTTTGAAGCCATCCCAGACAGAAAGGTCTAGAAAACTTTTATCTCCAATTAACCATCAAAAAAAGGTAGAAGTAGAGCTGTGGGTAGAGCCCTAGCCTTGAACAAAAGAAGGTCAGGGACACCATTAAGGCCTGAGTTCAAGTGCCAGGATGGGTACAAAACAAAAACAGAACAAAGAAAAAGCATAAGCACCAGACAGAGCTGTGCAATATTTGACTTCGAGAAGTCACTGAATGTCATTTAATATTGGAAGATTGAGCACACTAATTAAGAGCTTACTCATAGGTATCCACTTATCAAGTTAATAAAGAACAAGTATCTGGCAATATGTTCTTAGCTATTGATTTTCTCTTTCTGTGACTATAATACAAGAGTGTTTACAATAGTCTTTCACTTCTTAACTCACAAGCAAAATACTTCCTTTTGTTAAATTGAGTTCTCTGCAGTGGTCGTTCCTATACAGTCTCCCCATTTGGGATAACACCTCCAATTCCTAGTGTATGTATAATTGAATATTTCTCTAATTCTCACGACCTTATTTTGAGATATTCATTAGAAGACTATTTATTTCAGTTTTCAGTTGGTAGTACTGGACAATATATGTAGGTATTTTATATATATATGTGTGTGTGTGTGTGTGTGTGTGTGTATATATATATATATATATATACTGTGTGTGTGTGTGTGTGTGTATATATATATATATATATATATATATATATACAGTGTGTGTGTGTGTGTGTGTGTGTGTGTGTGTGTGTGCGCGCGGGCGCCAACACTGGGGTTTGACCTCAGAGCCTTTTGTTTTCCCTTGGCTTTTATATTCAAGGCTAGTGCTCTACCACTTGAGCCACAGCTCCACTTCTGCTTTGTCCTTGTTGCTGTTGTTATTGGTGATGGTGGTGGTGGTTGTTTGGCTGGCTGATTTGGCGACAAAAGTTTCAAGAACTTTCCTGCCTGGGCTAGCTTCCAACCATTATCCTCATATCTCAGCCTCTTGAATAGATAGGATTACAAACATGAGCCACCTCTGCCTGGCTGGTAAAAATTTAATTTAAAAATAATATTTATCTGTAATGAGAGAATAATTATGTGTACATGTTGATTGAAAATAAATCTATAACAAACTAGGACAAAATGAGGCAGAGAAGGCACTGAATAAGAATGTAAGTTTTCAGGATGACACCTGCTTCTACCTCAAGTGAATGGGTGGACGTCTTGGGGGCAGAGGGAAGCAATTCATGTAAGGCCCTATAAATCAGTATAATGACCTCACCTCCTTCCCTCCTTTCTCCTCTCACAACACATTGTGCACACACTTGCACACAAAGAAATTTATTAAATGCTTCAAGTTGGAAGATGTGCATACAACTGGCCTGTTGTATAGGACAGCTGACTTAGATTCAAAACCATGAAAACTCTGACAGAGCAAATTAAGGAACCTAAGACAGGCAGGAAAGTTATTGACTTCCTAGATGCTACAAGCGTAATCTCCAAAAGCTAAAAGCTGGCATCACCGGGACACATAACTACTGATCAAACACTCAAGTCCACATTTGAAAAGTACTCAGCAGAAATACCATAAAGGGAATTTAACCTTCAGAAACACAGTTAGCCTTTAAAACCCTTTCTAAAGTAGAAAATTTATGTTTTTTATGATTATGTATGAAGTTGAGAGAAATGATTAGCAAATTAACCTTCTAATTATACTTGAATTCTGTGAACTAATTGCTAAGTAAATCCAGGTGCATAGCTCAAGTTGGGTTTTATAGAAAGGCACAGGATTATTTGCTTTCTAGTTCTAGAACACAATCTAGTAAAATGCAAACATTCTCTGTCCTTTCTAGGCATGACAATTAGAATTCAGAGCTATAGCACATGCACTATAATATAATTAGGAAATAAAACCTGATCTAGTTCTAGAATGGAAGCATATAGGTCCAAGTTCCCAAGGTAATTATGGTGGTCATTCTAACCAGTTCACATTTTTAGGTTCAGAAAGGTACATGCAATGGAAGCAAATATTCATATAATCAATGTCTACCCTGCTTTCCTTTTCCCCAGTGATTCTATGTTTATTTATCTTCATAAAATCTGACATTTTAAAGTCAGGCACTAGTAACTCACACCAGTAATCGTAGCTACACAAGAGGCTGTGATCTGAGGATCAGTATTACAAGCCATCCAGGGCAGGAAAGTCTGTGGGATTCTTATCTCCCATCAACCACCAAAAAGCTGGAAGTGGAGCTGTGGTCAAATGGTAGAGTGCTAGCGGTGAGCAAAGAATCTTCAGGGACTATGCCCAGGCCCTGAGTTCTAGCCCCAGGACCTGTATGCATGTGGTGTGTGTATGTGTGCACGAAATTTTAGCACAAAAGCAGTGTCTTATATGTAAGAGGTTAGTGATAACACAAAGTAATAATTACAGATTATAAAGCTAAACTCTTAATGGAAAATATACAGAAAATTGGAGAAATACTGAGAAAGAATTATTTTAAATTGTTACCACTATACATATTGGGGGTATATAAAATTTTGTCATGTCTCATGGTTAAACAAGAACATGTAATTAAGAGGGAGATGGTTTTTCCCTCAAGATCATATAACCATTGTCATAACCAAGAAAAGGTAGGTACCAGTGTTTCATTCCTATAACTCTAGCTTCTCAAAAGGTTGAGATGTGGTCGATCTTGCTTTGAGGTTATTCTAGCCAGAAAAGTCTGTGAGACTTCATCTTCAAAATAACCAACAAAAAGCTGGCTGGGGCTGGCACTCATGGCTTATGCCTGTAATCTTAGCTGCTCAGGAGGCTGAGATCTGAGGATCACATTTCATAGTTAACCCAGGCAGACAAATCCAAGTGAGTCTTATATCCAATTAACTACCAAAAAAATGTGGCTCTAATGCTAGACGACTAGTCTTCAGCAAAAAAGCTAAGTTAGAGTGTGAAGCCCTGAGTTTAAGCCCCAGTATTGGTGACATATGCACACACACATACACACACACACACACACACACACACACACACACAAGCACATATAGACAATCTAAGATGTATTAGCATGAACAGAATTTTTATATATTCAGAAGAAATAATTTTGACCAAGAATACTAAAATAGCTCATGAAGTTCAACCATAACCTTTCTGTGTCAGAACCATCAGGATTTGAATAGTAATGATAGTTATTACTATACTTTACATTTATTTTTAAAATTAAAAAAATGAAGCTCCAACATTAAGTGAAAGAACATGTACTAGTACACTAATAGAACAATGAGCCCTTCTAATTCCATCAATATGGCAGACCAGATAACCTGAAAGTTCTCTCTGTGTGCCTAGAAATGCTAGATAAAACATACAAAATATCCTAATATATAACTAGGCAGGCAAGGATGTTAACTAGATTCCCAGTGCAAAACCCTTAGTCCCTACCTTGGGAAGGGTAGTGTAGAGCTGTTCATGGAGTTTCTCCTTAGTCATAATGATCTTGGTTTGGAACACCAACTTTGAGACAGCAGAAAGATTAAACTCCAAAAGAAAGACTATCCTGAAAATGAGGAGCTTCACAGGACCAATCATTAGCAAACAAGAAAATATAATTCTGCTAACTGGTACATCTACATTTTAAAGCTATTATGGAAGGGTTAAAAATATAAAAATTAAAGAAAACTCAGTAGAAATATATGGGAAGAGTAGGAGGTGATAATATGGTCGGATTTGGGTCCCATGATTTGGGAATTCCTATACCATGAAATTAGCATAAAATCTGTCCACAGATCAGTGTATGCCTTGAGATATCTGTCAAAAATTGTGCGGAAATGTGCTGTAGACATACACACTTAATCCAGAAAGCACAGGATTTCCAAAACAATGCCATGGAAAAATGAGAGTTCAAAATTCAAAATTATAAAACACACAAAGATATATGAGTTCAACCCAACTAAGAGTCAGTAGACAATACTAAAAGCAGGATTGTCCTTTCAAGAACTTCAGATAATTGGAACAGCTGATCACCACCCAATACAAGGTTTGGGCTTTGCTTTAACATCATAAGGAAAAAGAAGGCAAGCCTTTCAGAATTCCATGAAGAAACCTAGTAATTCTACCATTTAGCTTGGGTAGGAGAATTTGCTTACATGTATTAATGGACACAAGAGTGTCAAATCCTGGTAGACTTCAACATTCTTTTGGCAAGAATAAATAGATGAAAATTATATCTGCAGACTATACTCACAGCTGACCCAATACACATTAATAGAACAGAAAACCCCCTTACCACAAAGTACACATTCTTTCTAAGTATATAGCAGACAATAATGTCTAAATTTCAAAATTATTGAAATATTACAGAACATATTTTCTGGTGAAAATGGAAGTACAATCTGAAATGTTTAAGCATAACTGGGTAGAAAATTTTCTAATATTTGAAAATTGAATAGGAACTTATTTAACTGTGGACCAAAAATGTCATAAAAGAAATTCAGCATAAATACTAATTACAACTAGATAAAGTAATAGTTTAAATCCATGTACAAAGAAGGAATAAACCGGGCGCCAGTGGCTCACACCTATAATCCTAGCTACACAGGATGCTAAGATCTGAGGATCACAGTTCAAAGCCAGCCAGCCTGGGCAAGAAAGTCCATGAAACTCTTATTTGGAAGTGGCGCTGTAGCTCAAGTGGTAGAGAGCTAGTCTTGAACTGAAGAGCTGAGGGACAGCGCTCAGGCCCAGGGTTCAAGCCCCACAACTGACAAAAAAAAAAAGAAGGAATGAAAGAAAAAGCAGCCAAGAATTAGAAAACAAGCAATAGGAAATTGAACTCGGCCAAAACTTTGATTTTTAAGGTTAGTAGAATTGATAGCCTTATATCAAAACTTGTATCAAACAAAAGAGATTACACAAAATAGCAAATGCAAATATCAAAGTAGACAATACCTACTCAGGAGGCTAAGATCAGATAAATAATTGGTTCAAAGACTGGCTGTCTTTGTTGGTGAGACACTTACCAAAACAGAAAACAAAAAGCCTGTCTTTGTTGGTGAGACACTTATCAACATAGAAAACAAAAAGCCAGGTTGATGGCACCAGCAAGATAAAGGACTTGAGTTCAAACTCCAGTAACCACAAAACAAAACAAAAAATCAAAGTAAAGGTATCACCACAGGCCAGGTGCCAGTGGCTCAAGCATTAAATCCTAGCTACTAAGGGGGCTGAGATCTGATGACTGCAGTTCAAAGCCAGCCCAGGCAGAGAGTCCGTGAGACTCTGATCTCCAATAAACTACCAGAAAACCAGAAATGGTGGTGTGGTTCAAGTATTAGAGCACTGGCCTTGAGCTGAAGAGATCAGGGACAGACCGTGGGCCCAGAGTTCAAGCCCCCACGACCGACAAAAAAAGAAAAGATATCACCACAGGTTGAACACGTTTTTAAATATATTCATATTTTAAAATATTACATTTGTATGTTTATGCTAATCAATTCAAAATTTTAGAAAATATGAATAAACTTTTTATAAAACACAACTGGACAAACTGATGAAGAAGAAATAGTAAATCTGTATAACAACCTATCAACTTATAAAACTTAAATTATTACTGATACCTTCAAACCCTACTGATATCACTGGTGAATTATGTCATATATACGCACACAACACACACATGCATGTGTTTGATATAAATAAATACATAAACATGTATGTATATATAAAGATAATTGTATTTATATATATCCGCCATGTATAATGGCACATACCTATAATCCCAGCACTCAGAAAGCTGAGCTAGGAACTCAGCCTGGACTACACAAACAAAAACTCATGAATGACATGCTATATAATAGTATGTATTGGACATTTTCCCTCTGACACTGAGAAAGCTCCTGACTCACCACTTGCTTTTACTACAGATCCTCTATGGTGCAGTAAGACAAGAGAGAAATAAAAGCCTGTACACTGGAAGGAAACAAATACAATAACTTTATCCAGAGCATATAATTATGTACATAGAAACGCTAAAGATTGTACTCCCCAAAAAAGCAAATAAATGTTTATCAAAAATTAGGATGCAGTTTTTAAAAATTGATTCTTTTCTATAGAGACTGAAAAAAATCAATTTCAAAACAATGTACTTTACAGTAACAATATTAATGACCTCCCTGGGATTATTCCCAGATCAACTATTTTCCATAAGCCTTTGTTTCATGCTAATACAGAGCTAGTATCAATCAAAACATACACTACACTATGCAGAGAAGACTGGAAGTGCAAATGAAGATATCAAGAATTACAGATTAATCTTATTTTGATCTACTATATTGTCCTAAATAGCATCATACCTTTATAAAGAGAAAAGAGTTATCAAAATTCAAAATTGTACTAGGTAAAACAGCTGTGATATCACCATTTACAAGTGAGCTCATATGGCAAAAATTATTCACCAATGTCTCAAGATTTCATAGATCAACTCCAGAAACTTAAATGACAATATCATGGTTAACACATTGTTGGGTAAATCTTATAAATACCATAATTAGCCTTCTGAGAACACAAACACACAAACTTGAAAGATATTTTCATAAATCAATAGTAAACAAAAAGTTCACATATTCATCAAGATACAAAATTTTCCATTGCATATTTTCATAGAATATGTACCACAGAGAAGCGTAAACTCAGATCCTGGATGCTGTCTATAAGTTTTTTTGCTCTAGGCTAGCATTGTACCACTTGAAGCCCAGTTCCACTCCCAACTTTTTGGTGGTTAATTGGAGATCAGAGTCTCACAGACTTTCCTGCCCCAGCTAGCTTGGAATCACAATCCTCAGATCACAGCTAGGATTACTGGTATGAGCCACTGGTGCCAAACTTTATCAAACTTCCATCCTCAGATCTCGGCCTCCTGAGGAGGTAAAATTACAGGCATAAGCCACTAGTGCCAGGCTTCATAGAAGTATAATTCTGAGGAGAAAAATATTCAGTCTATTGAGTTCCAGAGAGGTCACAAATGTTTTGCATGTGTCTTATTATGTATTCTGCCTGACAATAGCAGGAGCAGACATTAATACATTCTCTGTTTTCACCTGGGGAAACTGAGCCATCAGAGTTAAGCCACTAGTATGAAATGACACAGTGGTGGGACTCAGCATCAGAGCTGAATCCTAGGGAATATAGTCCCAGCCTACCATGTTAACCAGAATGCAGAACGGAACACTCAGGGGTAAACTAGATGAAAATGATTTTGCTCTCCTGAACCTCACATGTTAATAGCACAATACAGAAATTCAACAAAGACAGACAGGAGCAATCAGGCAATGATAAGCCTTTGAAGAAAACAAATGCAGAGACAGGAAAGACTGTGAGGCTACATGTAGGGAAAGTCTAGGTGAGACTTCATTTAAGCTGAGACCTGAGTAATAGGAAGTAGAGTTCCAAATAGCCAAAGCAGCTATGTAAAGCTCCTGGAAGAGAGTGGTCTGGGTGAATATAAATTGCAGGCAAGTGAGGCTTGTATCTGAAATATGATTTGGGAAGTTTCAGGCACTATGATTTTTAAGCAAACAAGGAAAGGAGGAGTAGCAAAAGAGAATGGCAGCTGGCTTTGGCCCTTTGTTGCTAAAGTGGAGGAAGATTAAACTGGAAAACAAAGACAGACTCAGTTTATTCAAAAGAGACTTGGTTAATTGTCTAAATGGGTGAGTGTGGTGATGTAGGCCACACAGGAATCAAGGGTGATAACTAAGGTTTCCTTGAGATACTTCATAAGGAATGGGCAATGCATTCTGAAATATGGACAACTGGGAAATAAGATGGCCAAGGAAGATGAGGACCACGGTGAAGATTTAGATGCTATCTAAGCATCTAAGGGGTGGTGTCAGGGAGCAGTAGGACATGTGACCTGAGCTCCAGGAAAGAGTTCAGTTGGAGACAAAAATCTGGCAGCCATGGATCCATAGATGAATTTCAAGCTCCAGACTTGATAAGGTCATCAAGAGGGTGACCTCTGTAGCTAGAACAACAGAAGAGAGGGAAACTAAGCCCTGAGCACTGAAACTCAGAAACCACACATCTAGAAATGATAGTATGTAGAGAAGGTTAGGAAGGAGAAGTCACCTTGGACCAAGACACCAGAAGTGGAACAAGGAAAAAGTCAAATAGTAGCATCACCAATCCAGAAAGAGGGAGAAGCCATCTGAATAAAACTCTTTCATTGTTGTATGAAGAGGAATGAGGGAACAATACCTCACTTTACCCCAACAATATGTTCTTTAAAAACTCATGTACATTTAAATCTCGAAAAGCCTGATACATTAAAGTACACACAGATGATAAATTCTGTATAGTTAAATGCCTTTTAAAATGTGCAAAGTTCACCTAGCCTTGGTGGCTCATACCTGAATCCTAGCTACTCAGGGATCTGTGATCTGAAGATCATGTATTGAATAAGCCAGCCTGGGCAGGAAGTCCATGACACATTTTTTTCAGGCAGAAGAGAGTTTAATGGGGGGAGAGCAAACTGCCATCCTGCATGAGATGGAGGTATACAGAGACAAGAGGGAAAGGCAAAAGAGAAAAAGAGTATGGGACTTGTGCCCAATTACATAGGGAAAAGTGGGAGGCAGGACCAGAACAGTTCAGGAAATGACCTCAGCAGATGAGGAAGTGACCTCAGAGCCAGGGATCCTTTCCTGACTGATTGACAGTCAGGTGATTACTAGATTCAGGCAGATGAAGAGGAAGGGGGAGGAACTTTTCTCCCAGGCAGACCTAACCTTCCAGGCTTTTGATAGTTATAAATCGGTCATGATTCTCTTTGGCTACGTCCTGCTGGTGACAAAGGGTGTCCGCATTAGGGGGTAGAAAGTAGAGTTGTGGTACAGTCCAGGAGAAGGCAGTAGTGACTGTTCCTTGGTAACACGCACGTGTATCCTTGGATAAAATCTGAAAGAAATCTTACATGCCAGGGACTGCACACTAAGAAAAAATATTAGAGAGCACAAACAGCAAAAGAAAGGATTCAGGGCGGAAAATTAAAGATCGGATGAACTAGCTAGTCTGGCTAGTTCCTATCTCCTGTGTTCCAGGTAGTCCTGGAATTGGTGGAAAATGCCCCTAGCTACTTCTGACATCTGGTGACTAGATAGGGGAGAGCATGGTAGACTGGGTAAGAATAAGCAGTTAGCTGGGTCAGGATTGGAGTGATTAAGGGCCTTGGCAGCTTGGCAGCTTCCTGGGTCTCCTATACATACCATGAGACTTTTATCTTCAATTAGCCACTGAAAAGCTGGGAGTAAAGTTGTGACTCCATTGGTAGAACACCAGCCTTGGGCAATAAAAGCTGAGAGACAGAGTTCAGGCCCCAAGTTCAATCCCTAGCACCCTCTTCTTGCCACTCCCACACACAAAGTGAGGAGTTCCTCTCAAATAATCAAAAGAGTAAACACAGACACAGTAGCTTGCTCAAAGTGGGACATGTGTTATGGTGTACCAAATCATAGTGACATTATTGAAAGTTTGGCCTTAATTTCAGTTGCCATCAAAAGGGAACTCACATTTTTTATCATAAGTTTGTGCTACCTTCTCATTCCAGAGCTCCATCCAAACGTTTTTCATAATGACAATTAGAATTTACTAAATTCTTATACTGTATCAATTCATTATAACCACTTTTTAAGACATGCAAATCAATTGACAAATGATTGGCTAGAAGCAAGGTAGCCATAATTTTTCTTAGTGCCAACAAAAACCTACACGGGCTCTGTTAAGGACTCTTTTTTATTCTGGTGAGTCAGTGAGCCACTTTAAGATTCTGCCCATATGACCTCATGGCAAAGCCAGGCATGAGTGGCTCACACATGTGATCCTAGTTACTCAGGAGGCTAAGACCTGAGTATATTGGATCAAAGGCAGCACAGGCAAGACAATCTCTGAAACTTATTTCCAATTAACTACTAAAAAGCCCAAAGTGTAAGTGGAGCTGTGGCTCAACTGATAGAGAAGTAGCCTTGAATTAAACAGCTGAGGGGTAATACCCAGGCTCTCAGTTCAAGTCATGGCACTGGCAAAAAAAAAAGGGAAGAAAGAAATAAAAGAGAGAAAGAAAGAAAGAAAAGAGAGAAAGAAAAAAAGAGAGAAAGAAAGAAAGAAGGAAGGAAGGAAGGAAGGAAGGAAGGAAGGAAGGAAAGGAAGAAAGGAAGGAAAGGAAGAAAGGAAGGAAGGAAGAAAGAGAAACTTCATGTAGTATGTTCCTATCCTTCCTTTTCCTACCCTTTCTTTTCCATTTATTTGAATGGCCATCCTGCCCATCAGAGAGAAAAGTAAAAGAAAGTAAAGTAACAAGGCTTAAGGAGAAACTGGACAGAATAAAGGAAATGGAAATAAAATGAAATGGAAATGGAAAACTCAGCTACAAAATTATGACTGCTTTTTGAGTTTCCTGGCAGTGGAGGCAAAAAAAAATGTATTACACAAAAGGATTACCTTTTTTTTAATCCAATAAAAGAAAACATGAAAGTAACACAGTATTTTTTTATACCAGGTAGCCATATCATCATTAGTGATTTCCAGAGCAATCTCTCCAATGATAAAGAAATACTCTTCTTCTGGTTGCTCTTGAAATTTCCCACTACAGATGTGGCCAACAGCCCAGCAACCTTTAGAATGAGATGCCATACAGTTCTTGGTTATCTCCACTTTTACTTTTATTTATTATATAGTTTATTTTGGTTTCAGCAAGACAAAATTTCCTTCTGCAAATGGGTTCACTATCAGCCAGAAATCTGTCAGGCAAGCTCACAGAGAAGGGAAGCTGCACCCCTGTTTATCCCTAACACAGCAGGCCCTGCCCCTCTGCTCTGATTGGTTGAGCTCAGGTTCACAATCTGCCCACAAATGTCTAATTTGAATAGAGTAAGATGTATTTACATAAGATGACCAAAACCAACTTTAACGGATACCCAATAACTTAAGACCCATGACTCTGAACTTTTAGAACTAGCATGCGGGCTGGGCAGAAATGAGACCTGTTATATACTCTGAACAAATGGCCTATGCCATATCTCTTCCCTTTGAGGCTGCAAGAGTTGCGTGAAACAAAAATCTTGGCAAAAATGTCAACGCATTGCTTGCCCCAACTCTCCTACCCTATTCCCAACAACTCCAATTTATTATATCCCCTCCCAGGCAAATGACCAAGCATTTTAACTGATGAAAAAAAAACCAGTTTGTTTTTAGCAAACATCTTCATTACCAGCTAATATAACAGAAATGACCAGGAAGAGCATGATTTAATATGGATTAAGCATGAATACAGCTCAGAAGCTTTCTTCTTGCTGAATTAGATAATCAAAACGATTAAGCAGTATTTCAAAATGCTTTTCATAATCCTAGGACCATTAATGTCATGTTCCAATCACCGTGGGTTTCTGTTGTTGTTGTTGCTTTGACTATTCATAGGGATACAATGAGTCACTGGCACACTTCCAGCACAAGATGCATTTGAATAATACATGACATGCCCTTTAGCGAGCATCATGATGCCAGATTTAAAACAAGGTAAGAAGTTTCCTCCATGTACACTGCAGTGTTCAGCTGTTCATAATCTATAGCGCTAACAATTTATCATCAAACCCAGCGACTTGCTGCCAACTTATCAAAGTGGCCACTGGATGCATATGATCGAGTCTGAGCATCTGGCTCTCCTCTGTTCCTGACATTAGCACAGACAACAGAATCAGTGGACTATTGAATGCAATTACAGTAAGCGAGACAGACAATAAAGATTGATAGCGCCTTCTCTTTCTATCACACACAAAACTAGTGGGGGTTAAAGCTTTGCCTTGAGCTGCCTTCATTTAACAATGATTGAAAATATGCAATTGCATTGGTAAAACACTGTAGCCTGTACCACTTCATTTACTGGACACATTATCAAATTAAATGAAAAGTGAACTGCCAAAAGCAACAGTTATTATATATTAATGATGAATATTTACTTAGCATTGTTCACAAATCACACAGAGAACAGAATCCTTCTTGTTATCTTCTTTGCAGGTTACAGTTGAGTGGGCTTCACATTTCTGTGTTTACGTTAAGTCTTCTGTCTACAAATCTCTAAATACAGACTTGCACGATTGGTTTTGTGACTAGCCATGTGATTACCATGTGTAATTAATAAAATGCTCTAGTTGTAGATGAATTCTAATTATTAAAGAGCTTTATTCCTCTTCTATGGCATGTCCTACTCCCATAGCTAGTTTTGCAGCAAGAGAACCTTAGCAGGGGTTATGCTAAGTTAGAAATTCCAGAAGGCAATGAAGACTTTCAAGCCACAATACATGTGTTATATTTTTCTCCAAAGACTATTTCTTCACTAGCCACCAGGAAATCAGTTCACCTACAACCTAACAGTTCACCCAAAATCTGACCTCAAAACAAGAAATACATAAGAACAGAAGGTAAAAATGGGATAGCACAGAACTATTGACAAGACAAGACAAAGGAATCCTACCCCTTGGTTCTTACAAGAGGAGACTATATTTACAGCAATACACCAATAAATCTGGAAATGCAAAACTAAGTGTTTCTTTGTTAAATGGACAAATATTTGGTGTGCATCCCAGCGTGTCAGGAAGACAAGAAGCAAGCAGACAAAACTGTTCAAAGTGATGCAGATTAATTCACAGTTCCTTTTAAAAATACGCACATCTGGCCCTTCCTTTCCAATGATAGATACAGGAAAAGAAGGCACTCATATATGTAAAGTAAGCATGTCTGCTTTTGAAGAGCTCAATAACTTGAAAGCTCTATGCTTGTTCCTAACCAAAAAAAAAGGAAAATAAGAAATAAAAGAAAAGAAGATATGGAGAATCTGTCATGGGTTCCCTAAACACCCCACTGCTGGTTATTCTGCAAATAATTAATTGCACGAACAGAAAACACGGAGTTTGGAATAAGAGGACCTGCTTCCTACCATAAATATAAATAGCAGTGTGAGATACAGGAGATTTTTCAAGTTTGGAAAACTTACCAAAGAAATAGCATCATCACACTAGACTCAATCTGTAAGCCAAAAATAAGTGATGAATCAGTAGTTGTAAAATGAAGAAGAAGCAGTATAGCTTCTAAAATTTGCCTTCTAACAAATTCTAACCAAAAATCATTCTTTCTAGGCATACCCTTGGGCTCTGTGTTTTCTTGGAAATTCTCTTCTCAAACCCAGATAAGTATCAGGCTATCTCACGGGCTCCCAACAATGCAGAGCATTCAAAATTTGATTAGAAAAATGGCCAGTAAAAAATGAAAAAGTAGAAAAAATACAACCTGTAAATTATCATCTGTGATCCTTTTTATGCAAACTTTCTAGAGTTAATAATATTTTTAATAACTTTGGGGGGCACTTGACACTGGTTAAGTGAAAATGTAATACATGTCTAAGACTAAAATTCAACACACTGCCTATTAATACAAGTAAAAACATAAATGACTGTTCTTGTTATATCTTTGAGAGCCAGCCTTCACATGGTTACTTTTGAATGGAGACATAGCCTTGTGGTAAATGTATGCATTTGGGGAAGTTGGTACTAGAGTTGAAACTCAGGGTCTCGCGCTTGCTAGATAGGCATTCTATTGCTGAGCCATGCATTCAGCCCTCCTCCACTCTGGTTATGGTCTCTTTCTGTGGATGAGTCCACAATTCTTCTATTTTATGCTTTCCACTGTAAAATGCTGCCACACCTAGATCCTGATTGAGAGGAGATCCAATCTTTTTTATTGGAGGTGGAGGGGCAGGGTTGGCTCTTAATCATGATCTTCCCAGTCTCAGTCTCTTGAGTAGCTAGAATTATATGTCTGAACCAATGTAGATGTCACCTTTATGTATTTTAATTGGTGTGCATATTTTATATAATCAATTTATGTATAACTAGATCTACCTAAAACTCCTTCTCTTATTAGTTTTAATGGCTATATACTATTTCATAGTGTAAATAAATTACAATTATTACTCTCATTTTGCTCTCAGTATTGTTTCTAATTTATTAGCTTTACAAAAAAAGATGTTTCTATGGTTATTCTTATATTTGAGCCTCATTTATATGCAAGTGGTTTTGCAACATAAATGCCTATAAATGGGGGTTTCTCTGTCAAAGATTTATGCTTATAAAATGTTAAAAGAGTCTAATTTTTTTTTCCTTTCCAAAAGGCTATGTCTGTCATTCTCCTCTCACCAGTACAAAGTATGAAGGACCATTTCCTCACAACTCAAGGATGCTAATATTGTTCATGCTTCAAAATGTTACCAATCCACTGTCATTGCAAATTTTCACTTTCACCTTCAGTTCATGCGTATTAGCCCTTCTCACTTCTTCCATTCATTGCACACTCATTTTCCTGTTGTGTGGTTTTTCTATTATTATTCCTTTCTAAGAACTCTCTGCTCCACTTTTAACCTTGTGTACAATATACACAGAGAGAAGGCTTTTTGTATCTCTTTATAATGGTCTTTCCCAATTAAGAATTACAAAAATATCTTGCGTTTTTATCTTAATAGTTTTTTATCATACTTCAAAATTAGAGTTTGAATATCTCTGGAAGAGAGACAGTAAGAAAATGCATAGTTAAGGGGCAAGGAAAGTAAATGGGAGGAGCACAATAGTCCTCCAGGCAATTCTTATTATCATGCCATTAAGTAGCTTGTGTCATGAACTGCAATGCAGCCCAAGTACTAGATTTTGAATCATGTCAATCCTTTGTTTCTATATTGATCTCAAACCTGGAGAAAACATACCTATCCCATAGGATTGTAGAGAAGATTAAAGGAGATAAGAAATATGGAGCTTATAGTGGTATCTCTCCCAGATAAAAAGTTCCATAAATATCTATTGTTAATCTTAGTGTCATCATTTTAACACATCCAAGCACCTTGTTTCTGTACTGGATTACAAACAAGCTCCAACATCCCTCAAAGTTCAAGGGCAAAGCAGAGCATCATGGCACCTGTAATCCTGTCCTCTGGAGGTAGAGGCCGAAAGATCTTAAAATCAAGTTCAGATTGAGCTATATGTGGAAAGGAAAAAAAAAGATGGATTGGAGGAGGAAGGGAGGGACCAAGGGTGGGAGGGACAAGAGAAAGAGAGAGAGGGAAAGAAAGAGAGAAGGAAGGAAGGAAGGAAGGAAGGAAGGAAGGAAGGAAGGAAGGAAGGAAGGAAGGAAAGAAGGAAGGGAGGGAAGGAGGGAGGGAGGGAGGGAAGGAAGGAAAGGGAAGGGAGGGAGGGAAGGAAGGAAAGGGAAGGGAGGGAGGGAAAGGGAGTACGGAAGGAGAGAAGAAAGAAAGAAGAAAGAAAGAAAGAGAAAGAGAGAAAAAGAAAGAGAGAGGAAGAAAGGAAAAAAGATAAATAGAAAGCAAGGGAAAGAAAGAAAGAGAAAGAGAGGGGGAGGGAGGAAAGGAAGGAAGGAAGGAAGG
>NW_012267253.1:16549207-16684906 GCF_000151885.1 Dipodomys ordii | reverse complement strand
AGGGAAAGAGAAGGGAGGGAGGGAAAGGGAAGGAAGGGAGGGAGGGAGGGAAAGGGAAGGGAGTAAGGAAGGAGAGAAGAAAGAAAAAGAAAGAAAGAAGGAAGAGAGAAAGAAAGAAAAAGAAAAGAAAAAAGATAGAAAGGGAAGAAAGAAAGAGGAGAGAAGGAAGGAAGGAAGGAAGGAAGGGAGGGAGGGAGAGAAAGGGAAGGGAGGGAGGGAAAGGGAAGGGAGGGGGGAGGGAAAGAGAAGGGAAGGAGGGAAAGGGAAGGGAGGGAAGGAGGGAAAGGGAAGGGAGTAAGGAAGGAGAGAAGAAAGGAAGAAAGAAAGAAAGAAAGAAAGAAAGAAAGAAAGAAAGAAAGAAAGAAAGAAAGGGAGGGAGGGAGAGAGGGAGGGAGGAAGGAAGGAAGAAAGAAAGAGAAAAAGAAAGAAAGAAAAGAAAAAAGATAAATAGAAAGAAAGGGAAGAAAAAAGAGAGAGAGGGAGGGAGGGAGGATGGAAGGAAGGAAGGAAGCAAGCAAGCAAAAAATCAAAATGCTAGCTATGGCAGAATTTTGTGGAATTTTTTTCATGAAATCAAAAGCACCTTCAGTAAACTTCACTTTAAAACTATGATAATTTTACTTCCTTGGTCACCATACTATTTCTATAAAATAGTTGAGCCTTGAGAGTCTGAAGAGTAAAGCCTGGGCGGATGCAAGTTGATTACAGCACATGAAGCATGTTGAAAGCTGATGGCAACATTTTGCCTCATCAAAGAATATGCTTGGCTCTGAACTTCTCATTTGGAAAGGACTTACAGGTGACCCCGGCTTGGCAGCCCAGCTTTGAATATCTAGTAGCCTCTGATATGTCTGTGCTTCTGAGACTTGGAGATTGAATCACTGTCTCAAGTGGTTAGAGAATCTGTAAGAACTCAGGACACAAACTCAGCTGTCCACTCACAAGACACAGGCTAAGATTTGTACAGAAGAAAAGCCTGGGTCCTGGGAGATGACAAGCTACCTGAGGACTGTAGCTACTCTTCATTAGAGTTTTCTAACTCTTTACTTCACTTTTTATTATTGCTCTTTGGTTTGTAAAAAAAAAAAAAGTAATGCATAGGTCTGCTCAAAACAACCTGGTCCTGGTTCTAGCTTCAAAAATCAAAAAGGAAATTCATTTTCAGATACAATCCAGGAAGAGAGTTAATCCATTTTTGTAGCACAAGAAACAAGGATTCTGTAAGTGTCTGTAATCATTATAAATATTAGATAATTATTAAGCATTTATTATGAGCCTTGCACCATGCTAACCAATTACATGTACCATATTAGTCCTCTTAGCTACATGTAGGAGGAGTTCTCTTTATTATACACAGTATAGAGAAAAATTCAGCACAGAATGATTGTGTAACTTGCTCAAGGCAAGTATGTTCACAAATAAAATTAAATTAAAAAAAAGAGTTACACTATGGCAGAGCTGATTCAAAACTGCTCTTTTATCTTGATTGGTAAAAAACCAAGTGACAGGCTAAGATTTCCTTTTTTAAAAAAAATGAAAAGAAAGAAAAGAAAAAAATCCAGACAGGTGCTGGTGGCTCACGCCTATCATTCTAACAATTTAGGAGGCCAAGATCTAAGGATCACTGTTCAAAGCCTACTCAAGAATTTTATCTGCAATTAACTACCATAATGCCAGAAATGAGGCTGTGGCTTAAGTGGCAGAGCTCTAACCTTGAACAAAAAAACAAAAACAACTAAAAAACAGCACCTAGTCCCGAGTTCAAGCCCCAGGAACAACACAGAAAAAAAAAAATCCAGGTAAAATTTTGTTTCTTATTTAAGATTTCTTAAATAAGTTTTTAACTCTTCTCAAATCATATTTCTTGAAACAATAAAATATAACAACCTATTATAATTATAATGAACTACTTTCAGTCATTAATAAAAATGCCAAAGAGAATGAAGGTTAAAACGGGTAAATCTCTACATAAGATAGCAAAAGAACAAAAAGAATGGGAAAAAAAATCATCATTCAGACAAATATTTTAGTAGTAGTCCATTTAGCATGGGTCACCATCACTGGAGAACAGGTCATTAAAATTGACTAACAAAAATGAGATCTTCACAGTGGGCCATAATACAATATCCCTGGTGTCATCATACATCATACATCTGTACACGGAGAAAAATGACCACCAGAGAACAGAACAAAATGACAGCTGATTCACAGCAAGGACAAGAGACCTCACATAAAACCACTGTGCCAGCACCCGGCTCTCAGACATCAGCCAACACAACTCTGAGAGAATACATCTATTGCTTGTCCTACTAGCCAGCATTATTTTGTTATGGTAAACTGAGCAATCAAATAAACCAGTGTTTTTGTCAAAGAAAGAGGAAGCCAGACTGGGACGAACTGGGAGTTTCACTCAAGCTCAGAACTTCTGTAAGTATAGAATAATTTGAGAGAAAAAAGTTTTAGAGAAAAAAAATGTTTAAGTAAGAGACAAAAAGTGGGAGTCCAAGGGCTAGAAAAACAATCTCAAGCGTGAGGAAACATGATTATTTTCACTTGAGTCATGTCCATTTTCAAAACCAGGATTGGATGAAAACCTGTGTCCTGTTCATTGAAGCTTCTTCTCTCTCTACCCCCTTCACTCTTCCCATCCTCTCTCTTCCTTAACATTCACTCCTTCCCAGCGCTTACTGTGGCCAGCCTTGTTTACTTCAATGGAGGAAAGATTGGCTGATAAAACTATAGAGAAATGGGTTAACTGGCAGAAACCCTGGTATTCTCACTAGACTATCTCTCCTTCACATCAACAACTCATATGAGGCATTAGGTTGCAGGACACAGAGGTGCAGGACACATAGCAAGGTATCAACTAAACAGCGACTTTCGGCTAGCCCATATTACCTGAACACCACACTGACTTCTCTTCTTGTCAATGGAGTGAAATCCAACAGTATCCTGGGCTGGAATATTCTCTTATTCTCTCCCCCATGGCCAAGCTCCACTGAGCAGCAGTCAGCAGCTGACTGGCCTTTATGCCAGGAAAAGCCATCCTTTTCTTTGGCCTCATCATTTACCACCTGCCCTTGCTTTCCTTTAGATCTTAATGACCTCTACTTTTCACAAGAAGTTTGCCTCTTGCTTTTGTCCCTTTAGAAAATGCCAGATAACTTGAAAAAATGCATATAATTTAGATAAAAAATAAAAATTGATCTGTGTGTGTGTGTGTCTGTGCGTGCATGTGTGTCCCATTGGCATGCACCAGATTGTACTCAATGGCAGGAATTTCCCAAGGGAACATAACCTCCAGATACTGCTACAAAAGCTTTATTCCCCACACTCTGCAAATTATTTAATTTAAACACTGCTTGATATGACTCTCTGAGGAGAACAGTGTTTTCCCAGATCCATTTTTAAGCTGTTGATATGTATATGCATGTGTGGGTAGAGGACAGGCCTTGCAAATGCATCCGTTGACTGCTGCAGGATCTATGCAAAAGCTTCAGATTACAAAACCAGAGGCTAAAACAGCCCGTTAAAGTCAGGGGGGGAAATGATGAAATGCATAGGCAATTCTTTCTCTTTGGGGGAAAAGAGGAAAGCTAGGCAAATGTTCAGCTGTCTTTCTCTCTAAGGTCTCACCCCTAGACACAGTATTTTTTAAGAGAAATTTAATTTTTTTAAAAGTGTGTGTGTGTATGTGAGTGAGTGTGTGTGTGTGTGTGTGTGTGTGTGTTTTCAGGTAAGATCACACACCCTGGTTCATTTCTCAATGAGCAACTCATTGATACAGGTGAAGAGTCAGTTATCAGCATTGGGCAGGATTGTATCATGCAACCAAGAAAGTAATTTAAAATCTTCCTTTAATTCTGCTCCTTCTACCCACTTAACTTCTGCTTTTCTATTTTCTATCCTCGGAACAAGATACCTGGTAAAGCAAATCTTGAGTGTCCTATTGTGAATACTGCCATAGTTCATCATGAAAATAATCTTGACATTTTTCAAGAATTTGGTGCTGGATCCCATCAGCAGATTCCAACAGATTTTTCCTCTAGATAGAATTCTCTTACATTAAGCTTTTTGAGCAGAAGAGCTAACTCCACCACGGTGCACACTGTGCAGACAAAGCCCACACTGTTACCTTGGCTAAATCATTTCCAAAGCAAATAGGCATTAGCCAATAGTTTCAATATTAATTTACTCTCTTCACTTCTTCACCAGAGCAAGCAAAAGGCTGCAAGCCCTCTTTCAACCCTTCCCTGGTCGTCCTTTAATGCTCTCTGTGTGTGGTACCTCCTGCTTTGGGAAGGTGAACACCTTCCTCACATGAGCCTAGTTATTTATTGACATAAGCTTGCATGCTGGGGTGTTATCACCTTAATGCATTATTCAAAATCCCCTGTATCTGCCCTGCACTTTTGCCTTATCCTATG
Organism: Dipodomys ordii; assembly: GCF_000151885.1. Lineage (NCBI taxonomy): Eukaryota > Metazoa > Chordata > Mammalia > Rodentia > Heteromyidae > Dipodomys > Dipodomys ordii. The sequence goes on along the minus strand of NW_012267253.1, from coordinate 16,680,479 downwards.
CATCCTGGAGGAAGAAGTTATTTCCAAAGCTGGCAGGGCACCTGAAATCATCCTAAACAAGTGCCACTGACCCCAGAGTTAGTCCCTTTCTTCCCACTATCCAGAAATGTGTTTGCCTGGAGGCCCATCCACACCCCTCTCAAAGCACAGGCTCTGGACTAAGAAGAACACAGTCTGAGAGATAGTCCCCAAGTGTATAGCAAGTGAGCATTTAGGTTGGAAAAAGTCTTAAAAGTGAGAAAAAAATATCACCATTATTACCTTAAATGTCCACTTCTAGAGTAGCCATCAGAGGTTTTCAGCGAAGCAATAGTCTGAAGTTTCTATAATTCAAACAACAACAACAAAAAAAAAAACAGCTTTAGAATTTTTTCCTCCAATGAGGCCAGGAAAGGTTTGTAGGGTGGCAGGGAAGAGCAGAGTGGGACTCTGAAGAAGGATCATGGAAAAGGCTTTGTCACATGGAGAAAAGAAGGAAAGAAAGGAACCTAAAAACTTGGAAGCACCTTGGAGAAAATCAAAAGGAGAAAGAGGATGAAAAATGAGGGAGCAGGCAGTTTCTAGAAGAGGAAGAAAGTAAAAGACAGGCATTGAGAAGAGAGAGTTACAAGATCAGCTGGATTAGAAAGTTAATTCAGACAGAAGTAATTCTGGGAAACTGCCTTTAATCCTTCCCCCGCCCCAACTGACTGCTTCTTCTGATGAACTGATTAAATTAACTAGGTTTTTTTTTTTTTTTTTTTCCAGTCATGGGGCCTGAGATCTGGGCCTGGGCGTTGTCCCTCAGCTCTTCAGCTCAAGGCTAGCACTCTACCACTTGAGCCACAGCGCCACTTCTGGCTTTTTCTGCTTATGTGGTGGTGAGGAATCGAACCCAGGGCCTCATGCATGCAAGGCAAGCACTCTACCACTGAGCCACCTTCCCAGCCCCTAGTTTTTTTTGTGTTTTTTTTTAATGACGTGTGGAAACAGAGAAAATTAAGTGCATATGCTATACTCAGATCCAGGTAAACTGGACACTGTTTTAAACACATTAACAACATGGCCAGCCTAAAAGTTATACATGCATCCACACACAGGTACATACGTGGGGTAATGCTAAATTTCCCCCAAGAAGTGTCATCATAGTCCCTCAGAACATTTGCAAGCATAGTACTTAATATAGAACGTCTCTTCTGGTTTGCATAAAATAAACAACTGAGAAGCAAAATCATGAATATAGGGAAACATGGACAAAAGTGGTGCACAGGTGCAAAGGAGTGGTAAGAGCTTCAAAGCTGAACTAGCCACACTTCATCGTGTATTATTTTTCAGAGCAAATACATTTATGTTTGTGAGCAACAGTGACATATATCACACAGTGTATATTCTTAGTTTTCCACTTTTTGTGATCCAAAAACTCTGTCTTTGGAAAGCATTTTGTGGTCCATACAATAACTATGCCATATAACTGTGCCAGTATTCTTTATCAGCATTATTTCTAACTGTCAAGAGCTCCTGCCTGCAATAACTACATCAAAGTCCGACAACACGATACCAAAAAGTAGGTATCAGAAGGTCACTGGTACCATTTGGACTTGTTAATAAATGTGGGATTCTAGCAGAAGCTTTGTTCATGCAGTTTGAGTCCACCGAGCAATAATTCCTCCTTTTTTTATAAACATAAAGACATGAATTATTAAAAAATTAAAGACATTTAGAATAATGGTCTTCCACACGCAAAGTATTTATTTCAACTTTCATCATTCATAGTTTATTGCATTGATTTTTTTTCATCAGTTTACTTAGTATTAGGCTTCCACTGAACTCATCAATAAGAAATGAATTTTGGTAACTTTCAAATCCACTATATTATTTTCCTTTTATTTGTAGTGAATTTTTCTTCCCTCCATGGTATTACTGCAATAAGTCAGTCATTATTTCTTTATGTTTTCCCTTCTTACTTTCGTATTTCATTTCCCTTTACAGCACATCTTGTGATCACAAAGAAAACAGAGACACTTATTTCTTTTAACAGTTGAAATTGCTGCAAGTGATTTAGCTGTCATTTAATTTGATTCCTCTCTTCTGTCTGTGGAGAAATATGTTTAATGTACTGGAAATTATGTTAATAAGAAAAAGCATTATCTCATTTAATGAAATAAATATACAAATATTTCAAAATAAAATAAAGAGGCAATCTTCACAGAGTAAAACGTCTCTTATGGTTTGCATAAAATAAACAAATGAGAAACAAAATCATGAATATATTGAAACATGGACAAAGTGATGCATATGTGCAAAGGAGAGGTAAAAGCTTCATAACTGAATTAGCTACACTTAATCCTGTATTATTTTTCCAAAGAATACATTTTATTTTTCTGAGCAATAGTGACATATATCAAGGATTAAAATATTGTTTTTACATTTTCAATCACCTCAACAGTAATCATGTTATTTTGTTGGAATAGACCCTCAGGTTTTGAAGTTTCCTTTGTATTTTTCCCTTCTCTTTCAATTGGTCTTTCAATGATTGCTATTGCTCAAATTAATAATTATCAGCAATCTCATTGAAAACATGACCAACAAGCCATGCAACTATAAGAAAGGTTAGAATTCCTTTGATTTTGCTAATCAAAACAGAGTCAATGAACTCATTCCAAAGCTTTTATATATTAAAATTTATCTACGGCACAAAAAGGTTAAATAAATATTGTTAGTGATTTGAGCTAAACTTGAAGCAATTATGTAATAAAAGCATGACCACAGTAACAGAAACACATAATTAGCAATTTAATTACTGGCATGAAGACAAGCTAAAGATGTCAATAAAAAAAAATCTTTAGTGACAAGCGGATTTTACTCCTTTCCCTGCAATTTGAAAGCAATGTAAACCACCTGATAAGCAAAACCATTCTGACATAAAAAGCCTACCTCTCCACAAAATGAAATATTCAATTTAAAATATTTTTATTTCATATCATTGCATAGTGAATCATTTCATTTTCTTCACTTAGATTAGCACTTTCTCTTCTCTGAGAATACAATATTTCCAGTCAGCAAGTAAAGAACATTACATTGTTTTAAATGGGCTAAAGTAGCAGGTGTTCTTCGTTTCAATTTCATTTTTCCAACTTCAATAACATGTTTGAGAGCAATGCATTCTAAGTCTCCTAGCTTTTCTCCTAACTTGAACCAAAGAAATACACATAAACCTCCAAGTCTTTTAAAAGGAGACAAATGTGAACTATGGTAGAAATTGTGGCACTAATTAGGCATTGCTCTAGATCTTTCCTGTTTCTTCCCTCTCTTTCTCTGTATTTAGAGCTAGAGGTGGGAAGCGAACAAGGAAAAACGAGTGAGATGACTTTGTTGTGAAATAGTCCACTTGTATTTTTTTCATCACAATGCAGTCCTGAACTAGTCTTCTTAAAGTATTCAATGCAGCCTCAGCACCTTATGTGGCACTGGTATTTAACCAGAAAACATAAAACAGATACCTCAAGATAGAGCAAAAATAAAGAAGTTTCCATCTCGTGACAAAAAATGAATCATTTTGTCTGGTGTTCAATAGCCACTTGTATAAGTCCAGTACATAGAATGAAATCATGAAAACTAGACTTGTTAAGAAGTCAGGCCTATAAATACCCTTGGGGCATGATGGAATATACTTTAAAAAATAAACTCTAACAACTAAGAACATAATAAATATTAATTTCCAGTAGCATTTCCTTTTATACTGGAGCCTGCTGGTTCTGATCATTCTGACATACAGTCAAATCAAGTATTCTAGCTAAATACTTCAGTCATGAGTAATATGTAAATACATATATATGTTCCAAATTTTACATATTTTTCTAATGTTTTTATTGTAAAAATACTGTACAGAGGGGTTACAGTTACATGAGCAAGGTAATGAGTAAATTTCCTATCAAGCATTGTTATCTCCTCCTTTGTTTTTCCTCTACCCTCCCTTCTCTCCCACCTCCACTACACACCCTGCCCCCACTTCCCCCCCACCCCCCCACCCCAGCTTAAATTGTACTGTTTGTTTTTCAACATAGTATCTTGTGCATCTCATTGTTACAATGGGTCAACCTGTATCCCTATTTAAACATTTTGAAATGGAGAATACATTTAAAAGTATATTTCACTGGGCTCAAACTTGATAAATATGGAAAAAAGCAAACAATTACAAGATTCCATTTGAAACCTCTAGCTAGTGTAGTGTCTAGTAGAATCTCTATTTCCATACTTCTTTGAATTAGAACTCCTTCCCTTACTTTAGTAAATAGTTCCTGCTCCAGAGAAATTTTGATCACTGTTCATTATATATCACTAATCAGCTTCTCTATTGTTGTTTTAACTGTAAACCTAAGGTTACTTGAATTTTTAATTGTATTTGTATGTGCTTCCAGTTTATCTTCTTTCCATGGTCCAGATATAGTCCAGATAAAAGGAGTTGACAGGAGCCTTGTTAATTTTAAGAAAAAAATGTTAACTTATAAAGCTCCATGAAGACCTCTATACTAGCCATGATGAGAGTTGAATAGGTCTCTAAAAGCATGGAGTCTCATGAAGAAGCTGCTGTATCCACAGGTAATGTTGCACCATAATCAAGTGTGGTCATGATGAATGCCATGTGTCAGCTGACATGAATGCAGGAAAGCTCACTGAATAAAGGGGCACAGAGACTTTGTAATGAACATCCATTCTATTGGTGGGCACTACGGAAAGAACATCTTAATGACTTAAAACATCTCCTGTTTCATGTATTTAGCAGATAATCGGCCCCTAAACCAACCAAAGGACAAAACTGAAACTCCAAGAAACTAAATGATTTCTCAAGCACAAATGTATCAACATAGTGACTGGATCGGAGTTTTTTTGATGAAGAAGGAAGCATTAGAATGAAGACATGATCAAGAAGTCAAGTAGAGAGGAAGAGGAGGGACTGGATCTATATGTAAATGACTTTGGTGGGTTGCTAACCTAAGGAGAGCAGCAAGAGCCAATAGGTGGGAAATAAGGTTGAGAACAATGGACAACTGGAAGTTCTGTAGGTAGAGATGTAGACATTTTCTAAACAGAATAGTGACCTAAGGAATGCAGAGTGAAGCACTGATTGCAAAGGTGGGCATGTAAAGGTTGAAGGTGAAGGCCATTGGTGTCTCCTCACCTGAGTGCAGCCCGCCCCCAGCTGTAGGAAGAGGTGGCTGTGAAAGGCTGGGTCCTCGCTACAACTTAACCTTGTAGGATCCTTAACCTTGTCCTTCATGTTGTCCTTAAGCATGTAGGATCCACTTCACTGAGGAGGCTAAAACTCACACCTCCAGCCATTCATGCAAGGACTGCCTGACACAGGAGGAAGAAAAACAGAAGCCACTTCCTTTGATTTAAGAGAAATCAAGTTGTGAAATGAGCACTTGCTAGACTCTAGTTGAGCTCATGTACCTGCCCTGCTTCCAATTTCCCTTTCTTCTCTTTAGTGAATTCTTACTTGAGTGCAAGCAGGTGGTGTGCACCTTCCTCCCCTTGGAGAAAGAAGGCCTGATGCTAACAGGTGACAGAAACCTTATGCAACTCACAAGAAAATAATCGGTACCCAGAAAAGGCAGCCAAGGCATGCCTAGAGTCCATCTATGGTATTTGTTTGTTTTTGTCAGGTTGGTCTTAATTGTTCAAAGAATGCAGTTCAGATGGCATTCTGGATGCAATTTGTAATTCAGCCACTGTAGACTACACACGAAATACAAGAAAACCTTCACTGCAGATGGATGTGAAAAAAAAAATGACCCTTTGACAGTATCCCACTGGACATTCTGATTTTTCCTATCTAAATCCCATTTGAGTTTCACAGCTAATCAAATCATTAACTTCCACTTCTCACCTAACATGAAACACAATCCCACTATGATTAAACAAACAGGCAACACAACAAGCACAAAAAAAAAAATCTTAAATTTAGCTGGGCACCAATGGCTCATGCCTGTAATCCTAGTTACTCAGGAGGCTGAGATCTGAGGATCGCATTTCAAAACCAGCTGGAGCAAGAATGTTCCTGAGACTCTTATCTCCAATAAACTACTAGAAAACTGGAACTGGTGTTGTAGCTTGAGGTAGAGCACTCATCTTGAGCTGAAGAGCCGAGGGACAGCGCCCAGGCCCAGAGTTCAAGCCCCACGATGGACAAAAAAAAAAAATCTTAAATTTATATCTATGTAAGTTGCAAAATGACAAAAAGCATAATATTGTATAACATTGAGAATTTTAAAAATGATAAATGTTTCTTTGAAAAATATTATTATTTGTCCAGGTACCAGGGGCTCATGCCTGTACAATAATCCTAGCTACATAGGAAACTTATATCTGAGGGTGTCAGTTTGAAGCCAACCTGGGCAGGAAGTCCATGAGACTCTTATCTCTAACATATTACCAAAACACCAGAAATGGAGCTGTGGCTTAAGTAGTAGAGCACTAGCCTTGAGCAAAAGAAGCTTAGGGATAGCACCCTGAGTTCAAGCTCAAGGACTGGCACACACACATACACAGACACACAGACACACACACACACACACAAATATTATAGTCATATTTATCTGGCACCTCAATATAATGCCACAGTCACTTGACATATGAAATACATTGATGTTTTCTGCTATTGCCTTTGGAGACTCTAGGCCAGATTTCCTATTCTCTCAAAAAAAAAACCCTGGTGAAATTAAGGTTATAATTGGCACAAAAAAAAGAAGTTTGTTTAACAAATGTACAGATGTGTAAATTCTGTTGTACCATTTTAATAGTTTCATAATGAGTGAAAGGGAAGAGTATGAACCTGCAAGATATATAAGGACATCATTCCCAAACCAAATTAATGAACTGAAGTTTCATTCCCCCCACCCCTTTAAGTTTTAGCAAGTATGTAAGTTAGTGTAACAAGTTAAAGTTAGAAGAAATAGAAAAGGGAAGACAAACATTTCCGGTTCCTCATGCAGGAAGCAGGAGTTTTCTTTCTTAATGAGAATCCTTGTTTCATGAAAACTTTCTTAAAAAAAATGATCCTCATCTCATTCTCACTTTATCCCTCTTTTCCGAATATCAATAACTGCAGACTAGCCCATCTATCTTCTTACTGTGTGGTTTGGTGAAGAATTCGTGTTTTACGCGCATACCCTGCCTGTGTGATACGATCGATTACTTATAAAAATGAATAGAGATGTCAAGAAAATACTACTAAACTGGAACTGGTGTAACCAGGCAAGACTGGTGATAGATTCCGGGGCCCCACCTGGATTTAGATTGGAAGACCTGTCAGGACTCTAAGTTCTGCACCTACCATGGGTAACTTTGACACAGGCATCTTACAGACCAGGCTGTGAATTACCTCTAACAAACTCACACTATCTCTGAACTACCTTTGGGTCCATCATCTTCCTCCACTTCTCTTCTTGTATGGTCAGGTCAGTAGGACTAAGTAGAGACACAATGTCCCAAAAGGCAAATGAGGTTTGTGTGGCAGGACAAATGTAATGGAGGTTTTTAAATCTGGGCTCAGAAATTTATAGTTTTAAGAAATGCAGGTTTGACTCTTCTGTAGGCACAAGGAACCGCCTAATTCCTTCTAAAACAGTCATGCCCACCTTGAAATTCTTTCCCTTATGGAAGGCAAACACCAAATCAACAGAGTAAGTCTTGGATATGGACATTTTTATTCTTGAAATAAATACAGCCGCCAAATTCCCCTGAGTAAATAGGAGCCCTCACATTAGATCGTACCATTTGGAGATTGGATTTGGTTCATTTTTTACAAGGATGTATTTAAAAATTGAATAATCTTTGTCTACCGAAGTATACAGTTAGCTAGCTATAATCAGAATTGTATTACTTATTTTACCTCAAAATAATAAACAACAGGAAATAATATTTTTCCTTCCATCTGGAACTAGTTAATCCCACTTCAGCATCATATAAGATACATAATTCTATATAAAAAGGAGTAAGCTGCCTATAATCCTAACTATTGAGGAGGCTGAGAACTGAGGGTGCTGGTTCAAAACCATGTGGGGCAGAGACTCATCTCTAATTAACCACCAGAAAGCCATAAGTGGAGCTGTGGCTCAGATGGTAGAGTGCTAGCCTTGAGCATAAAAGCTTAGAGATGGATCCCAAGCCCTGAGTTCAAGACCCGGGACTGGCACACACACACACACACACACACACACACACACAAGGAGTGAACCAAAACTCAGTTTCACTTATTTTTAGTGAAACAATATATTTTTAATATTTAAGGTATCCCATATATTTTTAATATGTTAAAATATATTTCTATATTTCTTTTTATTTTTAATATAAAGAATTAGGACTACTCCAATATATTGTAATAGTAATGTCAAAGATGCCATAAAAGAGGCAGGCCATAGCATACTGAAATGCAAGATAAATTAATTCTGAAATGTTTTCCCCAAAACACTATCTCTGCAGAAGCATCGAGAAGCTGAGCTACAAATGGCTTGTATACTTGTGGTTGTCTGGAGAGAAGCAACACAAAGAAAGGTGCTGCTTTTTTTTTTCTCTTTAATTGAATGTAATCCAACAAAGATTTGGCAGACTACATATTTAAAAGGTTGGGAATGCATGCAGAAACTGATTCATTCACACTGTTGTGAATCATTTAGCACACACTTCAAAGGGAGTTTAGCTCCTTAGTCTCTGCCTCCTACTTCCTAAGAAAGGCTGTTAATCAAAATGAGGACTCTTAGATGCAGCCCCGGGAGCAGGACAAAGGGATGGGGATGAAGAAATGCTGTGTGGAATGCTTTTCCTCCTCTAAGGGCAGTTTGGATTGATTCACTTGGGGGTTGTTATTTTGAGGGGGCAAAGTTTAATGCAGTAGCATCACAAAATTAATATACAAATTCTCAGACTGCAATCTCTATCACTATGGCAGAAAAACAACAGCAAATCCCATATTAAAATATGCTTCTGGATCTGCCCAAGTCAAAATGTATACACTATTTCATTTAAATTCAGCTCTCTTCAGAATTATAAAATGATAGAAGAGTCCAGGGGAAAGGGGTTCAGTGATGAAGTAGTTCATTATACTTCATTAGCATACATGAGGCCCTGGGTTTTATCCCCAGTACTACAGAGAGAGACAGAGAGAGAGAGAGACAGAGAGAGATAAGAGAGAGGGAGGTGGAGGGAGAGAGACAGAGAGAAACAGAGAGATTATAGAGAAGTCAGTTTTGCACACCATGTAACCCTACTAGTCAGGAAGTTGAGGCAGAAGGATAGAAAGTTCAAAGCCAGCCTACACTACACAGCAAGACTGGATCAACAACAGCAACAAAAGACTATAAAGTGAAGGGCAACATTGCTATAAATTATCTAAATTAAACCATCAGTAGCATGTCTTTGGATTATGAAAGAAAACTATACATCTTTAAAGAAAAAATTACAGAAAATTAAAGAAATAATCATAAAAGCCCCCAATTCAGGAATAGACTTTAAACCAGTGCATTCCCATATAGGCCACTGCACAAACCAATGCTCACACATCCATACACAAGCACAAACCATAAACATACACACAGAGACACTCATAGGCAAGCACCATGTTCACAGGAACCAAAGTAATAGCTGCATGAGGTCATGACATTTGCTAGATTTCTTCTATTCTGAAAGACCCTGCAAATGTACTCGTAATTTAAAATAAAAGATGATAAATTGCTAGCTAACTGGAATATGCAAGTGATAAATTGTTAGCAGCTAGGGTTGATAAATGGTATTTTGAAATTAAAATTTTAAAATATGTGGAATAAATACATAGTCATTGTCTGATAGATGGGCATAAACAAATGTAGATGTTTATAAAAGTAAGGTAAGAGGAGCTAGAGCACAGGTTGGGTCTTGGGGGCCTGCTCACACACTCTCCTGACATCCTTCGCTCACTATGCCCAGCCACTATGCTCATAGGTAAACTAACATGTTTGGACCCATTACCAAGAAAGCCCAATCCCAGCATCATTGAAATACTGATGTACTATTAACCTCACATTCCTCTAGAAAAACAGAGCAATGGATGGGAAAGGTGAGGAGAAGAAATTCATATTTTCAAATTCTGCAGCAGCAGAGAACAATTTAGGTAACCGATTACTTTAAAAATCACTATTTTGGCAATACTGGGTATTGAACCCAGGGTCTTGTACATGTTAGGCAAGTGATCTACCACTGAACTAAATCCCCATCTCTTACATTTTGATTTGAGATGAATAATATATACTACCGGTGCTCATTTTAATCTCTCCATTCTGGAAACCAACAAAAACCGTGACAGAAAAATAGCTGGCTGTGCTATCTGGCCTACAGTAATTCTTTATCTTACAACACTGAGTTGGGACTCCAGTATGTCTGACTTACTATATTTTTAGTTGAACTCTCATACCCAGCCTATTACTGCTGTCACTTTGGAGATGGTGAGGGAGTGAACACAGCAGATGGGTAACTTGCCTGGCTATGGGCTTTTCCAACATCTCGCCCATTCTTGCTGAAAAATCCAAGGCAGTGGGTTATACATCCCGAGCAGGCATTGTTTTAATATTCATGATTCACCCATGTAACAGCCTAGAACCACAGCCAAGACATTGCTGCTGTAAGGCAGAAGGGTTGATTTCTCACCTTTAGTCAGTCTAGCATGAGTTCACACTCAAAGTTGTTCTTAGTTTTGTAAGCAATAAATGGGAATGATAGCATCTTACCTGACAAAGTTCTGACCCAGGATCAGAGAGTGTCTGTTCTCAAATCTCAGTCATTTGTCCTGGTGTCTTTGGAAAAAAAGCTACAAACAGGGATCTCATAACATGGATGCTCCTCCCTTCCTATGTATAATTAATTTTCATTTGGCAACTTAGGACTACAATTGTGAGTGCTGAAAAACTGATTCTGCCTTACAGACTCAGAATGAATGTGGCTGTTGTTTAATTTAAAACAGTGGTTCTTCGCCTAGACTGCACAATTAGAATCACCTGGGGAGATTTCAACAACCATCCATGCCCAGGTCTGATCCCTGGAGATTCCAACTTAATGGGCTGGGGTGGGGCCCAGGCATTGGTATTTTTTCAAGAGTTCCCCAGGTGGCTCTAATGAGCAGCCAGGGTTGAGACCCACTGATTTTACAGCCTGGTATGGCAGCCAAACTCTCACTATAGCCAGGCAGGAGGGTTGATTTCTAACCCATAGATTTACAGGGATTGATACTCTCAGCAAACCGATCTTAGTTTCGTGAGCCATAAAATGGCAATGGCAACATATTATATACCATAGCTAAGGAGTTAAGTGGAAAGTATTTTTCTCATCTCTTCTGGGTATGGGTTGTCCTACAGCTTAACCATTTGGTTTAGGATCCTAGAGAAGGGAAAGTAGGTCATGTGTGTAAAAACATATTATTAGCACTAATTCTTTAAAAAAAAATGTGTTTTCATTTAGACAGGGGGAAACAGATGTATTTGATAAAGATTACCAAATGCTTCTTTAAAATACCGTTTGAATTTCACTTCCACTTCACATTTACTTCATACAGTTTGAGAATTTCAGAGGCAAAGAGGTATCATGCTAAGCATAATAGTACGTCTTTCAATGTGGTAAGCAGGTTTCAACCTCTACCTATGAAATTTGTGCTAGCAGTTTTTTAAAAAAAAAGAGAGAAAAGAAACAAACAAAAACAACCTTGAGAGATATGTCCAAATTCATCATTCGACTTCCCAAGTTAACAGTTACCCTGAAATGGTAACAGAGTGCCATTTGCTTTCATCTTTAAGGAAAGGTATTCCAAATAGTAAAAGCATTCAAAAGCATTTGAACTCCACTGATTATTTTCAGGTTCTCAGTCATTGTAATTGGTAATGGTACAACCGTGAACACCTTGCAGTGAAACTCCATAGTTATGTCATTAAAATCATACATGCCTTTTTGACTTGGTGATACAATGGGTGACATGTTAATTATGTCATATAGAGACATTACATTTTGATATCAGGCAACATTCCTCAGTCTATATCTGTATCTATGATATACCTGAGGTTTTCACAGAGAGCAAGATGAATATAAGAATGATGAGAAGCTCAGACACAATACTTGACCTAAATACATTATGTAGCACTGGGTGTCTGTTAAATAGGTCAGCCTGGGTGCTTAAAACTTATGCAAAACTTATTTCTGCCACACAAGAGAATGTCACTAGTCAAGCCATATAACAGTCAGCTTTCTAGGCAGGAAGAAAATTTTTCTCATCACTGAGAGAAGGGGAAAAAATTCGTTGGCTATACATAAAATATCTTAAGTACTATAGTATGCTTGTCATATGTCTTTAGGCCACAGAAAGTAATAACAGCAATGAGGCTGATGGAATGCTTCACAATTCCAGGATTCATTTAAGTGGATGGGAGTTCTTTGAACACAGAAAAAAATCTTATTCTTTCAGGAAAAGCAAGTGGGATTTTGAAGGTGCACTGATCTCACTACAAACAAAGGCAGATTTTCATAGGATGCAGGCCTCACTGATTGCTTTTGAACAGAAATGACACACAGAAATTACTTCTAAGCAGAGATACGTAGCTGTCTACCTCTACCTCTGCCCTTACTTTGGACAAAGCACTGCTGTTCTTGCTCCATGTGGCTTTGTCTGCTGCCTAAGGTATGTGTGTATCTATTTAAATAACTTCAAATAAACTAAAGGCTCACAAAACTCTCTCCATGTTCAAATGGATAGTATTTAATAGGGCTAAGGGTTCAGCTTGGCCACTAGGCTCTAAAATCATAACCAATGTTTCTCAGAGTGTTATCCTGTGTTATCCCAGGAATCAGCAAAATCCACATCACCTGGGAAATTATTAGAGATGCAAATTATAGCCTCTCTGAGATGCAAGGAATCAGAAACTCTAGCATTCAGTGGGATACAAAGATTTGTGGGTGATCTGGCCCTCCTCTATGGGAACCTCGGAACCAAGCTAGGAATTACTTAGCTTGAGGGAAGAAAAACAGTTCCAACTTAAAACTCTTTTGAATTATCCTTAACAATCAGAGACAATAAAACAAGATAAAGAATAATCCCTAATTTGGTACCAATCTAAGCCAGCCTCTTCCTCCAAATTAACTTTTAATAAACAATGGGCAAGTACAATATTAATAGGAGACCCAAAACCCTTACCAAATTTAATTTGGCCAATATTAAAAGCTCTCCAGGGACTTGTTTGCACCGGAAATATGAATTAAAGCAACGGACTTGTTAAGAAGAAATGAGATAAAGAAAATGAAACCAAACTGCATAGACTACCTATTTAACCTTTAGAGAATAAATATATACATATATATGTATACATACATATATACACAAGGATGTTAATTTGTGGTTAAGTAAAACATACCTTGAAGAATAAACCTTCACAGGTGGGCACTAGGGAATAAAATTTCCCAATCCCCATAGAGTTGCTTGCATAAAAATATATGCTCTAAATTCGAATATTTGGCCCTGATCTGTAGCTCTTACATGCTAAAAGAAAATGATATGCTTCAGACTTCTCACTGAAGGACTGAGTTTTTACCTCTCACCTCATTACCCTTCACACATTCTGAGTAGGTTTAGTTTAATGTATTTGAGTTTCATTTCGAAGAGCACAAACTCTTATGATTTTGCATGATTGAAAGACATTCATTAAAGAGACAGGAAATGAAGTGTATGCAAATTTAGGCAAGCTAATAAAAATATCTTTAAAGGGGGGGAGGGGAGGCAGAAAACACTCAATCAGTTCCCAGTAACATGCTGAACACGAAATTTGGAACAAAACCAGTTACAGCAGCTCAACTACACAGTAACATACTCTGGGAAATGGCATCCTTCTTATCCTGTACACCTGTTTGCTGACACAGACGTGTCCCACAGAAAAGCTGCATGAGGAAATGCAAAAGCAGAAAGTAAACACATTTCTTCCTTTTGCAGGATGACACTAAACTCTCACACAGGTGCTTACCAGGAGCTTTTTTGCTGATACACTGGCCTTCACAGAGTTTAGGTCCCATAAGGCAGGTAGCTTCTCAGTCAATTTCAGTTCCTCTGGGATGAGAGATTATTTTCCTCCCTCTGACCTAGTGAATGCAGCAATGACCAACACGCTCAGGATTTTTGCCCAGAAGGCAGTTGTGTCCCAACACCTTAGCTCCTTAACTCTCTGCAGAATGCCAGGCAAAGTGACAAAAAAAAAATAGTCTGCCCTTAGTTTGCATATGGAAAACAAAATACATACAATGGGGCGGCTGCTGCGGCTGTGTTTATTGCTTTGTTATTTCATCATTATTCACCACAGTTCTTGCCTTCATTTGCAGAGTTTGGGTTTTAATGTAATGGCCATTCAATAAAAATGTTGCTTTTAAGGGTTTGCATATCATCCCATTTTCTCTTCAACCCTTCAGCAACCATATGGCAAGCAATCAGGTCTGCAATCACTAGGTCCATATTATGTAGAGCATGATTTCAGCATTATGCTATTACCCATCTGTTTCTGTAGAAAAAGACATGAACCCATGTATAAGAGGTCAGTGGTTTCATTGCACACTGTATTCCAGAAATCTATCTCTGTTCACTTGAGATCACTTTTGTGATTTACTCTAGTCTCCAGGCCAGACTTTCTTTCTCGCTCTCTCCCCCACCTTTTTTTTTTTAAAGAAATACAGACAATCAGCACAATTTGTCTGTCTGACTGTTGTATAAAATTATTTGTAACTGTCAGAGTAGGCACTTAAACTTTCTTACTTAGGGATATTTATCCCAAGATTCTGCACTTAAAAATAAATGTGGGCGGTAGAGAGAGGAAAAATCAATCTTACCTGATTTTACATTTTTAACTGTCTACACAATAAAAAAAATGACAGAATTTTCAAGCAAAAGCAGACACAGAGCAGAGAAAAAGTTCAGATTCCTCCCTGCAACCTAGACTAATTCTTGATGTATCTATGTATGTATATATATTCATGTATATATCATATATAGATACATACATGCATGTATGCAAACATACATACACACATTTTTTCTGTAAATGTACTACCCTGTGGGTTTTTCCTGAGTAGCAGACCCAATTTGAACGGACAATTCAGTGGAATTCTTACTTGGGGTTTCATAAATGGAACTTTAGACATAATTACATCTCTGAAAAGAGTCAAAGGTCAGAATTTAGCATATTGTAATAAGCCAATGACTGTTAGGTAAAATTTGCTTCACATATTTTCATACCTCTTCCACAGCATATTGCTATTATTGACTTGAAACTGATTTAGGAAGTAGGATAGGAACATACAAATTGGCACGAAGCCTTTGGCAGGGAATCTTTGCAAAATCTATTGGGACATCAGAAGTAGCTCCGAACAGATGTGCTTCCGTGCCCTGTCTAAGAGGTTCTCATACCTGGTTGCTTGCTGAAATCAGATGGGGAGGTTTACAAACTTCTGATACCTGGATCCAAACCCCAGAGATTCTAACTTAATTAACCTGGGTGTGGCATGGACTATTATTGGATATTTTAAAGTTCCCCAGGGTACTTCTGCTGTGCATCCCAGACTGGAAACCTCTAGTCCAAGTAAGACATACTTAAATAAAGATCATCTTACTTCATTTCAGCATTAAATAAAAACCAAAACAATAACAGAACTAGTTGTAAATAAAACCTTAATAAAACTTATATAATAAGGTGAGAAATTATAGGATATCATCAATTACAAAATAAATGCTGTTCAATAGTAGCAGTAAATGTGAAATATTTGTATAGATTTGGATAATAATTTTATTTATAACTTTCAAGAAAACTAAATGGAAGACAATATTCAAAACCAACTTTAAATCTGGAACTTTAGTAAAATAATACAAAGTTTAACTAAAATTCCACAGAAAAGAATTGCAAAGTATTAGAAAAACTAAAGCCAAATTACTCAAAATTTACCATATACATACCCAAAAGTATCCACATAAAAATTACAATATACACACCTTTCACAAATCATTCATATAGCCATAAAATCTTAAGGTTTTTATATTTGTTTTATAATTTTGATTCAATAGTCTTAAGCAAAAAATACTTTGGAAAATAAAACAATTATTCAGAGATTTTTAAAAACATAGTTTCTGTTATACTAATGTTTAACACAATTGGCTATAAAAAAAGAAGTATCAAATTTAATACTGAAGAAAATGGATGGATATATAACAGACAAGTAGGTTTCTGTTAAGGCTATTAGAATTCTTTTTGAAAGGTACCCTGCTGTAACCAGTTAATCAACAAAACCAACTTTTCCAACCATAATCATTCCTGAACTAGAGGAGCAGAAAATACTTAGTTAGAAAAAATAGTTTCTCCTCTTTTGGACTTCTAGTATCTCTCAATCACTTTCATTCTTTTTCCTCCAGTCTTCTTACTTTCTCAGCCTTGATCCCTTCTTCATACATCAGGAACTTCTCCATACATCAGACTCCAACAAAACATTTTACCCATCCAAAGAAAAAAATACAGGAAAATAGTAAAACTATGTTGCAACTCAGCTTCTCTGCATTTAGTTGAGAAGCAAATGCCCACATAAATGGGAATTCCGTGATGATATGTTTTATCTGATCACAGTGAAAATGCATGCTTCATGCCAGGCACCGGTGGCAAATGCTTGTATTCCTAGCTACTCAGGAGGCAGAAAAGTCCATGAGATTCTTATCTCCAATTAACTACTCAAAAAAGCTGGAAGTGGAGCTGTGGCAAGTGGTAGAGCTCTAGGCTTGAGCAACACAAACCTCAGGGATTAGTGCCTAGGCTCTGAATTCAGGTCAGACCATCACACTCACACTCACACACACACACACACACACACACACACAAATGCATGTTGCATCTTCACAAGGCTATCCACAAGAATACATCATTTTTCAAAGGAAGAAACAGTTTACAAGAATACAATCTTGGCACATGACCTTTTTCTACAACAAAAGTGGAGGACTCAGTTGTCTATTTTGTGGATCAGACAGTAGCACATTATGTTCATACAAACAGACTGACTCCAATGGTGCATCGTACACAATCATATGATTTCCTCTAGATTTGTTCAACTTCTCTCTTTCTTTTTTTTTTGGGGGGGAAGAGGGGGTCCGGTCGTGGGGCCTAGACTCTGGGCCTGGGCGCTGTCCCTCAGCTCTTCAGCTCAAGGCTAGCGCTCTATCACTTGAGCCACAGCACCACTTCCGCCTTTTTTTCTGCTTATGTGGTGCTGAGGAATCGAACCCATGGCCTCATGCATGCAAGGCAAGCGCTCTACCACTGAGCCACCTTCCCAGCCCCCAACTTTTCTCTTTCCTTTGGGTATAGCTTTCAATACTGTCATATCTTAATCATGTACTCACCACCAAAACTCAGCTTTGACTAATTGTGAACCACATATTCCAACCAGCCAAAATAGAGTATAGCTATGAGCAAATGAGCAACCCATTTTTCTTAGTGAAGGAAAATATTGTTCATTCTTTTCAGCATTATTCAGAGTGGTAACAAAATGTGTAGATTGACTGTATGATGATATAACTGTCATTATACACTGAAAAATATTTTCCCAAAAAGGAATTTATATGGTTATAATACACATCATGTAAACAATAATATTAAATCATGTCAAGTATTTAAGGAAAGAAGAAAAAATATTCTACTGACAAAGGTTAAAATAGTTTTCATAATTGTCATAAAACTTGGCCCTGTGTTTCCTAGTAGTCAGGCAAAAAGAGAAGCATGGCAATGTAGACTAGTTTTATTACCATTAAAAAAGAAGCATGGGGGCTGGGAAGGTGGCTCAGTAGTAGAGTGCTTGCCTTGCATGCTCGAGGCCCTGGGTTCGATTCCTCCGCACCACATAAGCAAAAAGGAAAAAGCCAGAAGTGGCGCTATGGCTCAAGTGGTAGAGCGCTAGCCTTGAGCTGAAGAGCTGAGGGACAGCGCCCAGGCCCAGAGTTCAGGCCCCACTACCAGACCCCCCAAAAAAAAAAAAAGAAGCACACAAAAAAAGGTCCTGATAAGGGATCAGAGTGAGATTGATTAAAATATATGGTAAATGTGTGAACATGTGACAATGAAATCCCCTCTCCCTGTATAACTAAGGTAAGCAAGGGGAGAGGGGGGAGGAAGGGAGGATGGGAGGAAGGAAGAAAGAAGGAAGGAAGGAAGGAAGGAAGGAAGGAAGGAAGGAAGGAAGGAAGGAAGAGAAAGAGAGAAAGGGAAAGAAAGGAAGGAAGGAAGGAAGGAAGGAAGGAAGGAAGGAAGGAAGGAAGGAAGGAAGGAAGGAAGGAAGGAAGGAAGGGAAAGGAAAAAGTTCAAATTGAGTAGTTCTGGAGTTGGATCCATAGTTGACTATAACAGATGAACCAAGAATCCCAGGGACAAGTCCTGACTTAGTGTGTTCAAGCTCAGTGACTGGCTGAGCATAATGGGAAGCATGACCTTGATGTAAACAACTCAAAAGCAGTCCAGGTAACAGTCAATCACATTCTCTGGGCTGCCACCGGCACTTTCCAGATGTTAATATCCATATAGAACCTACTGAGGACTGATATTTACAGACAGATGAGTAGATAATAAAGAATGTTGTGAAGCTGGGTGCAAGATGGTAGTTGGGTCACATCCCCTGGTAACTCTCCTCCCTGACACACTAGATTGAACAGCTATTCTCAAACCAAACTTACCCAGAAGAGCTAACTTTCACCAGGGCTGGCAGCACAGTAGATTTGATTATACCAGCATGCCAGCAAGAGCTGGTAGTGTGGAAATGCCCATGCCAGCACGTATGGATGGATCAGAACTCAGAGGTAGGTATATGGTGAGTAAAACCATAGCACTAGGATCCCTCCACCAGCCCAGTTACTTCTGCATCAAAGAATTTCCAACCAACAGGAATACACCAGCTATATCACAGAACCCCTTCACCATCCCTTCTTCTGAATCAAAAGATAAGTCCTAAGGATTAGCACAACTTTGCCCCTAGACACAGCTATATCTTGGCCATCATGAAGTGACATGATCATACAGTGAGTTAACAACCACAAAGCAAAGTACTGCAGTCTTTGACCTGGGAACTAAACTGAGCCAGTATAGAGAAAAGCCTATGAGTTGACAAGAGCCTTGGAGATAGGGAAGATGGCATGGGTTAACTGAGGAGTCTAGTATTTGAGAGGCCAAGAGTCTTGCCCCTGGAAAGCAGTATAGTAACCAAGTATTTTCCAGTACTGGAGTTCTGGCTCAGTGTCCTAAATGACACTCCCGACAGATGTAATTATACAAATCAGACAGGGACATAACCAGTTTAGACTTAAATGAACAAAAATAAGGAGGGAAGGGAAGAGGAGGGGGAGGGAAAGAGAAAGAAAAGAAATTAAGAAAGAAAGAAAGGAAGGAAGGAAGGAAGAAAGAAAGAAAGAAAAGAAGGAAGGACGGAAGGAAGGAAGGTAGGTAACTAGCTCTGTAGAAAATAGCCATTTTCCTCCACAATGAAGGAAATGTTGACTATTTTTGCCTCTTTAGCTTTGTTAATTTTTATTGTTTTTGTTCTCTCTTGCACCCTTTTCTTTATTTTTCTCTTTCATATTCTCCCTTACTTTTTTTTATATGTGAACTATAATACCTACCTTCTAATAGCCAATTTTAATGACATCTCATTTACTCCCTCTTCTATTGCCCACATCATTTAGACTCCAAAATCAGAGAAATTTTCTCTATTATTTTTCACTTCTCTATTCCCCATACACAATCCTCCTTTATTGTCCTTATTTTGTAGTTGATGGTCAGATTTCTAGACTTAATTTGCCCTCTGCTCTTCCTTCTCACTATTTCTCTGGATTTTTTCTCTTTCTTATTTCTCATCATACCCCTCTTTCAACTTAATCTATCTTTCTTTCCCTCTCTACACCATAAATTTTATTCTAGTTACTATATTCGTATTATCTCTCTATATTCCTCCCATAACTACTCTTAATAACTAATGTCTTTTTAGTGCATGAATTCCTATGTTTGATTTCTTTATTTCTATAAAGACATGGGAGTAGTGGTGAAAATTGTTCTTAATGAGGAAATATTGTACTGGATGTGTGCATAATAATGTGTGAATAATTTCTGCAGCTATTGTTTTTCTTCTTGAGTGAAGAGGTTTGATTTAAACAAAAGTTTATATGTGAATTTCTGAGTCCTGAATCACAATCAAAATCTCATTACCAACACTTGGTTTCATTAAGTGTTGCAAAAACTTCAAGTAAAAGAATGCAAGAGGAGGGACTGGGAAGGTGGCTCAGTGGTAGAGCGCTTGCCTTGCATGCATGAGGCCCTGGGTTCGATTCCTCAGCACTACATAAGCAGAAAGAAAAAAAGCTGGAAGTGGTGCTGTGGCTCAAGTGGTAGAGCGCTAGCCTTGAGCTGAAGAGCTGAGGGACAGCATCCAGGCCCAGAGTTCAGGCCCCACGGCCGGACCCCCTCCCCCCCAAAAAAAGAATGAAAGAGGTTTACAAAAACAAACAAACAATAACAAAAACTTGATCTCAGATGCATGAATCCTATATGGAAACATAAGGAGTATGAAAAATAGGACAACATGTCCTCAGAAGTCAACCATTTCCCAGTAACAACTTGAAAGATAATGAAATGGATGAAATCTTATACAATGAACTCCAAAGATAATTGTGATTAATGAAATAAAAATGGAAAAGTATAAATAACTGAATAAACTCAAAAGAAATACAAATAAAAACTAAGTGAAATAAAGAAGTTATCAAGTATATGAAAGAGGAATATAATATACATACAGAATTTATTCCCAAAAATTCAATCTCTGGAAATGAAAACTTATAACACAAATAAAAAAACTAAGTTGAAAGTCTTCCTAGTAGAGTGGCACAAAGTCACAACTGAGTATAAGGATCTGAAGATAAAGTAGAGGTAAGACAAGTTAAAAATACTTTAAAAGTATATACTGTCCAGGTGCTGGTGGCTCATTCCTGTACAGTAATACTAGCTACTCGAAAGGCTGAGATCTGAGGATCAAGATTCTAAGCCACCCTGGCAGAAAAATCCAGGAGAGTGGTAAAGCCCTGAGTTCAAGCCCAGGACTGGCTCAAGAGAAAGTATATACAGCAAATTATATTAAACGAAGTAAGCCAGGCCCAAAGAAACATAGATCCCTTGGTTTCCCTTATTTGCAATAACTAGAATATGTCTGAGACAAGCAGAAATGATCAAATAAGTTGATGTTAGGTGAAATGAACCCCAAGATAAGGATTCAAATATTTTCTTCTTTCTTGCTATTGTTTCTAACATATTTATAAGATGAGTTCTTTGTTGCTTTGTATGTCCCTCCCTCACGGCATAACCCCTGTTTTCACTGTATTTGATGTTGGTATAATTTGGGGAGGGGAAGGGAAAAAACAAATTGCTTAAATAGGGATACAGGTGGACCCACTGCAACAATGAGATGTACAAGATGTTATGTTAAAAAACGAACTTTACAACTTTGGGGTAGTGGGGGAGGGGAGGGATGGAAAGGGGAAACAAAGGAGGAGGCAACAATGCTTGATAAGAAATGTACTCATTACCTTGCTCATGTAATTGTAACCCCTCTGTATGGCATTTTCACAATTAAAATAAATAAATAAAAAATAAAATTTTTAAAAAGACCTCCAGGAAAAGCTTTTAAAGGATCAGACTTTTGAAGCATAGAAATAGGAGAAGAAGGTGTGTACCCTATAAGCATAGATAATATATTCAGTAAAATAATAACAGAAAATTGTTTCAATTTGAGAAAAAAAAACAAAACAGGCTATCCAGGAAAAAGATGCTTTCAGAGCACCAAATAGACAAGATTTTAAAAACAGAAGTTACCTAACATATTATCATTAAAATACTAAATACATAGAACAAAGAAAGGCTATTAAAGGCTACAAGAGAGAAAAAAACAAGTTACATATAAAAAGGTCAATCTATTGGAAAAACAGTAGAAACTATAAAAGTAAGGAAGATTTGGAAATAATATTTCCAAGCAATGAAAGAAAATAACTGTCAATCTTGATTAATGTATCCAGAAAAGTTATCCTTTATGATTAAAGGAGAAGTAAAAGCCTTTCAGTATAAACAAAAAGTAAAGGAATTTGTTTATGACTCAAGCACTGCCCAAGATGCTTAAAGGATTCTTCTACATTGAACAGGAAAATAAATGAAACTAGGAAAATACAAGGAGCAATAAAATCTATTAGATAAGTAGATAACCAAATGAAGATTAGGAAAAAAGCAAACATTTTTTAAAAGCAAAATGATAGGGAATACTGAATATATTTCAATAATAGCACTCAGTTTTCCAATCAAAGACATATACTGGTAGACTGGATTAAAAAAAAACAAAAATAACAAAAAACAAAAAACAAGACTCAAATTGAGTGCTGGTAGCTCATGCCTATATAATCCTTGCTACTTGGGAGGCTGAGATCTGAGGATCCCAGAGCAATGCCAAAGCAGGCAGAAAAGTCTGTGTGACTCCTATCTTTAATTAACCTTGAGAAAACAGGAAGTCAAACTAGTAGAACATTCTCTTTGAACAAAAGAGCACAGGAACTGAGCCTAAGCCCCTTGAATTCAAAATAAAAAGAAACAAACAAACATAAAAAGACCCAATGATTTGTCACCTAAAAAAAAACAATGTATCTCACTGAAGAAGATAATCATTGGCTTAGAGAAGAAGGATTTAAAATAAAGTTTTCTTAACAAATGAAGTCTGAAAGAAAGCAGGACTATCAATATTCATCTGACAAAACTAGACTTAACCAAATTAGTTATGAGACAAAAACTATCACTTTATTTTAATAAAGAAAACAACCTAACAAAAGGAGATAAAAATTACACACGTATGTCCACCGAATAACAAAACACTTAATTTTAGAAAACAAACACTACTGAGCATAGAAGTACAGATAAATCTGAACAAAATAATAGTTAGATTTCAGTGTCCTACTTATTCTCATCCAGACAAAAATGCAACAAAGAAACATCAAAACTAATGAAAAACGCTGAAGGTATACCTCAGTGGTAGAGAGCCAAAAACTGGGTAAAGACGCAAATTATAGAACAATTTCTTTCATAAATATAGATGCGAATACTCTCAATGAAATACGTGTAAGCAGAATTTTAAAACATTTGTAAAAGATTCCATGAGCACCTTGGTTTCAATCCAGCAATATATGACTTGTTCAACATACACAAATCAGTAAGTGTAATAAAATTCATAAATAAAATCAAGGACAAAATTCACACAATAATATATTGGCCCAGAAAAAAGCTTGTAACCGAATTGAACAGTCTTTTATGATGAAAGAATTGAAGAAACAATGAATATAAGAAATATACTTTAACATAATGAAGGCTATATATGACAAACCAATATATAACATCATACTAAATGGGGAGAAAGTGAAATCATTTCCTCTAGAGTCAGGAAGGAGACAAGGTTTCTACTCTTGCCATTCTGATTCAGTATACTGATGAATTTCCTAGCTAAAGCAATAAGGCAAAAGAAAGAAGTAAAAGGGATACAAATAGGAAAGAAAGAATTCAATTTATCCTCATTTGCAGATGGTATGATTCTAAAATTTAAAGACTCTGCCAAAATACTGCTACAGCTGATAAACAGTTAGACAAATCAGAATACAAAAACCAACATATAAGAAATAAGTCTTTCTACATACAAACAATATGCAAAGGAAGGAGGAAACTGGGAGAGAATGAGGGGAAGGGTGAGATTGTCCAAACAGAAAACCGTAACTGTAACCCCTCTGTACAACGCCTTTATAATAACAATAAAAATTTAAAATAAAAAATTCAGGCTGAGATACAGATCAGGGAAACAATACCTTGCACAACATTTTCAAAAACTACATAAGAATGAACATAACAGAGAAGGTAAAAGATCTCTACAATGAAAACTCTAAAGTGATGAATGAAGAAGGTAATGAAGACTTTAGAAGATGGAAAAAGACTTCCCATGTTCATGGACTGGCAGAATCAGTATTGCCACAAGCTATCTAAAAATTCAGCAAAATCACAATCAAAATGCCAATTTTACTCTTAACAGAAGTAGAAAACATCGATTCTGAAATCTAGATGAAAGCATAAAAGACAAAATAGCAGAAATAATTCTGAGCCAAAATAGGCTAGAGAAATCAACATACCAGGGCTTCAAATTATACTACAGAGCCACAGTAATAAAAACAGCATTGTATCAAGAATAGAACAGAAGACACAAAAATAAAGCCAACAGCTACAGTCAACTGATTTTTGACAAAGAGCCGAAAACACAGGTTGGAGAAAAGACAGCTTTTTCAACAAATGATGTTAAGAAAACTGGCTATCTACATTTAGAACACTGAAACTGGACCTTTAATCATTCAGTCTGTACAAAATAAATTCAAAACGTATCAAAAATCATGATAAGCCTTAAAACTTGGAAAGTAAAACATAGGGTAAATACTTTGCATACAGGCATAGGCAACTGTTTTCTGAATAGAACTCTAATTGCCCACAAAATAAGAGAGAGAACTGACAAATGGGACTGCATCAAATTAAGAAGCTTCTGTGCATCAAAGGAAATAATTATCAGAATGAAGAGATAACCCACAGAATGGAAGAAAAATCTCTGCAAGCTATTCATCACAAAGCATTAATATTCAGAATATACAAAGAACAAAAAAATTAAATACCAAATAATAAAAATTCCAATTAATAAATAGGCATATAATTTGAACAGGAAGTTCTCAGAAGGACAAATGGCTAGTAAATAAATGAAGAAATGTTCAACATCCTTAGCCCTAAAGGAAATGTAAAACAATTGACACAGATTTCATCTCATCTTAGGCTGGCAATCATCATGCCAACAGACAGCAAATGCTGGTGAGAATGTGGGAAGAACTCTTAAACACAGTCCTCTTGACTTTCACAGCAAACAGAGTAAGGGCTCAGGAAATAAGCTTGACTTCTTCTGATCATTCAAACTTTGCAAGCCAGGGTGGCCATCTTGGGCTAAGAACTCCAGTGACGTTGAGCGAAATGAACCCCAAGATAAGGACACAAGTGGTTTTTCTTTCTTGCTATTGCTTCTAATGTATTTATAAGGTACCACATGATTTTTTTTTGTTGCTTTGTGTGCCCCTCCCCCATGGCATAACCCCTGTTTTCACTGTATTTGATGTTGGTATAATTTGTGGAGGGGAAGGAAAAAACAAATTGTTTAAATAGGGATACAGGTGGACCCATTGCAACAATGAGATGTACAAGATGCTATGTGGAAAAACAAACTTTACAATTGTGGGGGAGGGGTGAGTGTAGTTGTTGAGGTGGGAGGGAAGGGATGGTAGGGGAAAAACAAAGGAGGAGACAACCATGCTTGGTAAGAAATGTACTCATTACTTTGCTCATGTAGCGGTAACCCCTCCTCTGTACAGTATTCTCACAATAAAAAAAAAAACTTATTAAATAAAAGAAAAGAACTCCATGTGTAGACGCTGGACTTTTACTTGGCCCCGTATACCAGCTAAATTACCAGGAAACAGAAAGGATACAAATGAAATTAAGACTCATGTATATGAGAGAGGGAGAGGGGCAGATAGGGTGTGTATCTTGGTCCTAGAGCTTGAACTCAGGGACTGGGTGCTATCCCTGAGCTTTTTTGTTCAAGGCTAGTGATCTACTTTTTGAGCTACAGCTCCACATCTAGCTTTTTAGGGGTTAATTGGAAATGGGTCTCATAGACTTCCTGCCAAGGCTGGCTTTGAACCACAATCGTCAGATCCTAGCCTCTTGAGTAACTAGTAGTAACCAGCTAAAAAAAAATTTTACAAAAATTCTAAAAAAAATGAATGTTTTAATTTGACAGTATAATATAAAAACTAGTGCAAATGTGGTTATCATCATCAGACATATATGAAATAGTCAATATACTTGATAAAACTACACATACCTCAATGCATAGACCACTTATTAAAATGTATTAATCCATTGCCTTCTTCACTTAGATCATACCATATGAGACCCGTGATTTTATTTTTACATATTATGTAGGTTTTGAAAACCCACATGCCCTAAAGCAAGTAAACAAATCCAAATCTTTATTTCATTTGCTTTCTTTTTTATATAGTATATTGTGAACCCATACAATTTTTATGTAAATTCCCAATTTCCAATAGTCTTGAACTTGGAAGAATTTGAAGGTTTTTTTTCCTTTGTGGTATTTTTTAATGTTGTGGAGAAGTGAAAACAAGGCTTTCACATGGCAGTAAGGTGTCCTACACTGAACTTCCTTCCCCAGCCCATAAGCTATATTTTACTTTCTTCATTATAACCAACATAAACAACATAGCTAATTGTTATTTTCTGTAGACATATTATCCATGTGCATCATTTAAGCCAGGATCATTGTAAAAATATTTTGCACTTAGTACATCTAAAATAAATGTGTCTGCATGGAATATAAAATCTACTTTTAATTGATATCAGGTTTTAAAAAGATATTTGTTTTCTATTTTTTTAAGTCTCCTGTGTGTAAGTTCATATTCTAATTTTGGGGCAAAAATAAATAAATTACACTTCTACAGTATCTGATCACTATTTTCTATATCAGAATTAAATATACATGGAACATTTTGCCTTTGTTACACCAATCAGATTTTGTAATCCATTTGATTTGGTTGCCTACATTGGCATTCTGTGGCTAGTCACAAACCAGCTTCCCTCAAGTACAGATACAAATTCGATGTTCAAAGCATA
This sequence comes from Dipodomys ordii, assembly GCF_000151885.1. NCBI lineage: Eukaryota > Metazoa > Chordata > Mammalia > Rodentia > Heteromyidae > Dipodomys > Dipodomys ordii. Next base: position 16,653,645 of record NW_012267253.1, on the reverse strand, counting down.
CCGATCGGCACATTTTCATATCCTTGGCTTGTCCATTCTTATGCCCAAGGAAGAATATGGCAGGTTAGGAGGGCATCTTCATAGTTACACTATTTGATTCTTGCTGCTGCTTCCTCAAGATATGAAAATAAAGATGCCTGTGGTTCCTCTATTATTCTATTTTATCTTATTTTACATGTGATAGTCTAACCTTTCACACCAACTGCAGGGAAGTTTGGACTTCTCAGAATTCATTTAGAAATATTCAGCTCAGTATTTGTTAATGATACAGAATTGCATCACTACCGAATTTACTAGAGACCTGGGAAATCTGAAATGATTTCCAAAACTAAAGGAATATCTTGGCCCTCAATGCTGACAATACAGTTTCAAGACCAAAAGGAAAGGTCTCTCAAATATGATCTCGAGATATTTAGCACAGGTAAAACTGGAGAAAGCATGTATCAAAGCCCAATTCCTACAAGAGGTCACACTCCAAAGGAAGAAGAAATCTGGCATGTTTTATATGTGGTTAAGCCATGCAAAAGTGCTTGGGATGATGAACCGAGAGGAAAGCTGTGAGGAGTGTTACATCTTTGCTGTTAATGACTATTTGCTGTATTTACACATGTCAACTCCCGATTATCATACTGGAATATGGTCTTTGTGAACACCCTATGTTCATCAAAATTGAACATTTCAGAAAGTAGACACAGGAAGCAAACATTAGCCACATGATTAGGAAGCTTCCTATTCCAATACATCAAGTGCAAACAGGATTCTAAAATAATAAAGGGAATGGAACTAAAAGAAACAAAGGGAGGTGATACTTGGAGTAACACACACAAAATGAATTATTGTTCCTTAGAAGAAGAATCCACATTTAATTAGCATCACTGCATTTTTATAAGTCACAGTAAAACAAAATGGGAAAACAAAAAATAGTTAAGCTGAGTAACTTCTCAAATACAAATCAATAGGACAAAAGTCTAGATTATTATACTAAATTTCTTTGCTCCACATGCACCTACAATTATAATGTTAGAATTATGCATAAAAATAAGAATCTTTACATTCCTTATAACCATGGGTCCTAATTCCAAGAAGATGCTCCTAAACTTCTAATAATAACTCTGATGGATTGTTTATAATGACATGGAATAATTAATTAATAATTATGGTACAAAAGCTTTGACAGAACATTTCTTTCAGAAAAATCTCTCTTCCAGTCACTGGTGGCTCATGCCTGTAAGCCTAGCTATGCAGGAAGCTGAATTCTGAGGATCAAGATTCTAAGCTGCCCTGGCAGAAAAATCCAGGAGATTCTTATCTCCAATAAACTATTCACAAAAAGCCAGAAGAGCCACTATGGCTCAAGTGGTAGAGAGCTAGCCTTGAGCAAAAGCACCTCAGGGACAGCACCTAAGCTCCGAGTTCAAGCCCCTGAGCACACATGCACACACAGACACACACACACACACACACACACACACACACACACACACAAATGGAAGGAAAAGCAAAGAAAAAAAAGAAAGATATCTCTTGGACTCTGACTATCTGGATCTGTAGGAATGAAAAATATGGGGTCATATCTGTTATCCTTCCATTCTCTTGCCATGTGGCAAACATTGGTAATCAATAAGGAGCTTCTTTCAGCTAATCCAGACTTATCTCAGAAGCTTCAATATAACATCAGAAACAACCATTGCCAATCAATAAAGATTTGGCAGGCGATGTGAAACCTATGTGCCATTGCTAAGTTAAAGCATGTATTCTTTGGAGCACTCACTTTAGCACTTATTAATATTCTTTTTGACATTCTGTAAAAATGTATGTGTGTCAGAGGGTGGGAAGATATAATAAGAAAAATAAAGTCTCATGGGCATTCTTTTATTATAAATTCTACCAGGGCAAAGACCATGATTCTACTTCTTCCACATACCCCTAAGTATCTAGCATGGTGTTTGGCTCGTATTCATTAATTAATAAATATTTTCTGACTTAATTTTCTTAATGAGTCAAGCTAGGTGTGTACTTACTTCAGTGATCCAGCCCTTAGTATTTGTGAGGCCCTGGGTTCAAACCCCAACTCAGCAAAAATAGAATCATTTTATCAGCAAGATTCTTGCCATGCATGTGGCTGCTTGCTTGTTTGATTACAGCAGTACATTATGATCCAAATGAAATAAAACTTAGAAACTATGACACCAAAGGTAACTGGCAGGGTTGAGTAATTATAGAAATACTGGTCCACAATCTCCCATCTGCAACTCTAAAAACAAAAAGCTTTGAAAGGCTTTTCATAACTCCTATGGCAGCAAAACCAGACCTGAACTAATTTCAAGAAGATTATTTTGAATCTTTATTTATCCCACTCAGTGTGAATATTCATACATTGCAATGCAGAAACATGAATATGTTTGATTATAGGGTGCTGCCCCAGACCCAGCTGGAGATATTGCATAATGTGTAGTATGTGCACCATATTACCTTTCTGAAAGAAAATTTCTGAATGCAGAAATACATCTGCCCCAGGGGTTTTGGAAAGGGGCTGTAGACCTGCAGGTGTAAACTTCCTACAAAGTCATCTCTGACCTATTGCACAAATGATCGACATCACTTAGTCTGATTAGATAATCTCTAAAGAGATATTTGGAAGACACAACACTTTTTAAAAACTAACTTTTAAGCTATATCACATCTTTTCATATTATGAAGTGTTGAGATGATGATTCTGGGCTATTGATCCCTTTTGGGATCAGGTTTTCCCAGACTTTCTGGATAAAGTTATTTCAATCTGTGTAAGCCACTGGGCATTTTATACTCCCTCTACTGCATTTCAGAATAAACTTCACATTAATGGCCAATTATAGTATATTAGGACTTCATTTGACCCGTAATATTTCTGATCATATACAGCCACCACCATCCGTCTCCCTTACAATTGTCGCCTTGATCACCTGACTTTTTGAAAATATTATTACAATACATAGAAAAGAAAGACATTTTTTGTAAATTAATGTCATAAAGATTGAAACTTCCTCCATCCCTACAAAATGTAACAGCACAAAAAAGCCTCCAAAAATGTGTTTTCAGTTTTTAAGAACCAGAAGTTGACAAAGGCATTTAACACAGTCCCTTTAAAGGCTTGCAGCATTATTCACTCAGCCTTTGCCAAATGCTTTCCTTTTATTTTTCTTTTGCATGAGTTTACCACCTCGCAGCAATGCCGTTTATTGTCGCATGTGATGGGGAACAGACCTGTTTGTGCTGTCACAATGGCCAATAAAACTGAGCTGGAGACTCTTCATTTTAAACCTAAAATAAATAACTAGATTTCATTTAAACCTCCCTGTGTGAATCGGGGCAATCTTCCCAGAGTCTTCACTTTAGCTGCTTTTAATGCCCAACTACTTAGGAATCAGGAGTGTGGCGTGTTTAGTGACTCTGATCCTCCCATCAGTAAGCTGATCCGGTGATAAAATGGAAAGGGGCCTGGTACTATTTGCATTTTTACTCAGTTTAGTCACAGATCACAAAATAAATTAGTAAATTGAGCAACAAGGCTTCCCATTTGTAAAAACCCCAATGTTGGAAGTAATCATCTATGCTTAAATTCACAAATCCCTAAAAATGGAATGATTTCCCTGTCAACTAATGAAAATAATGTTCTCGCTACAGCATCCATTTAGAACACCCTCCCCCGCCCCCTCAGCCTGCTCTCTATGTACAAGGCTACAGGCTGTGTTGGAATTTGGAATCTCTCATTTCTTCTTTTAGCCAGTTTCATTTTGACATATCCATGTATACCTACAATTGACCCCTCCTCCACTCCCCCTTTCGAAGCTCATCTAAGCAAGCTTTATTATTTCCATTTCACACATGTACATGAAGTATTTCCACCACATCTACCCTCCCCCATTTTTTTCCACCTCCCTCCTCCATCTCCCACTAGTACCCACCTCCCAGATAGGACATGTTTTACCTTACTTAATATTCATTTTTGTTAAAGTTTAAAGGGCTTTACCATGGTATTTCACCTATGTATATACTTAAAAGCACACTTGATCATATGTGTGTATGTATGTGTGTATGTATGTATGTATGTATGTAATCCTGTAGGTGTTTTTTTATTTAGGTCTAACGTCCACATTGGAGAAAAATGTAAAATGTGTCTTTATGAACTTCTCTAAAATTGATGATCACCAGCTCCATTCATTTCCTTGCCAACAGCATGATTTTGTATTTCATTCTTCTAGTTTTTCGTTTTGTGCCAGTAATGGAGCTTGAACTCCTGGCCTTGCTCTCTTGCTTGTTTTTCCTGTTTTGTTTTGTTTTTCCATTCAAGACTGTAACAGCTTTGCTTCTGGTTCTTTGCTGGTTTACTCTTTGCTGGAGATATGAGTCTTATAGACTTTTCTGCTCTGGTTAGTTTGGGGTCATGATCCTCAGAGCTCAGTTTCCCAAGTAACTATGATTACAGATGTGAGGCAACAGCACCCAGTGAATTTCATTCTTCTTTATGGTGGAGTAAGTCTTCATTGGACTATCATTCTTCAAAGTGGCCATAGGCCACTTGTAAGTAAATCAAAGAAGAAATGAATGGGTTGTATAGGTAGGTTTTCCTGACCCCCTCCTCTCTAGCCTTTAGGACACAAGACACAAATGGAAGAGGGAGTTGGGATAATCTGATAGCCCAGCAGATCCACTTGTTAACTAGTTTAACTCAAAGTTAAATGCACACTGAAACAATGCCACAAAGGTTTATCAAGGAATGAAAGAATCTAGCTCAGTTCTGTGCCAGAATGACAGCCTAACCAATCAAGACAAAAACTCCATCATTTAGAGACTGCAAACTCTTGTCAAAATTCGTAATACTACTGATCTACAATTTGGGGATGACTCACAAGGACACCAGGTCATTCTCCCTGTAGAGCCAAAAACCTGATGAAAGACTTTAAAGACTGTAATACTGAGAAGATGCAGAATTTTCTGACTACATAGTGTAAAGTCTCATGTCACAGTGGCTTTTGTCCATGAAATATTTAGCTTAAGGATGTATGAAGAAGATGAGTCAACAGCACTGAGATTTTTTAACTGGAACTCTAGGAAAGTTGAGTTTTCCAACCCTAAAAGTACAGCACCAGCACTTAAGTTCTTTCTTAAAGACAGGGCTTTGGGTGGACTCAATCCAGACTGTGTGATAACAAAGTCAATGCCAAGACTATGGTCTACCTAAGATAATAAACAGTAACAAAAAACCCCAAAGCCCTGGGATCACCCCCAGACTGTGCAACATCTTTATCAACATCACCACAGCATAGAATTGACAACTTTGAATATTATAGTAATGGCATCAGGCAACAAATGTAAGACAATAGGAAGAGGAAGGTAAACAAAAGATGGTATTAGGGGTGGAGATGATGGAGTCAATATCCTATATGACTTTGGAATGTCCAACTTACTCTGTTTCAATCCAAAGCATGGAACCCAAGAATTGAGTCAACAGTGAACTTCATCAACTGAAAAACAAACATCAGGACACTCTATTGTTATTTTTATTGTCCTTAATTTCCACCAATGGTGGCGAAACAGCAAGTGTGTCATGGAAAATATGACACGTGACTCATAAATACAACACAAAGGCTTCCCTGAGCATGGAAGAAACTAAATAGCACACATTCTGACTCGTAACTACTTTGTTTTAAATAACCATAGGTTTAAAATATAACTTGCTCAGTTTTTTAAGTCTGAGGTAATAATAATAATAAATCATAGCAGCACTGTAAGTCTAGTAATATATACTTGTCTAGTGAGATATTTTCTTTCTGTTCTATAAAAATAAAGATGAAAAACTGGCATTGTGTGAGTTTGAAACTCATTGTTTCTGAAAATGTGACTGCTGCTGACCTCTACTAAAGAAGACAAAAGAGAAAAAGCACAAACAAACAAACAAACAAACTGCTATGGGAGTCATTCTAATACATTCCTTGCTGATGCTAATCTCATTTCTTCACTGTGCTCCCTCTTCAATAATGGTGGTCATCTAAGTACTGTTAATCCTTTTAGCAGGCACTAATAATTATGCATTAGTCCAAATAACATTAAAGCCTTTTTTTCAAATAATTACATATATAATGGATGTGTCTTTTAAAAGTTGTTTACAGCTAATTAACCAATGAATAATTGTTTTCTCTTCCTGAACAGAGAGAGCTTATCTTAGAGTCACAGTTAAAAATGCTTTTTTTTTCAGTTTTACAGATGTTGGTAGCAATTAAAACTGTTAAAACACTATTAAACAGAAATTCTTGTATTAAAGGGCTTTCTCATCCCAGTTGTGGTTTCTCAACAATGGCATCTTTAAAAATTATTTCTAGTTTGAAAGGGTACCAGTGGCCTTGAACCTAGCAGAGCCCTCTCAAAATAGTTCAAATTCCTTAGTATCACAACACAGTTTGCTTGTTGCTATATGACTAGTTTAATTGTGGGATGTAATAAAGGTCATAATTAATATCCCAACACAGACACTAACAAACAATTTTAAATTGCCAGCATAATCAAATGATGCAAACATCTATGAGCTACAAAAGTTCATTGCCGCAACTGACAATTTCTTAATTGTATTCAGTCATTCATGGAAATTTTATTAACATCGAACTGATGTATCCTGCCCTTACTCTGTCACAACACCAGGGATCTAATTTCATTATTTTCCACAAGATTTGCTTGACTACTGCCATGATTCTAATATTGCTTTAGTCCAGATGTTTATGCTATTTAAATTAGGAAGAAAAGGCTTTTGGGTAAACACAATTAAAGAAGTTTTTTTTTTCAAATTTAGTTTAACAAACTTCTTTTAATTAATGCATATAGCTGCAATGTTGAGGCCTTTTCACTGGTTTTATGTTCATTTCCTACTGTGGGCAACATAACATTGAGTGTACAACTACAGCTAAACAGAGCCACCTTTTAATTTTTCACTTACATCCCAGTGCTCATTAAAGTGAAAAATAGAAGCACATGACTGCTCTTTAACTTTAATCAATCTTGTATATGTGTGTGTGTGTGTGTGTGTATTCACAATTTAATTCCTGCACATATAGTTAACACAAATACAGAGATACAACTATGTAAAAGACTCCAGGTAAATCCATCTGATATTGAGTCAACATTGGAATACCTTTTTTTGCAAAATTATGCCATAATAAGCATATTTTACAGTCCCCAGTATTCTCTGGCATTAAATGGTATTTTCAAGGTATTGAGAACCTTTAGAAAAAATAACATTTTTTTAATAAAAATGTTAATGGATCACTCATGGAAGTTATTCACATGGGTGGAAGTTTTTGAAACTCATAAGTCTATTTCACAGGAGCTGAGTTCTAATATATCAGTAAGAATTTTGTTTGTTTAATTATTTCAATCATTAGGTTCCTTGCTTTAAGTAATTTTAACAACTCCACATGCTTTGTACTAGAAGCTAATAAACCTAGATCACTTTTGGAAAAATCATAATGGTCAAAATACCAATGTATGGCAATTAGATCCTGTTGTACATCAACTCATGAAATAACATTATTTATTAACAAGAGGCAAATGATTACAAGAGAAACCAAAGGATTATATTTCCTATTTATTCGTATATGCAGATGTTATTGAATATGTTAGGAGAGTCTCAGCCCCCTCAATGTTTTAAAACCAATGAATTAGTCAAAAATCCAGGCCATCTAACAAAACCAAGGTATTCTGATGCAAAACAGAACCTCAGAGATACTTTAAAATCATCTGTAAGAATGTCAGTGACAAGAATTTCAAGCCTACCTGGCTTTAATACCTTATTTCAATTCTGATATCAGCACAATCAATTATACAACTTCAGCTGACTGATGAAACTCCCTCCAGTGTATCTGAGCAAAAACAACAAAATTTCCTCTAAGATCTAGGCCTGGAATGTCTCAATATTTCACAAGCACAGGGATATTTACAAACAACTGCAACATCTGCTATCATTCTGAAATCATGCCTGCTAACATTTATCTGGAAGAGGTTAGAATTTTCTCAATCTATAAAGTCTTTTCCCCACCAGGAGTTTGGAAGAAGCATCATACAACATTATTGATGGTTTTTTCTTACTAGTATTATTTCTCTGTGACTGAATTGATTAGGTATAGCTATTCCTTGAATCTAATATTACCTAAAAAAAGATACTGCTAAAAAAATGGTCTAATCAAATACTTCCCTTCATTTTACTAACTTCATTATAAAAGGGATGGCGGTCTTATCTTTGTTCCCTAGATTACAGGTAACAATAAGAGCTTACAATTGAGACTTTGTTTAGGGTTTACCTTAGAGTTATTTACTCACTATACCATTATTACCATCTATAGGGAAGAATAATAGTGAATCTTCTGGTTATTCTTTTTTCTATAAATAATTAGATTAAGAGAGATAAAAGAACTTAGTCTCTGAGGTTTCTGTAAATAATAATAATAATAATACCACCAGGTTTTGTGCTGTGTAATGTTTGAATGTGTGTTTGTGAGAGTGGGGGAGGGGAAAGTTGGAGAGAAATAGTTCCCAACAGGCATAATTCATCTGGATTACCAAAAAATATTTGCCCAGGGTGGGTTCTATACCTTTAAATGTTAGTTTATTTCCCTCAGGAGCTCTCTATTTTAGAAAGCTTCATTTGGCAAAGTTTCCAAGTATACCGTGTCAATTTTATAAAAACTAAAAATATTGTTGAAAAAATATTATCCCAAGAACATACGTAAAATTATAAATATTCAGCACATCAAGCTTTTGATATACTTTAGTGCACATGAACTGAGTAGCTGTCAAAATTACAACAGGCAACTCAAGTAATTATGCAGATTTATGCAAAACATTAACAAGAAGAATTAAATGCACAAATGAGGTGGCTACACTTGAATTGTTAAGATTATGAATAATTACCATGAATCTTTTTGCTCTTAATATAACTTGTTTTTGATAAACAAAGCCTTAATTATCAGAATACTTTTGAGAATTTTGGTGACCTTCATTAATCTTACAAAACAAGTCTCTTGTGTTCTGCATTGTAAAAGGCACATGCTCAGAATAAGTACACAAAACCTTGGGAAAAGCATATGTTAATGGCTACTACAAACTAGTGAAGGATACTTTGGCTGCAGGTACACAGCATTCTGCACACGTAACCAAAACAACACTGAGAACTTGAAGGTACATTCAGCTGGAAAAAAAAAAAAAATCTGGCACAGAGCTGTGGAGGGAGGCTGGAAAAATATCTGAAACTCTGAAAAAGTATTTCAATCTTGTAAAATATTGGGTTAATTTTGAAACAGAAGGAAAATAGCAACCTATTAATTCTTCCTTTCTAAGATGCAATGAGTCCAATAAATCATTTCTAAAATAACAAAGTACTGAAAACATTCAGTCATAATTCTTTTCAAATGTATCTTTCAGCTACCAATTTTCCTTCGGCAAAGACCTATCCCAACGTCTGTGGCAATGGTACCTCCACCTCCATTCCTAGGCACCATTTTCTGAATGTGTTCTTCACTCAGCTCCACCAGTAATTTTTACCCTGCCCATCTTCTCTCACATAAGCAGTGGGACCTCTTCATGTCCCCTCAGTTAATTTCAGAATTAATTTGCAACGCTGTCATCAACACTGTAACAATTCACTGATCAACAATTGCAATTCTTCATAACACTGTCAAACTCCCAGCTGCCACGGTGGCAGACTGCATTGCCCCAGCTCCAGACACTGCTTTGGGACTGGAGGAAGAAAAGGACTTTGGAAGGATCTAGGCTTTAAAGCTACCCACAATATCTCTTCCCTGGAGAGCAAGCTGTCAGATGAGTGGTGTTTTGTCATTAAAACACACACACACACACACACACACACACACACACACACACACACACACACACCAAGGGATTGGAATTTGTTTGGGTAAATGTCAAATAGGTTTGATGCATAAAAATTAACTTAAAGAGGTCACACTCTGACAGGGTACAAGCCTGCACATTAAGAATGGTTGTATCTTTATAGATCATTACATGAAAAGATATACCAGTCCAGAAAGGTCTAAATATCCCACGGACAGTACAGATTGTACAATAACTCAAAGGAACAGACAGTAAATACTGCTAAATTATGCCCAGACGAGTTAATAATTCTCAAGCATATTTCTGAAGACCATCCTGGCTAAAACACATTACCAGCATATTGCCAAGTCTCTGCCTGCTGTCCCAGAAACTTTAAAGATTTAAAGAGAGTAACTTATTTTAAATGATTCCCTCCTCCCCCCTAGGACTGCATCCAAGTCAACAGAAAAGTAGCCGCCTGGGACAATCTGCTCCCATGTCTGTCCCTCATCTCATCACATGTGTGAGCGTGCTATTGAAGTCACATTGGTCTGACATGGCAGAAACACAGAGGGATTGACCAAGAAAAGAAAGGAAAACTCTATTCTAACTGATAACAAAGAGACTGCTTTGGTTTTTAAAAAAGAAAAATAGAAGCGTGCATAAGAACTTGGCTTAGATTAATAAAGTAATAGCAAGATCATTTCCTGATTCATGACAACAAAAAAGGTAAAGGAAACTTGCTAGTTAGAGTAAGGAAATTTTTTACCCTTCCACCCACAAAAAATGTATCAGCCACCTTTCTCATCAGTTCTCACTATTTATGGCAGAGTATTCAATGGTGATCTTTTTTCTGCCCTCCCTGTCTCTTTCTTTCTTTCTTTCTTTCTTTCTTTCTTTCTTTCTTTCTTTCTTTCTTTCTTTCTCTTTCTTTCTGTCTTTCTTTCTTTCCTTCTTTCTTTCTTTCTTTCCTTCTTTCTTTCTTTTTCTTTCTTTCTCTCTTTCTCTTTCTCTCTCTCTCTCTCTCTCTCTCTCTCTCTCACACACACACACACACCACACACGCCTTTCATCAACCCTATGAGGTTAAAATATAGGTACAACTCCACAGTTTTACCATGACCATGATACAGCTTCCCAAATGGTACTCAATAAAACAAATACAATTTAGGACACATCTTTGGATTCCTGGAAAATTTATACACATGCTCATATGGCAATCCTGTGGGTGCTCTGGATCAAAATTTCATTTTTGACTTGTTTTTCCATCTGCCATATAAAAATATACAACCTTCTATCCAGTGAAATGTCATAGATGGCACTTTTTCTGTTTTCAACATCATAACTTAATACTCAAAGATAAAGAAATGTCCTGAGATTTATGGTGCATCATTAAGTAACAGAGGAGGGAAGGGTGAAATGTAGTATCTCAAGATTTCAATTTTTTAAGAGAAACTCATAAAAGGACAAAAAAAACCCCACAAAGATCCTGTTTTGATAAACTACAGCTAGTGAGAATGAGACTATGGAAAGGTTAGACCCTGTATGCTTACAGTAGCTCCCATCCTTCTCTCCATCTTTCTCCTCACCACTTCTCTTTTGTTCGTGGCCCTGCCTGGAAGTACCCCAATAAAGATTCAACTCAGAAAATGCAGAGCAATTTCAGCTTCCTGTTTTCATATGAAATTTCATTTGGATTCAGTTTTTTTAAAAAAAAATGAACATAGAGTAAATGTCCAAGATAAATTACATCCAATTACTCTGCCTGAATTTGAAGGATGTTTCCAAGAACGTTCTGATCGTGCATCCAACATTCATTCAGAGCCATATATTAAGTGCTTAGAAATAAAGTGTCAGTCTCAGCAGCCCACATTACATGACACATGGTTTGCTGCTCTTTGGTAGGATACTTGAACCTCATGTCCTCTGTCGTGGCCTAGGATTTTTGGAGAGATTCAGGAAGAGAGATGTAGAGTTAGTTGGCCTGGTCTACAGATTCACACACACAAAAAAATGCAAAGTCAAACCAGCATTATAGTCAAAGAGAGAGAAACACTGGCAGGACTGGAAGATGAAATTTCTCATAGAACCCTTATTAAGGAAAGATGGTGTGCACTACATTCTTGTCCTTTTCCAAGAACTCCCAAAATTTATTTCTCTGTTCCTTTGCAGCTAGGCACAGGTCCTGAGGAAAACTGGATCTAAAGTATGAAAGTGAAATAAAAATCTGTGTGTTCTACACCATCCCTAATACATTGGCCCTAAGATTTTGCCTTCTAAACAAATGTAGTCATTGTAATTTATACAATAGTATAGTGTGGTGGCATTGTTAATGGAAGTTGGTGTTGTGTTTACTTACAAATATTTAAAATGTAACATTCAAAGAGTTACAATTTAGGGATCCTGTTTTGGCATTCTCATTCTCTCTTTTTCTGTTTCTATTGCTCTCTCTCCTCTTCCCTTTTCTCAACCTCCTTCCCCATCTCTCCCTCGCCCCCCCCCTCAGTCATTTCCACATAAAAGTTTCTCCCCCTTTCCTTTCTCTTCCCAGGTCTCTCTCCCTGATCTCTTCTGCTTTCTCCCCCCACTCTTCTCTCTCCCTCTCTGTCTCTTCCTCTTCCCTCCTCCTCTACCTCTCTACTCATTTCTCACATAAAAGTCCTGTTTTTTTCTCTACCCCAAGAACCTCTGCTTTCTGGCTGAATAACTACTTAGAACATGAGAAACAATAATTAAATCTCTCAGCTGGATATTACAGATTACAGCACTTACCATGAACTCTGAGTAAAGGTTGTTAGATATTTTAGTTCCAGATATTTATTCATACACTTCAGACAAGTATAGTTTCTACCCTACCTGAACCACTGTGGTCAACATTTCAAAGATTTAGAAAAGCATGTTCTTAAGCAGGAATCAAGAATGAAAGAGAATGGTGGTCCAGTCCATCATGATCAAGAATATTAAAATAGATCTCAATTCACTAACTCAGTATTCAGCACTTAGAGTACAGATCCAGCATGGATTTCAACAGATATAATTTGAACACTGAAATAACCTACATACAGTTTAGAGTAGGAAAACAAGCAGAAAAGAAAAGCTACCCAACATTGTACTGTTCTGTACTGTTACTATAATCTCAAACTGTTTAGTGAAATAACTCACTCGATTAACAAATTTTGTTCTCTAGCCTCTTTTGCATGTATTTAGGAGTATGTTACTATGTTTTTTGGCCAATAAGAAGTTAATTTAGAAGGCTTTGGAATGAGTGAGCAGAGACTTGGAGATCCTACTCTGTCTCTCCCTATCTTCCCACCTGCCTTGCTATGACAGCTGGAGATTTGGTCCCAATCATTCTATTGTCTGGTACTATAGATATACTGTAGCTATAAAAAGAACCCATGTTCTTGGCCACTTCAGAGGTCTGCTTGACTGTCCAGAACTGCCTTCTGACAGCCTTCCCTCCACTTGAGGGGAAAATCGTCTAACCTTCACATCTTCTCCTATCAGCAGAGCCCAATTCCAAACTGTTACACAGTGACCACTGCAGGCCCAAGGGAAAGTCTGGAAGTGCCTGGAGCTGAGATGGTGCCTGATGCTGTCAAGTATCCAAGCCTTTCCCACTGAAACTTTCCACTAGATCTCTGCTCCCAGAATAAGTTTAAAACCTCAGGAGACAGTGTTAGATAACAGCATAATTTCTGGGTTGGACCCTATCCCTTCCTCCTACCACTATCTACAGTCTTGACAAGTTAGAGAATATTCTGAGCAACAGTGTGTAAAGGTTCCTTATGTATAAATGAGAAATAATGTCTCTTTTATCCTTCTGCTATAGGAATTAAATAAAATAATGTAGAAATGGAGGCACTCCTTGCCTGGCATATAAGAAGCCACAAAGGATTCCCAATAACCTCCACCCTCCAGATGGAATTCCAGTCATTCACTTGGACTTTTAGGTTTATTTTCAATTCCTTCAAGAGTATCATTTGATGTGTTCTGCTTTATAACCTAATTTCCAGTTCAACAGACCAGAGCATGCACATTCTGCAGGCCTTAAGCACTCATTTGGACCCCAGCTTCCTCTTACAAAAAAGAAGCAGGACACAGAGGCAGCTAGGTCTCAATGTCTGCATTAGTGAAAGACTGCAGTGACTGAGATGCTAAACCTGGTGCTGATATTGGTGAAAAGCAGTCACTCATCCTTGGAATTTAGCATCCCAAAGTTCATATCAGGAATTACATGACACTCCAAAATGGTTGGTTGAGGATGTGGTTTAAATGGTATGGTACCTGCCTAGCAATACTCCAAACTGATCATCTTTATCTCCAATGTTACAAAATGATGAAAACACTGTACAGAAATACTTGAATTATATTGCCACACACCAATGGCTCCTATATTCCTAGCTACACTCAGGCTGAGATCTGAAGATCACGGTTCAAAATTAGCCCAGGCAAGAAAGTTTATGTGACTCTTATCTCCAGTTAACCACCAAAAAGCTGGAAGTGGTGCTGTGGCTAAACTGGTAAAGCACCAGCCTCAAGCCAACCAGCTAAGAGACAGTGCCCATGCCCTGAGTTCAAGACTCCAGTACCAGCAAATATATGAATCATATAGTTTTTATAAATGTGTATCTTATTTATAGTTTTTATGTTTATATACATGTAATTATTAAATAGATGTTAAATACAAGTTTATATAAAACTATGTAATGAAGGAAACAACATGAATATATATATATTTCTACCATGTGCCTTGCACATGCTAGGCAATTACTCTACCACTAAACATCTAGCCTTTGCTTCGATATTTCTGTTTCTACATGATATTCTACAGGATATAGTCTTTTTTAACATAATCATGATACCTCTCAGTTTATACTCTGAATTTTCCCACTTTTTTCCATGGCAATGGGCCTTATTTTCTAAGAGCTCTATAACAATTCTTTTAAGAAAAATGACTTTGCACTTGAGAAGCTGGGACAGCATTCTGACTTCAAGACCTGCCTGAGATATCTAATCCAAAACAAAAGGGAAAAAAAGGAAAGCGGGGGGAGAGGGGAGGAAGTAAGGAAAGAGAAGGAGGGGAAGGAAGGAAGGGAGGAAGGAAAAAAACAAAAGCCCGATTTATAAAACAAATGAACACAGATACTTCTCCAAAAAAGACCAAAAAAAAAAAAAAAGTGCTGGGTGCCAGTGGCTCACACCTATAATCCTAGCTACTCAGGAGGCTGAGATCTGAGGATCTTGGTTCAAAGCCAGGCCCAGGCAGGGAAGTCCATGAGACTCTTATCTCCAATAAACCACTGGAAAATGGGAAGTGGCATTGTTGCTCAAGTGGTAGAGTACTCGTCTTGAGCTGAAGAGTGCAGGGACAGCACTCAGGCCCAGAGTTCAAGGCTCCCCTCAACTAAAAAAAGAAAAGAAAATGGAGGTAAAAAGCAGGAAATACTGCAGATGAACTTTCTTGTGTTCATAGTCCCCATCCATTGATGGGCTCCTAATGACTTTCAGAGAGCACAACTGAAAAACCACTGGTTTAAATGCAACCTTTCAAATTCCTGCTTTTGAGCACTTACCTTCAGCTCTTGTCTCCATACACACAAGCATACATACCCTCAGCCAAGTGAAGCTGCCCACAGTTTACTGTGCTTGCCATTTTCACTTCTTTTGTTTTCTTTTGCTTTTATAGAGAAATCTATGCTTCATCTTCCTGCTTAGTAAAGCCAACCCATGATTAGAACTCCTGCCCAAGTTCTTTAAAGAATGTAAACTCTTCCCTTGTGGTCCATAATTGTTTATGTGTTTGTGTCCTTAACATTTCACTGAACTAGATTATCATCATATGTTGTCCACCTCTATCATCCTCATTAACTGGTACTCCTCAAGATCATGCCTCTACCTTATTTATCTTGGTTTCCAGGTACATATTGAAGAATATAATATATGATAGATGCTCAAAAAGTCTTTGCTGCTAGGCGGCAGTGGCTCACTCCTATAATCCTAACTATTCAGGAGGCTGAGAGCTAAGCATCTCAGTTCAAAGCCAGCTGGGGCAGGAAAGTCCTTGAGACTCTTCTGTCTAACCACCAGAAAACTGGAAGTGGTGTTGTGGCTCAACTGGTAGAGTATTCTTCTTGAGCTACAGAGCCCAGGGACAGTGCCCAGGCCCAGAGTTCAAGCCCCATGACCAACAGCAAAAGTCTTTTTTAAATAAATAGATAATTGATATATTATCATACTGACTGAGTTCACCATTTGCTATGATGCTCAGCCTTTTCTTCAGTTTTTAAAATAATTTTTATTGTGATTAAGTGATTATATAAATTTCACAAATGTCACAGTATCTTGAGATAGTGATATTTAGTTAAAGTCACAAACATTCTAATCTTCATGAGACAAATTGTCATCATCATGGTCTATATAGTTTGTGAATTCTCTGAGTTTTGATAGTACAGCTATTTCTTCCACATTGATTGGTATATACATTTCTTTCCTTTTGCTTAGTGTTAGCTATTCCCTCTATCCTTCTCATTCCCTCTCTCCCATCGCTGCCCTTGAGTTGTTTAGTTCATTTTCAGCAATGTCCAGTGCAGCTGATGGGCCCCTCTTTTGTATGTTTTCTCCTGTTTCCCTCTGATTCTGTGTCCTCCTCCAGTTTCCCTCAGATGTGTGCATATATAGCATATATGTGGTCAACAGCATGGAGTCATTTAGTAATGATACAACATGAGTGGAGGTCCTTTGTTTCTTGAGTCCTGTTTACTTTGTCATATCTCCTAACATTGTATTTAACATCCATATATCAGGGAGACCATGTTTGTCTCTTTGCTCTTGGCTTACCTCACTCAAAATTATTTTTTCTAGTTCAATCCATTTCCCTGTGAATGCCATTATTTTGTCCTTTCTAATGGCTGTATAATATTCCATTGTAAATAGGTACCACAGTTTTTGGATCCATTCATCTGTAGTGGGGCATCTGGGTTGTTTCCATATCTTGGCTATTGTGAACAGTGCTGCAATGAACATGGAGGAGCACGTGTCCTTATATACTGGTTCCTGTTGCTCAGAGTAGATGCCTAGAAGTGGTATGGCTGGGTCATGGGGGAGGTCTATATTTAGCTCTCTGAGGTACCTCCAGACTGTTTTCCAAAGTGGTTGTATAAGTGTACATTCCCACCAGCAGTGTAATAGGGTTCCTTTTTCTCTGTATCCCCTCCAGCATTTGTCGTTGGCTGACTTTAGGATGTGGGCCATTCTGACTGGGGTAAGGTGGTATCTCAGGGTTGTCTTTATTTGCATTTCCCTTACAGCTAGGGATGATGAACATTTCTTCATGTGTTTCTTTGTCATTTTTATCTCTTCTTCTGAGAAGTCTCTCTTTAGTTCCCTTGCCCATTCAGTAATCGGTTTGTTAGTGTTTGGAGGAATTAGTTTCTTGAGTTCCCTGTATATAGTGTATATTAGGCCCTTGTCTGATATATTGCTGGTAAATATTTTTCCCAATTAGTTGGCTGTGTTTCTAGTTTGGTTTCTATTTCTTTAGTTGTGCAGAAACTTTTTCTTTTATGGTAGTCCCTTTTGTCGAGTCTCTGTCCAATTTGTTGTGACCCTGGGACTCTGTTCAGGAAGTTCCTGCCTGTGCCTATAAGTTCAAGTGTCTCTCCTAGTCTGTCCTGCAGTAGTTTCAGAGTTTCAGGTTTGATGTTAAGGTGTTTAATCCATTTTGAGTTGATGCTGTGCATGGTGACAAGCTGGGGTCCACTTTTAGTTTTCTGCATGTGGCTGCCCAGTTTTCCCAGCACCAATAGTTGAAGAGGCTGTGCTTCTTCCACTGTATGTCTTTGGCTCTTTTGTTAGATATCAGCTGACTGTAAACATGTGGTTTTATTTCTGGATCTTCTAATCTATTCCAGTGGTCTTTCACAGGTTTATTTTAAGATCAAAACCACATTCTCTTTTGTCTTACCTTACCACAATTCTAGGCACATGAATATACCAGTACAAGGCTTTACAATTGAAATGTTACTCCTGAAAGAATTGGCATTCTGTCAATAAATACTGATAAAATATTCCATATATGACAAATTGGACTAACATCAAACATGCCATGGAAATAAAACATTTGCATTCTACTCCATGCACAAGACAAATGTATTTTTGGTAGCAAGACATCATATTTGAAAATAAACAAGGCATTTGAGTGTCATAAAAAAAATTCAAGGTCTTACTAGGTTTGGGACACTGTATATTTTTAAACTGTGTTATTTCAAAGTTCATGAAGAGAAAATAAGAAAGAGCTAAACATACATGGGTGCATCGACTTTAGAAAAGATGTTTTCAAAGTATTACATGGAAAGATAAGCAAGAACCAAGGCCAGAGTTATCAAACCAAAAGCCACTTGAGATAAAAGGGAAGACTTTCAGATGTGAAATTCTGACAGCACAGAAGTGAGAGGTGTCTAAACAGGTCATGGCAGAGCCAAGGGAACAACCTAACAATTGTAGACTTTGTAAATGTACATACAATAGATTATAGTGACAACAGTAGTCATGTGAGTGGAAAGCCCAAAATGAGTGAAAGCTTGAGAGAAATTCTAATGACAACACAAAGTCTTTTAAAGCTATATTTAGAAGGAGAAGAAGACAGAGTATTAAAAAGCCTACTTGGGGTTATATAAAATAAATAATGATAGAGAAAGTGAAGCTTCTGTCTCTTTTCTGTCAAAGAGAATAATTTTCTTCTATAATAGGCAGATGGGAAGGCAGATGGGAAACCCCAGGTAGATAAATATAAAGAAGTATAACAAGCTCGGGAAATCAGTGGCTCAAGCTTGTAATCTTAGCTTCTCAGGAGGCTGAGTTCTGAGGATCAGCAGTTTGAAGTCAGCCTGGACAGGAAATCTATGAGATTTATCTCCAATTAACCTCTAAAACGCTGGAAGTAGATCTGTGGCTCAAAGTGGTAGAACATTACACGCAAACAAAAGAGTTAAGGCACAGTGACCAGACCTTGAGCTTAAGTCCTAGTACCTTTAAAAAGTACTTTTTAAAAAGTATCTTTAAAAAGTACCTTTAAAAAGTACAACAGGATGGTTAAATTGAGAACCCAGAACTTGTCAAACACATTTTGGATCATTGGAATGATTTTGTTCAGACCACGGAGAGAACTAACAAATGCTACCTTGACCAATGGATCTGAAGAGGGGAAATATCTTCAATGTGAAATTCAAGAGGTATAAATAATACAACTCTTCCCAGACTTGCTCAATATGGAGATTTTTATTCTCATGTAAATGCCATGTTTACCAAATACTTGGAGGCCTCAAAACTGAGGAAACTGATATTTCCATTGCACAATAGAAGTTTGGAAACCATCCCAGCATATTGCAAAAAAATAGGTTGAATTGAGTAAGATTCAATGTAATAAGTGAAATTGAGTAAAATCTTTACATTGCCTAAAAAGAGGATTACAACACAGTAAAAGATTTGGAGAATATGGCCTAGCAGTGGTAGCTTGACTCAAAAGCATCTAAGACTCTTAGCTCTTAGTTCCACACACGACAAATAACCTTGCCAGAGCTGCCAAAAACGTTAATTCCTTTTTAAGCAGCATGAATAGCAGTAAAATTTCAATAATAAAGATAATGGTCCCACTCTACTATTAAAAGTATGACCTACAATATTTTGTTCTATTCTAAGTGCTATATTTAAGAAGATTTCAGTCACTGAAATACATTCAAAAAAGAACCATCAAATAGTGTGGAAACTCAAAATCATATGGTGTGTATAATGTCTGAAGGGATGGATGGTTCTTTATCTGCAGAATGGAAACAGAAAAGGGAAATTATTATATCATCTTCAAGAATTTGCAAGACTCTCAGATCAAATTCATATTGAACATACCTTGCGAGTACAGGTTCTGTGTATAAAAGTTGGAAGAAAGTAGTCTTTGACTTGGCAGAGCAGAGCTTAAATATTTCTATCTCAGACCTCTTTATGCTTAAGAAATAATGAGGATTCCTATGAGCTTTCACTTACGTGTTCTTTTATTTTTTTCTTCCTTTTGTGACAGTACTGGGGCTCAAACTCAGGACCTGAGTTTTCCCTTAGCTTTTTTGCTGAAGGCTAGTGCTATGCCATTTGAGCCAGACCTCCTCTTCTTGCTTTTTTTTTTCTTTTGTAGGTCATGGGGCTTGAACTCTGGGCTTGGGCACTGTCCTTGCACTTCAGCTCAAGGCAAGTGCTCTATTGCTTGAGCCACAGCACCACTTCCTCTTCTTGCCTTTTTCCTGGGTAATTGGACATAAGTCTCCTGACCTGGCTGGCTTCACACCACAATCCTCAGATCTCAGCCTCCTCAGTAGCTAGGGTTACAGGCGTGAGCCACCAGCACCCAGCTTTTATATGTTCTATATCTATGAACATTTACTCAATTTGAAATTCAAACTAAGATTTTTTTATTTAGTTAAAACAGAAACAAACCTATTACGTGAACACATAAATAACATTCAAATGCAAAATGTCCTTTTTTAAGACAAGAAATAATTGGGAAAGTGACGCTGCTTTTCATTTTTAAAAAGTCTTTAATATCAGATTTAATAAAAAGACAGCTTTTAGCATTCAGTCTGTTAAGATGTCACATGTCATGTAGCTGCTGGAAAAATCCACTGCACTTTCAGAAAGGATGAGAATTAAAAAGGCAAGGAATGTGTCAGTATGATTATGGAAACCGTTTGGACCACAAAGACCCTCCCCACCCTCACCCCCCAAAAAAAGGATTTCAGTGATCTTCCCCTTCCAGAGTCCCTCAGTGATAGTTGGAATACTGCTGGGCCTATATAAGGAGAAATTATTTATCATCAGAATTATGAAATAGCCGAGTGCTGGTGGCTCATGCGTGTAATCCTAGCTACTCAGGAGACTGAGATCTAAGGATCGAGGTTCAAAGCCAGCCAGCACAGAAAAGTCCCAGATACTCTTATCTCCAATAAACCACTAGAAAACCGGAAGTGGTGCTGTGGCTCAAGTGGTAGAGAGCTAGCCTTGAGCTGAAGAGCTGAGGGACAGCGCCCAGGCCCAGAGTTCAGGCCCCATGACCAAAAAAAAAAAATTTTTTTTTGCAAAGTTGAGGTAGATCCTCTCAGACTATGTCTATGTTCCTGGAGCTATTGAAAAAGGGCTTGCATTACCTCACTTTTCAAAAATTTAATGTTTTAGAAAGATCCACTTTCTAAATACCATGCTATAATTTTAGGACATTGTTAGAAGTCATATTTACACAGACACATTTCTAAAGACACTTTTAAAGAAAAAAACAAAAAGCATGTTTGATTACCAAGCAGGTAGAAGAGTTCCTGGAGAATGCAGAGGTCTATGGTTACATTTTTCACACACGCAGATTCTCATATAACGTTTTTAAGAAGTCATCTAGCCTCAGAAGCTGAAAACTTTTGGCAGTTAGAGTCCATTTTGAAAGGCTCATTAACTTCCATTTTCCAACAATCTAAGATAATTCTCCCTCTTTTACATGACAGGACTTCAAATATTTGAGGACAATGATTTTTACATTCCAATGCCTTTTTAATAAACAGGTTAGATGTCTTTTATGACATAAATATGCATTTGTTTGTAGCTTAAGCTGTAATCTTGTAACAAGTCAGCAAAAAACTATCCCCCTCCAACAAAAAAGATTTTTAATAAAAAATGAAATATGAGTAAGTTATAGATCCTTTCACTCCACAAAAGTATTTTTGAAAGTAATTCCTTTTAAATACTATGCTGTGTTTCAAAGGAACTCTATCAATCACCCAAGTCCCTCTGCACATGAACAATTAATTTACTCGTCTGCAGTTGACTTGTGAAAAGTATTTTTTAATCTATATCAAAATGGAGTTTTCAGTCTGATTTATAGTGGAATAATCAAGATAGAATACAAAGTGATTTTGTGTTTTGTGAAGTTACATTATATGAAATCTGATCCAGGTTACTGAACTGATTATTAATGAAAGAAGTATGCATTATATATCATAATGTAGAGTCAAAATCTGTTTATTTTTGAGCCAACCCATCAGTTACAAATGATCTTTCCCACCCACTTCCCACCCTAATAATAATGGGACACACTGATCAAGCAGGCTGGGTGTTCAGAAATCATGCATTCTAACAGAGCTATGCTAATCAGCATTCACTTTCATGGATGCTCAATTCACACACAATTAAAACCCAGGGTCTGCGTCTACTTTCAAAAAATGCAAGAGGAATGGCTTAGTGATTAGTCCCTGTGGTTGCCTCGGTTTGGAACTGCATCTCAATTACCAGACACTGTGTAGCATGCAAAACTCCATCCTCTTCTTGTTTGTTCTAACAAACTCCTCATGTTTCTCTTGAGTCTTTTGTATAGAAATTGAATTAGGGGTACCATTTGGCCTTAGTCTCTCAGAATAGAAAATGACTACTCATTACCAAACTTGCAGACATGTGTGTGTGTTATCTAAAGTTCTGGAATCATGAAAAATGACGAAGGTTTATTTTCACTTTTATGTTTTCTTTTTTTTTAAATCCTCATGAAGACAACAGTAAAATAACTACAGAATGCTGCTTTAGCTAAACTTAGATCATACTCTACTTGAGAACTAATTGAAAGCAACTCTTCCAGTCACTGCTGTAAATAATATCTACTTTCCTGCCCATAAACCACTAACATCCTATTGTTTTCTATAAGGTAGGCCCTTAATCCTCCCATTGTCAACTTTTTTACTTACTATAAAAGCCTCTCCACTTCTCTCTTCTTTGATTGAGGTCAAATTTACATGTGATTAAATGCACCACTCTTAGGAGTATAATTTGATTTGTTTTGATAGATGCATATTTCATTTGTGCCAAATGTAAAAGAACTATTCCATGATTATACATCATGGTATACATCTTTCCCATTACCCATTAATGTTCAGTTAGGTCCTCTCTGACTCAGTCACCATTCACCCATAGTTTTGCCTGTTCTTCCATGATAACAGCATCATATTACCATCAGCCTTTCACTAACATGCTACTTCTGAGTTTCATCTGTGTTTGTCACATATCAGCATTTCTTTCCTTTATATTGCTTGACTACTAGTTCATGTATGGTTATTCCAAAATTATCTATTCTATGTATGGGCATTTGGATTGCTTCTAAGTTGGGGATACTATAAGGAAAATCGCTATAAACTTACCTATAAAAATCTTCTATTGTGAATATAAATTTTCATTATTCCTGAGTAGATATCTAGATGGCATTTCCAGGAATAAGATTAGGAATATGGTCCTTTGTACAAGAAACTCCCACAAGTTTGTATGAAAGGTTCAGTCTCTCTACATTTACCAAATGTCACCAAGATTTGGTACTGGGATTTCCCATCCACCCTCCTAGTTTGGTTGGCTATTTCTAGGACTTTTGATTATGTTGTTTCTTTCATTTTAATCATCGTGCAAATCTTAAAAATAATTTTATCTTTCTACAATTTTCCAGAGCTTTACTGTTCCCACAAGAAATGCACAGGCCTTTTAAACATCTTACATTCTTACTAATATATAACCCTACCCCTTACCATACATATTCATAGACTTTTGTAAAGAGCAAATTTATTTTACTATGTCTCCTTAATTTTTCTTTTCCTTTCTTTCTTTCTTTCTTCCTTCCTTCCTTCCTTTCTTTCTCTCTCTTTCTTTCTCTCTCTTTCTTTCTTTCTCTCTCTTTCTTTCTTTCTTTTTTTGTTGTTGGGTCAAGGGGCTTAGCTTTCCTGCCTCAGATCTCAGCCTCCCGAGTAACTAAAATTACAGGTGTGACCAACCAGCTCCCAGCCTCCTTAAAATTTTTAATCAGCTCTTAGGGTCTGGGAAGGTGGCTCAGTGGTTCAGTGCCTGCCTTGCATGCATGTGGCCCTGGATTCGATTCCTCAACACCATATAAGCAGAAAAAGCCAGAAGTGGTGCTGTGGCTCACGTGGTAGAGCACTAGCCTTGAACTGAAGAGCTGAGGAGAGCGCCCCACGACCGAAAAAAAAAAAAGTAATCGGCTTTTAAAATCTTTTAAAAAGTCAAATAGAATATTGCTTCTAGTCCTTAAAAATCAGTAGCAGGGTGGTTAGCAGCGGGGGGCGGGGGAGAAGAAGAATAAGGAGGGTGCAGGTGGTAGGGAACATACAGTATTCTATACATTTGTATGATAATAGGCCAGTGAAACTTGAAATTGTTTCAAGAAGGGATGAGAGGAATGAGAAAGTGATAACAGAAGTGAATTTGATTGGCGTACAATATATGCACATATTCAAACATCACAGTGAAACCCCTTTATACAACTAATGTATATTAATGAAGAATGAAAAAACAATTACTTTCTAATGGGAGCAATTTATGACTCATGTTACAGATATAAGATTAAAACTGTATGTTCAGCCAAGCACTATCGGCTTACACTTTTAATCCTAGCTACTCAAAAGGCTGAGATCTGTGGATCACTGTTCAAAGTCAGTCAGGGCAAGAAAATGTGGGAGACTCTTACCTCCAATTGATCACTGCCCCCCAAAAAAATCCAAGATTGGAGCTGTGGCTCAAATTTTAGAGCACCAACCTTGGGAGAAAAAAAAAAGCTCAAGGGACAGCACCCAACCCCTGAGTTTAAGCCCAAGGACCAGCACAAAAAAAATTTAAAGGTGTCTTTAATGTAATGTGCCCAAAGCCTGAATTTTATAGAACAAGAATTTAAGACACAGAATCTAAAAAGCTTTCCATAGGGGATACACCCAAGCAGGAATACAGAATACCTTTTCTGATGATTCCACATTTACTTGTTTTTGCCTCCAATGAAGAATGAGATGATATTAGATCTCAAGGGACAAATGGAGTTGGAAATAAATAGTCAAGAATGAACTTAGTATGCAAAAGGCCCTGGGTTTAATTACAAGCCCCCAGCCTCGAACTGTATCACCCAAGTTAGCTTTATATGCTTTCCTTCTTAGCTCCTAAATGGCTATTATAACTGTTTACATTCATGCTAGTAACAATGCCCTATTTTTATTTAACAATATTTCAGTACTGTATCCTTCTTTGGCCAACTGTAAGTGAGGAAGGATAATTCCCTACATTCTGACAAAAAGCAAATGAAGGATGGAGAATTAAGTAATGGCCAGAATTAGTGGGGGAAAACTCAGTTTTCATAACCATGAACTTACTACTAGAATTGACCTTTGGCAGAGGGTTTGGTAACAGTCTGCTATCTATCTATCTATCTATCTATCTATCTATCTATCTATCTATCTATCTATCACCTATTGAGTTGTGTCTAGATTTTGGAAATACAAAATGAACGTAACCTAAGTTTTTACCATAGTATATCTATTCCTGGAGAGATTGTTACATGTAAAATTTATTAATGCAAAGGAGACAGCATAAAATGACCTTCATTCAACCTGTTCTTGAGACTCTATCATGGCAGGCCGGCTGTGAGCACATCTCTGAATTTCTGGAGTAAGAATAACCTCACTTTGGGCTTTTATGTTCTTTTTCTGTGGAGGTGTTAACCAAGTGGACAAAAAGATGGGATTTTTTTTTTTAGATTTGTGTCAAAATCAATAATTTTTAAAAGTTGATATATCAGTTTAAAAAATCTCTTGTAACATAAAGAATACTTGATTTGCTATAAATCAACGAGTTTAGCACACTGTGGAAGTATTCTATCTACAGAAAAATATAAGCAATAAGGAAAGTTAACATTTTCTAATAGTGAATTCTGACGGATCCTTCGGAGTGAAGAGGCAGGATTTATTGTCATGTTGTAGAAAACTGGATGGTTTGGAAACCCAATATCTGGCATAATATCATTTTTCTAATATTCTCTTTTCTTCGCACATTGTCTCCAGCATCAAACATTTTTTAACACCACCATTTAGGGCAGTTTTTAGAAACAATTACATTTACCTTGGAAAAAATATGAATGTATTTTATCTCTGATAGTCAAGTTACTTTGTAAAACTTCTATCAACAAAAGCTAAAAAATCTATCATTTGGTTTAGTTAATATTTGAACTTGAAGGAGTAAAATCATCAGCTGACAGCAGCTATGCACTGTGTTAAATCCAGGGCTGGCATTAGTCTATCAGGTATGCAAATATTTATAGCCTCATTGGTTAGGTAAACTATTCAACTCCACAGAAATGATAGTTGCTTTTTTTTTTGAAATGCTAGGAGTGATTTTCTTTTCTAATGATAGGTTTTCTTACAGTAAAATTCACACTTCCAGTTGGAGTCTACCTAAACATAAAAAAGGGCAGAAATCCTTATGTACGTCTGGAAAACGAAATCAGACTAGTAGATATTATAGAACTGGATAGTTTTAAGTTATATTTTTTTACTTTTAGAATAAAAAGTGTTATAACTCAGAGGGAACAGAGGCAATATTATACTGATTAAATACACAAATGAACTGTTCTTTAAAAAAATAGTATTTGGGGCTAGGAAGGTGGCTCAACGGCAGAGTGTTTGCATTGCATGCATGAGGCCCTGGGTTCAATTCCTCAGCACCATATAAGCAGAGAAAGCCCAAAGTGGCACTGTGGCTCATGTGGTAGAGCACTAGCCTTATGCTGAAGAGCTGAGGGACAGCGCCCAGGCCCAGAGTTCAGCTCCCATGACTGGCGCGCGCGCACACACACACACACACACACACACACACACACACACACACAAAGTATTTTTTTTAAATACCCATAAAGGGCAAATATGTTAGTGTTGATATATTAATGAATAAAAATTCAAATCTTTGTTGTCACAAGTATACCATATTAAATCTAATTAGTTTCTTGTGGAAAACTTGGGCCTTTTAAAATTTCACATAATCCTAAACAACCCCCTGGTATGTCTGAAAATCTGCATTTATCTATATACCTCTGATTTTATTTCTTTGTGATGCAGCAAATTCAGCAGTATTGATGAGTTACCAGATAGCAATAGTTTTAAAGATTCTGATAGTTACTGATAATTCTTAAACATTTTTATACAATGGATTTATTGCTAAAAACCTTTTGAGAATAGGTAGGATAAAAACAACCTTGCCCAATAATCCAAAAATACATTATTCTGATTTTTCTTTCTCTATACAATTTGTGAAGTATAAAAACACACTTAAATGTTCATCATAAGACCTCAGTATATGGTTCCATAAACTGTGGGATAAAGAATAATTATAATCTCATTAAAGTGGAGCAAGAGGAACTTCCTATGTGCTCTTCCCCATCATAAACCCTTCTTTCCCTGAGGATAACAAATCACCTGGCTGGCATTCACACTCCTGCTTTCTTTATAGTTCTACTGTCTAATTACATTCCTAAATAACAGAGGTTTCTTTTTTAGCATTTTTACTCAATGTTCCATTGAGACAGAGTACTCACAGTCATAGGTATATATGAAATCACAAATATGAGAAGAGCAGGAAGAAACAGAGGAGGCGACAGAGGATAAGGAACCATTAATTAATTATGGGAAATGTTAGTATGAGTAAGGCTAGAGAGCTAATCCTAAAGAATAGCAATGTATACCTGGAGTCATGTTCATATAAGTAGAGATCTAAACTATCAGTAAAAATGAACTTCCACAAGCAAGAATATAAAGTTTCAGGGATGAAGACGAAATTCTGAAAGTACATAAGCTATATACATGGATGAAGACCATCCAATGAAAATAGGACAGTTTTCTAAAATATGAGAAGAAGAAAAATGTACAGAACATAGCTGGATTGTTCCAATTATAATCCCAATTTCTCCTGTTCCCTTTTCAGATGATAACACTCAAAGCAATAAAGCCAATTTACAGCCAAGCCCTCTAACGTTGACCTTGGAGCAGAGGCCAAATAGTAGATGGGCATAGATAATCTAATCTAACTTACAATACTGTAACCAATAACAGCTAACTTATATTCCTTTCCTCACAGTTAGCCCAAACTTTGAGTGTAAATACTCAGTTCTTCCACAGCTCCTTTTGATATGCAAAGCAGCCAGCAAAAGATTTTAATTGACATTTTCAGGAACAAGTCATTGAATATCATCGGAAGTCTTAAAGTTGAACTGATATGCTAAAAATCAATCTTGTGGAAGCCAGACAAACTGTTTTACATGTGACATGGGATATAGACAATCTTAGGTTTAACTAGCCTGAGAAAAAAAATTCTAGTAAAAATTCCTCCTTTTTGAGGAATGGCTTAGAGACCATTTGTACAAATGTTTCTTATGCTATTACTGCATAAGAACTAAATCAACAAGAGATGGTCATAGCTATATTTTCTTAATATACTAATTCCACCAAGGTGAAAATATTTAGAGTTCTTTAACTCGTAGAGTAATAAACTTCTAGCCTGTCCAAAGCACAATCATTATGTATATATGTGTTCATATCTATACATACACATACATTCACACACACACCCAATATGTATAATGCTATATAAACAATCTTTTTTTTGTTCTACTGTAGAGCAGAAGTACGATATGGAGATAGTAATCAGCTGTAATTATTGCTTTTGAAAACTCAAGCTTTAAAACCCGCAAAATACTTCAAAAATAAATGCAGGAAGCTTCATAAAATACATTTTCTCAATTCAACAAAGAAAAAAAATCAAACCAGTTAGGACACTCAAGTGTTATTTGCAGCAATCATGATAAGTCAATTTTGGCTTAAACCATGATTGTTATAAACACTCACAAAACATATTATTTACCAGATGGCAATCTTACTCAAGCAAACACATAAAACTTATGTTTCATTATTATCAAATAAGGATGAACTTGCCACTGGGGTAACCTCCAGTAGTTAAACAAACACATCTCCACAAAATGAGTGCTGTGGTCTCTACCATTGGGTAAGTACACAGAGGAAAGAATTATCTTAATATTCAGCAGTACTAACTTATAGTTAAGAACTAAAGCTTACAAGAGAATTTACATGCCAAATGGCATATGTGCATTTGTGTTTGGAATTGTACGTTCACTGTCTTGAGGGAGAAAATCTTTGACATTTTAGTATACAAAGAAATAGGAGTCTAAAACTCAGACCTTAGCTAAAAGATCTTTGCAAACTAAATATTAGTTGCTAGGATGAGATGTATGAAGAAAGGCTAATATTTCCTTATTACTTCTCTTCATCACCTATATGATCAGAATCTATTAAAATCTGTCACTTATGAAAAGTACAATATCAAAATTATACTTTATAAGTGAATGCTACAGACTAATAGAATGGATAATAAATTTGATGAATATTATATCTGTTTGAAAAAGGATCTTCTGTAACTGGAAATAGAATATAGAATATATACATATTTAGAGAGAGTAAAAATAGCTTATATATACACATATACACAGATATATATATGCATACATAGAGAGATAGTAAAAAATAGTTTCAATTTTTTGTTATGTTACAATAAAAATAGAATGGGAAAATCCCACTCTGTAAGAAAGCAATCTCATAAACAGGCTTACTTGTCCATGTTCCACTGTAAAATGAGACAGACACTTCTTCAACTTGGATAAGTGTAATGTCAGCTCAGAGGTGCTATAGCTCTCAGATCCAGGGAAATAATCAAACATGGAGACCACAGAGAGTGTCATCAGGATGCTCGAAGAGACAAAAATGACAAATCTTGTCTCCTCACCTTGTCATGTCCTCCACAGGCCAAGTTCAAGCACTAGGGAATGAAATCCTACAGAGCATTTATGCCAACAGGACAAGAAAAGGGCCATATTCTCTCTTGACTACCCCACTCCCCACAGTGCTTTCAACTGAAATTTGCTTCTTTTACCTTTCCCCCTCCATAAATCAGAGGCTGTGGGAAAAGAGTTAGTAAACTGTCAGCTTTCAAAATGCAAGCACCCATATTCCATGTGACAACAACATAAATAAAGAACAGACCTAGGACAACATAAATGAATATACTACATTACAAGAGTATTCTGAAGACTTTCCCCTTCTCCAAATTGTTCTCTAAAGCTAATAGTTAAGGGCGGGAACTTTTCATTGGACAACACCGAAGCAAAAGGCAATCTCTTCGCAAAGCTGTAGGAAGGTACTTCACCTCTGCAGAACATTGTGCCATTGAAGGACAGATTGCCTTTAGATTGCAACTTCCTTGAGGGTTGAGTCTCTCTCCTATTACATTCTGAATTGCACCTACAACACGAAGTACTTTGAAAGAATATTGGTTTGTGACAGACAAAATGGATCACTTACACTGCACATCAGTACCAAAATCTTTAATGTACTCTAACAAGGCCATATCATCACTACCAAGAGAGACAAGTGCATAAAGAAAGAATCTTTTGACAGTTTTCTTCAAGAGTGCTCTTTCCACTTGGACCAAAATGGAACTATGATTCCATTCCACAGTAACAAAGTATATACTGTGTTCATGACCTCTAATACCCACATAAAGTCACTTGGGTTGTTATTTTCCTTTATAAGGTCTATCCTACTTCTTGCTGTTTAAGAAAGCAAATAATTAACCCAAGGCAAGACACATAACAGCACATTTTATGTATGTGTGTGTGTGTGTGTGTGTGTGTACACACACACACACACCTTGTGTGTGGTATTCTTTTTTGTTTCCACCTAAGTTTAATAGGTAGAAATATCTGTTACATTGATAATGTAATTATAGCATGTAATAAAAACTTGTATCATTTATTTGTGTTATGCACTCTATTTTTCTGTAGTTGGTATAGCTTCAGTGCAAAAGAGTTTGGGAAGTTGACATAAGGAATATTCTCTTCCATAAATCCTCTAACCAAATCAGACCTCAAAATGGTTTCATTGCTCTCTCTTTCCAAGTAACAAGAATATGAAATCTGGATGTTATTTTGCAGCCTACTTCCAGTCACCAAGGTACCTCCTTCTCACCGTGATAGGGCAATAGAAAATTCTCTAAGATAAACACCAGAAGATCTGTTTTTAAATGAGCCATCTTCATATAATTGTCCAAGTACCACCATTACAATAATTTACACAGAATTTCTCAATTGTGAAAATTGATATTCCTTATCAAAATGAAAAGGAAATCATTTTATGACTATAGAGAAACAGAAATTGAACATTCTTTCTTACATACTTTCCTCCCTCATGGGCAAAAAGGATTCAGTGAATGACATTTTTTTCTCTCTGCTAATGTGGCTTGAAATTCCACAATACATTGACCTAGGCTCCCTCCAGCAGACCACAGGGAAATAATCATCTATATACATTTGTGCCACTAGTTCTCATATATATCCCTTGGTGCCCTTGGTTAATAATGTGATATTTCCCTAGATAATGAAAGGCATAGAGCCATGGCCCTTTTAAAAGCAGAAAGATAGCATGACAATATAAGTTCTACTCTGCTGTGGGGAAGGGCATCGTGGTCTTTCCTCTGCATGTGTCATCCCTGAGCTTCCAGTGGACCATCTCCATTTGGGTCAAAATTCAGGCACCAGTGGCTCCACACACAATCGTAGCTACTCAGGAGGCTAAGATCTGAACATCAAGTTCCGTATCCAGTCCAGGAAAGAAGATTATTGAGAATCTTTTGTCCAATTAACCAGTTTTAACAAAACACACATAAAAACAGAAATGGAGCCATGAGTCACATGGTAGACTTGAGCTCAAAGCTCAAAAGCTCAAGGCAGCACCCAGGCCCTGAGGTCAAGTCTCAGGACACACAGACAGACAGACAGACACACACACACACACACACACACACAGAATAGTGGGCTAAAGACTTGGGATGTGAAGGCATCTTTACTTTTTCTTCTGTTCTCATCTACAGAGAGAAAAAAATCATAAGAAATATAGTAAAAAGACACAAACTCCAATCCCATGCTTGCAGTTCTATGCTAGGCCATTTTTTCTTGTCAACAGTCAACTTCCTCATCTAAGAAATGAGAATAATACTGATTTTTGTTTCCAGGGGCCATCATTGGAACTTTTTTCAATCATGGCACCTGAAATCAGGGCCTCTGTGTGCTGTCCTTGAGCTCTTTTGCTCAAAATCAACGCTCTTCAACTTTGAGCCACAGCACCACTTCCAGTTTTCTGGTGGTTAATTTGAGATGAGAGTCTCAGGGACTTTCCTACCCTGGCTGGGTTTGAACTGCAATCCTCAGATCTCAGCTTCCTGAGTAGCTAGGGTGAGCCACCAGCTCTCAGCTGGATAAACTTTTACTTTGTCATTGAAAGTGTAATTATGATTTTTTTTAATGAGTACATTAGGTTTGGGCAACTGTTTTTCTGGCATGTTTAAAATGGGAAAAATCTGAAAATAATTCCTATTGATTTCATAAGCAGCATAGGAATATAGAGCTAAAAGAAACTTGCCACTTGTAATTAAGCAACTCTATCCCATCTAATTTTTAGAATTCAATAAAATATTGTGACTCTAATTTTATTAATGCTAAGGATCAATCTTAGAACTTACTTTCCCAATAGTCTGGAATAAAAGGATGGGATATAGTTTCTTTTACACACAGATGCAGTTTCATCTACATGCTTGCATTTTAGAAACATTATTTAAGCTATAGTGCAGATAATGAACAAACTGTAATCATATCTTTGTCCCAACTCAATTATAAAATGAACTCGTAACTTAGAGCCTTGCAATAAATATCTATTTCCAATTTTAGGTTGATCATTAAATCTGGTTCACCCTAGGAATCTGTTAAAATAAAAGAATGTGAAAAATTCACTTACATAACTTACAGCATATTGATTCTGATGACTATTAACTCACATAAAACAACTGGTACATCCACAGAGAAAATAGCATTTCAGGAAAATCCTGCTCAACTCCCTGGAACTGCTTATTATGGTTCCGGTCAGTTTTCCTTAGTCTCCCATCCAAAAGTCTCTCTTTCTGCCAAGCCCATGAACTTGAGAGATGAAGTTACCTCTGCATGTACCTTCTCCCCTTCACATATGACCTTTCCCTTTTTTTTGCTGTGGTACCCTTTAGGACATTAGTGTTCATTTTTTTCTCCACTGTCCTCTTATCAAATCTTCAGGAAGAAGTTGAATAAATTATTCAAGTACATATATACTTAGTGATAAGTCTTCAAAATTTACAAATCCCATGTGTAATTGCAATTTAATAAGAAATGAGTTTTAATCTACTCAAATTATCCCTTACTTCCGAAACAAAATCTCTTCTGAGATGTTAGTACAGGTTAAGAATCACTAATCTGAAAATACATAGCACAATGCCCAAAAAGTTACAGATTCTAATAGCAGAGTTGAATAAGATGTAAATTCAAGGAAAACTATTTCAGAATCTGGAAAATTCTAAAATCTGACACAGTGTGGCTCCAAGACTATTATTATTAGCAAGAGATACTCAACCTACATCTGTTATTTTGAACAAAAGAATCACTTTTTAGAGCTCTACTTCTTTACTTTTTCTTTCTCTTCTCCTTCCTTCCTTCCTTCCTTTTCTTCCTTTTCTTCCTTCCTTCTTTCCTTCCTTCCTTCCTTCCTTCCTTCCTTCCTTCCTTCCTTCCTTCCTTCCTTCCTTCCTTCCTTCCCTCCTTTCCTAGTATTAGGGCTTGAACAAAGGGTCCTGTGTTCTGACTTGGCTTTTTCTGCTCAAGGCTGGGTCTCTACCACTTGAACAAAACTTTCACTTCTGGCTTTTCACAGATTACTTAGAGATAAGAATCACTTGGATTTGTCTGCCTGGGCTAGCTTCAAACTTTAATCTTCAGATCTCAGCCTCCTAAGTGTCTAGGACTATATGTGTGAGCCACTGGAAGCAGGCTAGACTTTGTTTATCTATGATGTAAGATGCATGCACTATGTGAAATTTATAATATTCATATATATTTTAATGTTATAGAGGATATTACCTGTGATCCAAGGTAACAAATTAAGGGTTATAAATATAATTATTTTAGCCAGGTGCTGGTAACTCACACCTATAAGCCTAGCTACTCAAGAGGCTGAGATCTGGGTGTTAAGGTTCAAAGCTAGTCTGGGCAGACAAAACCATGCAACTGTTATCTCCAAATAACTAGAAAAAGGCAAAAGGGGAATTATGACTCAAGTGATAGCATGCCACAAGTGAAAAAAAAAAGCAAGGAAGAACAAAGACCCAAGTCCAAGCTCAAAGAGAAAGGGGAGAGGGGGAGAAGGAGAGAGAGAGAGGCAGGGAGGGAGGGAGGCAGGGAGGAAGGAAATAATGAAATAATTATTTGGGGCAGGTTAAGAAGGCAGCCTCAACATGTCAAATAGGCAGTTGGTATGGGGGTAAGAGGGAGGAACATTGGAGGCCCACAGCACCCTGAAAAGCACATGCTTCATTTGAAATGAATCCCATTAAAACAAACCAAGAAGCTGGATGCTAGTGGCTCAAACCTGTCATCCTAACTACTCAGGACACTAGATCTGAGAATTGCAATTCAAAGCCAGCTTAGGTTAGAAAGCCCTTGAGACTCTTATCTCTAATTAACCACCAAAGCCAGAAGTGGGGCTGTGGTTGAAGTGATAGGTAACTAGCCTTGAGCAATTAAACTAAAGAACAACATCTAGGACCTCAGTTCAAGCCCCAGTACTGGCACACAAACACACACACACACACACACACACACACACACACACACAAACACACACACAGATGCCAAACTAAACAATACTGAGGGTGAAGGCCAGTGGGCTGCTGGTAGTTGTCTGCCAACCTCTATGATTAACAAGATTTCCTCCATGCCTAAAGTACTCTGATTCTATGGTGAGTATCAAGTCAAAGAAAGGGAGTTTTTAAAAATTTTAACTTTGCCCTTATACAACACAGAGAAAGTATTATGGAGAAGCTATGTTACAGTAATCACAACAAGATACAATCTACTACTGCCCCTACAAAGAAACAAGAGCTGCCATGATTTGAAAACGAGAAAGCAATAAAGGTGACAAGTCCACATGAGTAAAAAAGGAAAGTCAATAAACTGCCAGATTTTCATGGTGACAGAGAGCTTTGGGAACTTTGTGTTACTTCTTCATTTCAGAAAATAGCACATATTTCATCAATGGTGATTAAAAATAAATAATAGTCAAAAGGAGAATGACTTCAAACTACAATATGTATTATTTATAAAGATAAAAACTCGTGAGTCTGAACTTTTAAAATTGGCAGAAATGAACCCAAAGGTTTGTTTTTTAATTAACCATTATTTAAAAAGTTTCTTTAGTCTGATGCCAATGGCTCATGCCTGTTGTCCTAGTACTAAGGAAGCAGAGGTCTGAGAATCACCATGAAAGTCCATGAGACTCCTATCTCCAATTAATCACTAAAAATCCAGAAGTGCTTAAAGGGTAGAGTGCCAGCCTTGAAAGGAAAAAGTAAAAGCCAGTGCCCAGGCCCAGAGTTCAACCACAGTACTGGTGTTAAAAAATCAAAATATGAGAAAATATGACCATATGTATATATACATGCCATAAAGATTATATATAATCTATAAAGATCTGTGTAATATGTATAAAATGTCTTTATAAGTACATCTATCTCTATTTATGGATTTCATCATTTAAGAAGAAATTCATCATTAAAATTTTTTTCCTTTAGTTGTATTTTCTTAATAATGGACAGAAAATTCAGGTTACACAAAAGTGCAAGCACCTTTCTGTACCTTCATGCAAGCATCTAACATTTGGTTAGGTTGCATGCACACTCCTAATGGGTTATAGGTTTAAAAAAATCAATTTTGCTCACTTGAGTCAATTGTGGAAGTCTTATTATTGACCACATTTACTCAACTGTCTGCCACATATATTTCATGTCTATTTCAGGGCTTATTTATAAATGTTATGTATATAGCACCCTTTATTTTTTTAACGGGGTTGAAAAATTGTTGTCCTTTTTTTTTTCTGCTGCTAACAGACTCAGTGACTATTCAAAGAAGTCAAGAAGAGTCTTATGGGCATGTGTCTTATAGTAAAAAAATAATAGGTAAAAGTTTCACCCACAGCGGGGTGGTAGAGGGGAGAGAGTCGTCACTTCTTTTAGTCTTGTTTTCCTAATATTTCCCACATGACCAGATTTGGGGTAAGATTCCAATCTAAAATCAACATAAACCTGGAAGTATTGTTTTTAAGGAGTTGTATACTAATATTATTACTCAGCACTTAAAAAGAAGATACTATTGAAGAAAGCAGTGAAACTAAAGACAAAGTTTCCGACTCCTTGCTTACATTGCTATCACAAGACACTAAATTATCAAGCAAGATATATTTGTTTCAGTGTTCTTTCTGTTAAGCCTTGATGTTATAAAATATGGATGGCTACAATCTATATATATTCTGTTATTTTTTTAAAAATCCCTGAATCTGCTTTAAAATATTTCTGAAAGATTTATAAGACAACTTATGACAGTGATTCATTGCTGCCTCAGTTTGAAGCACCATGCTTTTGATAAAAGCATACATCTACTCACATAAAGAAATAATAGTACTCTTATTTTCATATGCAAAGCAGTAAATTCATCAGATGTGCGATTAACACGATGAAATATCTGTGACGTAACTAACTTAAAATCATATTAAAAATCTTAATAATTTCTGCCTCTATGGGTCTTCTCACTATTATCTTGAATAGAGAATAGCTTAAAAGCTACTAGTAATCACATCAAATTTAAAATATAAAATATTGCTGGACACTAGTGGCTCACTCCTGTAATGTTATATGGTAAGAACAGGGTAGCCACATTTTGAGAGGTTGAAGCTATTGTCTTTATTAGAGCACCCGCAGCCTGCATATGGACTCTTGTCCCAAAGATCTGCAGCCTCGTGAATACACTTACCACTGTCAGAAAACTGAGCCATGAGAGCTGGAGCAGAAAGCAAAAGTAGAAAACCATACTAGCAAACAAGATTAGCTCCAATGGAGAGCTGAAGCGGGATGCCATGGTGACCCCGAGACAGGAGACAGGAGACAAACATGGAGGCAAACATGGAGGCACATTGCTTGGCTTAAGGGCGCCTGAGCAGGTCTGGACCTAAATAGGCTCAGGTTAGGGGGCAGGGAGGTGGAGAGCTTGAGAGTTTACAATCCAAAACTGGCAGGTCCAGTAACCTATTGTACAAGCCCTGCCCCTGCCTCCAGCCCATTGCCTGGGAGGTGGAATTTCCCTGGGGCTAAACAAGAGGATGTATTTACTTATCCTTTTTGTGAAATTCAAAGGATGGCTTTTCTCACCTCTGGACCTGGAAAGCTGGGTGCACAGCCACCACCACCTGGTTAGGTGCTAGGATAGCTGTGGAAACAAGGTGACTTATTTAGACCTACTCTTTCCCTTGCTTCGGTAATCCTAGCTACTTAGGAGGCTGAGATCTGAGGACCACAGTTTGAAAACAACGAAGGCAGGAAGGTCTATGAGACTCTAATCTGCAATTAACCACCCAAGTGGGAAGTCAAGATGTGGCTCAAGTGGTAAATGCCCAGAAAACGCACCCAGGCCTGAGTTCAAGCCCCAGAACTGGCACAAAATACAAAGAAAATATCAACTATCTAAAAGTACAAGAACAATGTTGAAATTCTCATACATTTGGAAAAATCTTGGAGTTGTGGGAAATCTTTAAGCCAGGTACACAATCCAATGATCAGAATAGAGAGGTAATGAGATGTATGATGGGACATACAGGAGCTCTTTTGCTCCATTTTAAGGGACAATAGCTCTTGGTTTCCAGCAGGTTTCATATAAAGAGATTTGGGTATCATGACCAGATTTTCTCATTCTTCAGAAATAGCTGGAGCTATGCACTTTTGACTCTCCCAAATTTTAAAACGTAGCAATTGACTCAAAAATTATGAAATTCAGCAAAGATCTCTCTCTTTCTCTCTCTCTCTCTCCCTCTCTCTCTCTCTCTCTCTCTCTCTCACACACACACACACACACACACATACATACACACATACCTGAAGACCAGGGTCTACCTCTGGGCCACAGGTTAACAAGCCATAGGTTAATTAACCTACTCTAGGCACTCTCTCTCTCTTTCTCTTTCTCTCTCTCTGTCATTCTTTTTATTCCTTCCACTCTTTCTCTTTCTTTTGTAGTCTTTTATTATCCTCAAGTGGCTGTACAAGGGGCTTCTTTGCATGCCCAACATGCTTATCTTGAGTGGTCACCCCTTCTGTCATTTCCCCCATCTCTCCCAAACCTACCCATCCCCTCAACTTACTTAGTTCTATTTTCACTTATATACATTTGATATTAGCCCAGCTTTCTCCCTTGCATTTCTCAATTGCCATGTTCCTGTCAAGTGGCCAGCTACCTGGTAAAATCATGCAACTGAAGAATCAACAACTGCAGTCCAACATTTTAGACAGATCCTCCCTATTGTGAGCTAAGAGTTACCTGTCCTTTATTCTAGAGCCATACCTCAGCAATGCTAGGAAAATTCTTCAATATAAAAGATTTTCAAAGCCAGGAGCTGGAGGCTCCAGCCTGTAATCCTCACTACTTAGGAATCGAGATCTGAGGATGGCGGCTCAAGGCCAGCCTGGGCAGGAAAGTCTGTGCAACTCAAATTATCTCCAATTAACCCTCAGAAAAATGTGACTCAAAGTGGTAGAGCACTTACTAGCTTTGAGTAAAAGAGCTCAAGGGCAGCAGTTAGGGCCCCCCAGTTCAATCCCCATGAACACCACCAACAACAAAAGGCTTTTAGATACTTGAATGTATACTAATAAAACATATTTGACTATAATCTCAGACTCATACACAGATATGTATAGGTGTATGTACATGTATGAGACACACAATTTCCAGGTATGTCATTAGCTATTACACAACTCTTCTCTCATGTGAGTTGAAGTTTTTAAACATGGAATAGCATCTGATCTGGGTTAGGCACTATGAAGGGCATCCTTTAGAGATCCTAAAAGATGGAAACAGGGAGAAGAAGAGAAGGACCTTCCTTGTCAGGGCTGATGCAATCTTCCATGACTTCAAATCCTGTACCACGATGAGCTCATTCCGTTACTCAGGCCAGTGCATCAATGCCGGTGGACCACGGCCCTGTCCATTTCCTCACATCTATAATTCTGAGCTATTCATCCCACTCTCCTATCCTCGATCAATTCCTCTCATATGTACTTCCAATTCGAAATTCCACTTCTGGCTCTCAATCCTCCACGGACTTCAGCAGTCTACCCCACATCCTTTCACTCTCTCAAATCTCACCCAAACCACCCTCTCCTTCTGCTGTTCCACAGAAACATGTTTTTTTTCCTTCCCTGCCTTTTGAACAATCTGTCAATATGTCTCTATCTTTGTAGCTCATCACTTATTACCATTCCTCAGTCACCCATCCCCCTCCCCATATTGTTCCTCACAAAAGACTCCTGGTGATAATTATTGGAGATGTTTTATAAAATAGTTGTGTAATGCTATTCATTTGTCACCCGTATGTAGCTGTTGAAAAAGCCACGTCAGAAATGAATAGTATTGTGCTTTCTTTCTTCATTTTTTTCTCTCCCTTAAGACATATGACAATGCGATTTTTGTGACAGTTTTGTTAGTGGTGGGAATTTGGCCGTCTCCCTTTCCTGTGATAGTATCCAGGAGAAGTGAGTAAAGGCCCTGGAGTCCACAACGAGCATGCATATCACTTCTTTTTAATCAAGGAGAGAAGGATTAGATTAAATCTCCCTCAAGTGCTAAAAGACAGCAGTTTATTTAACGAAAGTATTTACACTCCTCACTAATTACTTAGGTATACTCACACTGATACTAGCACACAACTTCATACCCTTCAACCACCTTCAATATTATCATTAAATTTATGAAGAGATGTGAAACAGCAATTGGTAATATAGTATCTTCCAAATTTCTCACTTTTTTTTTAAAAAAAAGCAAAACTAAAATCCGAATAGAATCTTCCTTAGAGGCAAGGAATGCTTACACAACTGGATATATATTCTCAGCATATTTACAGAGCAAGTGTCCTCATCTAATTAAAATTTTGTAGCAAAGAAAGTATCTCATCCTCTTGTCTATTTTATCAGATAAAAGACAAAATTCAATTAGAAGAAAAATATGGATTAACTGCTTTAAAAAGAAATAAACTTCAAAGTATTTCTTGCAGAA
Source organism: Dipodomys ordii (assembly GCF_000151885.1). Lineage (NCBI taxonomy): Eukaryota > Metazoa > Chordata > Mammalia > Rodentia > Heteromyidae > Dipodomys > Dipodomys ordii. Next base: position 16,613,666 of record NW_012267253.1, on the reverse strand, counting down.
TATTTTGTGGCTCCAATACTTACTGAATGTTCGATATTTCCACTAAAATTCCCTGGCTATTTCCTCTTTCTTTTTTCTTTTCTCTCTTTTTTAAAATGAATATTTACAGAAGGACTTCTGTGTCTGGAGAAGCTCACAAGGAACTGGAGTGAAAGCAGAGATCAGTAGAATATGTCCTCTGCCTTCACAGGTTTCATGACAGAATTTGAATGGTAAAGAAAAGCTAGTATTTCCCTAGTCAACTCTTTTGTCATGTGTTGTAATGATTATTAGATAAAGGAGAAGAGCATGGTGTAATGAAAGCATATGACCCAAGAACCTGGATGATTGGCAAATAAAACTTTCAGGAAGTAAAACAAACAAACAAACAAACAAAAAACAGCCAGTAAGTAGAATGGAGAATTCCAGAAAGAGTGAAGAGAATATGTGCAAACTTGTAGCCAGGAAGGAAAAGAGGTGCTAAAGGATCTGGGACTCAACAGAGAACAGGTAAGAAGATGGCTAAGTCATAGGACAGGTGGATAACAGACATTCAGGGCTTAAGGCTGTAATAAAGACTTCTTTCTTCAGCTTAAGAGCTCGGGGGAAAGAATTTTAAAAAAAAATGATAGGTATTTTGTTGGGAGAAGATGTGAGAGGTCAATATGTAATTAGGGAAACAGATTCTTGTAGCTCAGAACCATGACACTATGCAAGAAGGGAACTGAACAAAGTGAAGAAAATTTTAGGAAGGAAGGGCTCTGTACACTGGTTCATGCCTATAATCCTCACCACTCAGGAGGCAGAGACTTGGAAAATCATCATTTGAGGCTAGTCTGAAATAAAAGAAATGAAAATACTTGGAAAAAAGTGAAGTAAGCTAGATCCAAACAAACATATGTTGCATGGTTTCCCTCTTCTGTAATAATTAGAATGTGCCTATAAATCTACAAGTAAACACAATGGATTGTAAAAGACAAACAATTAAACGTGGACATGATAAATTAAACAGGACTCTAAAAAAAATCACACAGTGAGACCAAAGGTGGATATTCTTAGGAGAGGATCACAAGGGCTCAATAGCTATGTGCATATGAGCATATAAAATGATGTTTATTGACCTGAATGCCAACAAATGGAAATAAGAGGTTTTCTGTTATTTTACCTTTTTAGCCCTTTGTTGGTGTTTTAGATTTCTGTATTTGTCTTGTATGTAAGTTTATCTGTTTGGGAGGGTAAGGAAGAGCACATAAATGGTCGGGAAAAGGGTGAACTAATTCAGCAGTGATATACACTAGAGACTATGTTGGAAATGAAATATACAAGTTGTAAAGGACTGGGGTAGGAAGGGAAAAAGCTGGGAGAAAACAAGGGAAGAGGTAACACTGCTTAAAACGAAATGTACTCAGTATCTGACTTATGTAACTGTATCCCTTCTGTATATCACATTTATAATATGAATTTTTAAAAACTTAACAAAAATGATGCAAAGTGTCCACATAAAGTGGAAAAAGACTTTGTTTGGGGAGGAGGGGATGTTCAGTACAGTTTTTGATAGGCTGAACATGATTGTCTAACCCTTGAGACTAAAGGGAAGTCTATGCCACAGATACACAATCACAAGTCATCAGCATAGTGATTCCATAATGCAGAATACAGTTAAAGCCAAAAACACAAATACAATTTCCTGGGAGAGAAGTAAAGAGAACCAAGTAAAAAGAGAGCAGGGGTCAATATTTACAGAGCTAGACACAGAAGAAAACTTCTTGTTCAGAAGAATTTATTTGTTCCTTTAGGAGAGAGTAGTACATCAAAAGAGGCCCGTCAGTCAAGAAAGAAAGCATGAATTCAGAACAAAAACAAAGTGAATTATTAGCCCTTTCTTATAGCTGATCTGTTTCCATAATACAAATAAGTTGAGCAGTACCTAGGAGGCAAAGAAGTGAAAACAGCATTTGCAATTTCTTAAGACACATGTGACTAAATCTCATGTAATACTTGGTTGTGTTTACATTTTAGTTCTGAGTCCTCAAAGAAAAAGTATCAAGTTCCATTTTACACGTTGTCTTTGGCCCCATAGCCTTCTGATTCTTGTCTTCCCTTTTTAATTGTCTCTGCCATTCAGAAAAAAAAAATCCTGTTTGTCTTCCCTTCCAACTTTATGTCCTCATTCCTTACTTCTTGGACCTTGAACATCCTAAGCACAGTAGAATCATTTGGCAACCTTGATGCAGGGACACTTTATAACGTGATTGCTCAGACTTATTCTAGAGACACATTTAACTCGGAAGACTGATGGCTGATAATTTCTTAAGAAAAGACGTAAGGACTTGATTTTTTAATGTAATAGGGAGTTAAATAAAAAATGTCACCGTTCACTTGTGCTACCTCAACCATAACTGTACTGCATTGAAATTGTCCTTATCTATTCAATAACTAACTGTATCTTGTCATGTAAAAGCTCTGACATGACAATTAACATCTCTGTTATTCTGCAAGTAAAATTAAATTGCTCACTAGTAAAATAGAATAAAGACAAGTAGAAAAGGCCGATATGCCACCTATCTTCTTACCCCCATTCTATCTTGTGTGCTTTTCTCTTTACAGCTTATGGAGAGAGGGGGGTGAGAAAGACTTCTGACATTTCTTCCCACTGAGGGAAAAATAATAATAATCTGATGAGGATCCACCCATCAGATTATGGGGCCAAAGCTGATTCAGACCCAGAAAGATGTTCTATATACTAGAAAAAAGAACAAATGTAGACAAAATGTCCATCACTGTTCCTTACAAAGCTCTCTTTCCAGTGCCCCTCCTGGGTCCTTCCCAGAGCATCTGTGTGGATCAAGTGAAATGATATTGACACAGATGGCTGTCATTTATTCAGGACTTACCTGTGCTAGGCTCTATAATAGATCAATCACATGAATTCTTTCCATAGGTGAGCAGATAGCATTTCTGCTCCCAATTTTTAAGATATGGCTAAAATACAGATGTCAAATAATTTGCCAAGGTCAGCCACACACCAAGCAGATAATAGCTCAATGCCTCCAAAAGTTGACAGAGCAACAGAATTCCCACTATACCTCCTGCCTTCCTAAGAGAAATGTTATTTCCAAACTGAAGACCTAAGTTCATATGAGTTATTCATTTGTACATAAACATATATTAGAAAAAGCATACGTATATTATATTAGAACTCCATTGACAACTGTACAGTCTCATGGTTAGAATGGGCCTTGTAATCATATCTATTAGGTGAAAATCTCATTATGTTTCTTACTACCTGTGTAACTATGGGACTTTGATGCTGGGCGAGTCAGCCTACCTCTTTGTGCCTCAATTTCTTCATCTGTAAAATGTTTATAATAATGTACCAAACTTAAAGTTCTCTTAAGGATTACATAGTTAAATTCACTGTTCTAAATGCTCGATAGGAAATGTACTCATTACCTTACTCATGTAACTGTAACCCCTCTGTACAGTATTTTTACAATAAAAAACATATTAAAATATTCAACTGTAAAAAAACATTCACTGTTCTCTTGTGCTACCTCACCCATAACTTCTCTGTGTTAGATTTTGTTAAAATCGCCATATTATAAACACAGATTAGTGGAAGGTACATTTAGTTTCCTTGGTCATAGGTTAAGATTTGTATTTTTAAAATGCCCTTAGCTTTGCAAAAGGAATGTGTAACCACTAAAACAAGGGTGTAGATCCGAAATTTGTAACTCCGGCTTGTGTGCAAATTCCTTCAGAAGCTAGCACATTAGCTCTAACTCTGAAGTATGTGTCTGAGTAGGTCTGTGCAGGGCTTTAGATGTAGATTTTAGGAGTCACCACCTGTTATACTATCGTGGTTGAGAACTGCTAACGTAAGCTGACTGTGATGGGGAAACAACCAGCTCAAATCAGTATGCTCTTTTTCTTCTTCAAAAAACTTAAAGGATGTTATCCACTAAAATGTTAACAGCATGTATCTCTACATGGTAGAAATATAGGTAATACTCACTTGGTATTTTATTCTTTACGGTGTCTTTAAAACTTACAATTCTTTCTGTTTTCTTTTGCTGAGACAGATCATGCTATGGCGATAGCCTAGGCTGAATTTGAATGCACAATTCTCCTGCCTTCATCTCCAGGTGCTGAGATTACAGGTCCACACCAGTGCACCTAGCTGAACAATTAATTTTTTATCCATTCCCCATATTCATTTTGGTGTCTTGTCTTTAGTAATACTTTAGGCTCTGAAGATATAGCCCAGAATAAAACAATATCCCTGCTGAACTCAAGAGCATACAGTGTGGGGAAAAGGGAAGCCAAAAAACACTAGCAGATTAGCAGATAATGCATAAAATGAAGATAATTAAAGCAGAGAAAGGAGATAGAATAGCTACTAGGCTGTTTATTAAGGCTGGTCAAAGTCCTCTCAGAAAAATGGTATCTTGAATGAAAGAAAGATGTAGCCAAGGGCACCACAGAATCACAGGGAAGAGAACATTATAGATATGGAGAACAGGAAACCAAAGCCCTGGGTGTTATAAACCTAAAATTTTTAATCAGGGTAAAGATAAATAAACCTATCAGGGAGAAACATCTTCAAAACCATAGAACCTTCTCTGGCCCTGAAACTCTATTAGTGGTCTGGCCTCCCTGACATTCTGATTATCAACAACCAAACAAGAGGGTGGAGCTCAGCTACTTCCTTCAATGTAGGGCACTGGTCATAAAAGGAAATTATATAGCAGAATCCAGTGGTTTCCTTCACTCACTAATATTGAAGAGGCAAACTTGGGTCCATGTCAAGCAATAGCTGCTGGCTGCCTGCATGGACCTAAAAACTGATGTGGGGCAATGAAGAAAAGAATGAAACATATTACTGGCCCTTGTTGAAGTAACAATCTCAGCAAAAATACCACATGTCTACAGTGATTAGAAACCACTGCAAGATGGAATGCCATTAAAGCTCAGAGCACCAAACAACGCAGATGGCTTTCTCTAAGTGAACTAAGGCAGTGGGTTCCAGAGCCATGAACTGTGGTGGTTATTAAAAAAGTAATGACAGTCATCAATTGGCCCCCTATAAGCCCCTTTCATCTAAGTAATTTGATTTCTTTTGGCCCAGAAAAGGCAATATCAGGGCCAAGGTCATATAAAGCCTGATAGAGACACATTCATGCCATGTCCTTTACTAGGAACAGAGACGAGTGAAAGGAGAACTATAAAGATAGGATGGTTCCATAGACATCCAGCCATCCAAGGCCAGGAAACCTAGTAGAGTTGGATATATCCTTGGAAACCAGGATGCAATAATACCATAGTATTCAGTCCGCTTCCTCTGCCTTGGAGGTCAGCAGGCTGTCCTCTCTATACGCATTTGATCTATTCCTTTTGCTCAACTTTTTCCTTGCATCAATCACTATTCAGTCTACACGACTTCCTTGTGCAGGTCCTATCAGAAAAAATAGACCCAGCCCATGTCCCTTGAACTTGCATCTCAAGGATTCACCAAACACTGACTGAGGGGAAAATGGATACATGATTGATATAATTAGGCCTTGTTGTAGTCTGGGATTGCCATTGGCTCAAGAGGCTACCTGTGTCCCAGTCAGCCATGGCAGAGGCAGGCTCTGACAGGGTCAGGTAGATGTGACCATCAAGGAACCCTATCTCATTCTGATTAAACAGAGTCATGGCTTTCATTGTGTAAACATGGCCACTGGGTCTCCCAGGTGTTTCTGAGAAAGGTAATAGGTATGTGGTTTGTGCTGCCAGTCAGCATCTGCTGCACATTCTGAAGGTATACAGATGATCTGGTAAGAGGTTTGGAGGGATAAATTTTCAGTCTTTGAGGGACTTCTATGATGAAGTTTAAAAAATCCAAGTACTAAAAAGTTCTCTCACTGGAGTTTAAACCAAATTTCCTCTATCCAGATGGCTTCCAAGGCCAAGAGGGAGGGGAGTCCCGCTGCCTTTTTATGTTGGTCTTGATTGTTGTTAATGATCCCCAGCTGTAAGGCTCCCACATCTCTTTAACCTCTCTCTGGTTGGCCTCACATCTCTGCATCTCTTGCAGGGAAAATGGAACACTAAACCCAGCACCCATTCCCCAGTACAACATGTGTTGCACACCACATGGAGGTCAGCCTCTAAATGGACCCCAGAGCTTACTCAGCTAGCATTGACAGGGCCCTTCTTCATTCATCTGGAAGACACTGGCCTCAGCATTATCATTCCATTCCTGAAGGCAACATGGAGCCATTCCAGCACCCAGCAAGGGAGCAGGGGCATGCAGCCACCTGTGGCCAATGCTGAGGTTTCTTCTGGGTGTTATGTTGAAATCACTGCCAGGCAATGACATCATTTTCAGGGCTGAGACATGCATTAGAGATTCTTATTCTAAAATCACACGACCTGTCCCAAAACTATTTTCCCCAGGAATTGTCAACTAACACAGCAATGTTATTCACGCATAGTTTTCTTCCTGGGTATTCTCTCATTCACTCTTTCAAAAATATTCTTGAGTTAGCTATGAATTGGAAAAATCTTGAAGCTTCAGGAGACACAGAGATTAAAAACAAGTCCCTATGCTCAAAAAGCTCAGTGTGGTCAGGGACATTGTTGTGCCCTCATTTCAGGAATATAAGGAATGTGTAGAGTGCTAACAGATATGGAGAAGAAACACATGGAAGGGAAGAGTCCCAACTCTGGAAAGGCTTCCTGGCAGAGGAGGTAAAACATAATATCAGGCTTTGATAGACAAATAGCATCCAACCAGGTTATATGTAAGTGAACAATCAAAGGGACAAATGGAAACAGAGGAAGTTTCTAGGCAGAGGGTATGTCTGTGCCAAGTCCACAGACACGAGTACTATGCCAAGAGAAGAACTATAATTCTTAGGGCACTTAGGAGGAATTAAGAAGATAAGTAAGAAATAGAGATAGACAGCACCTAGCCCTGACAGGGAGCATGTAGTTGGTTTTCTTTTGTCTTATAAAATCTACTTCCAAGAACCTCTCAGGCTTTTAGTATCAGTACTGACCACAGAGTGCCAATATCCCATCTGCTAATTCATTGAAGTGTATACTGGTTAATTGTGGCTAGTTAAAAGCTTTATTTCTGTTCCGATAGCTAATTCCAGTTCAAGATGGACTTTGCCAAGCCATAATACCAAATCCAACAAAGCAAGGATCTCTTACTTCAAAGACAACTCTGGTCTGGTTGTCCTATAAATAATAGCAGGCAACAGGCAAATGCTTGTTGAAATGAACTGAAAATCTCCCTAAGTAGAGATTCTTACCTTATTAGCAATAACTGAAAGTTTTAACCTTACTTATGGAAAGTTGTACCTTAGTCCTCGCCCTACAATGTACATATACCATTCACAACACACCCTTCCACTCCACAGAGCAGCATTCTAATTGTCTACTCTGGGTTCTTCAGCCAAGTCCAAATGAAATGCCCCCGAGTCCAGGTGAAGCTCCTAACTCTAGGATTTTAAAAATGGGCCCAATAAAGAAAATTTGATTCCCAAGCATGAAATCAAGTTTCCTTTGTTTTTTCATTTTATTCTGGGCCAGAGGGAGCAAGACCCTCTTGGTACCTTTATTGTAGTTATAAAGAGGGAGAGAAGGAGACATTGGAATCTTAACCCTGAAAACTCCAGCCAAGAGGACACATCCATGATGGCATCCAGACCACATTAAAAGAAGGCAGACACAGTAAGCAATGGCATTTCTCTGCACTCAGGACAAGAGAGGCTACACAGATCCTCCCTCCTACCACTGCTCTGTGCACTCTTCCCTGCCCAATACTCAAGTTCTCTCTTCCTATTTTTCTCTCTCCCAAATACTTCCCCAGTTTATAATGAAGAAGATGTTTCTGCCCATCTTCTGTTAAGAGTCACAAAATTGCTTCTAATTGCAAACACAACAGAAAAACAGGATATCACTGGTTGCAGAGACAGGAGTGGTTATCTAACTGAAATGTGCTTTTAAAAGTGCTGGTACTGGGACACTTGTTTTAGTCAAGTGCTCTGTAAAGAGAACAGTGAGTTTTATAGGCAATTCTGATGCCTTTATTCTTCCTTCATTTTCACATGGAAAATTCAAAAGATAAGCTGTGAGAACCATATACAAGTTGTACTGTGCTTGTTCTATATTTCTAGTACATCTGGCTTTTATGTTTAAAGGAAAAAACAACAAAAATATTAACCTATATCAAGAACCTTACTACTTTCCAGCATTCCTCTAACATGTCTGAGAAGAATAGTTTCACATACCCATAATAAAGACGAAGATACTGAGTCTAAATGAGCAAGTGATATTGCTAGCTTGGAACTGAGTCCTTTTCCTCTACCATATGACAAAAGCCAGATATGCCCCCCTCCTTGCAACACACACACACACAACACACACACACACACACACACACAGGGCATTGGTTACACACCTATGGTGCCAACCACTCTAATGGCCACAGATGCAAAGAGAGATAGGAGAGGGGGGAATCTACTCTAGACCTCAGGAATAAGACCATTTCTACCCAAAAGCAGGGCACATATATTGAAATAGAACAGTATTATTTCAAGATACACATCAGCCTTGCCAAATGGACAGTTATGAAAATTCTGCCCAGAGAGTTGTTGAGATTTTTTTTCTCAAATGCCAAAAGTGAGCTTGTTAAACAAATCATACCTCCAGGGGCAGATGTACAATCCCTCCCTGACTCCATGTCATGTTTCCTCAGTTTACTTCCAGTCAAAATGCATATTTCTCCCACAGCTCCCAGGGCTAGGGTCAGCCCAGCTAATGGAAAGCAAGCTGTCTTCTTTTTCCCTGCTACCCACAATGGTCAGATAACAAATTCAGGTTCAGATCCTGGCGTGCTTGTTGTTGGTGATGATATATAAAACTGATGGCCGACAGCTTCATTTTCTCCAAGCTGGGAAAGCTCTGCTTGGAGAATTGGGAAAGGGGGAAAAAAAACTTTTGATTTTGACTAGTAGTAAAACAGTTGGATAAACATGACATGACACAGATGTCAGAGTGCATAATGCAACCGTGTAGACTCAGACGGGACTAGAGAATATTCAGACATGGGTAGAATACATACAGTGGAGAGTCAGACATGGGCTGGGGTCCTCTGCATTCTGGTGATGTGTGAAATATCAGGGTATGATTTTTTTTGGACTGAAAGACAAAAGTGGGAGAGGTCTTTACAATGTAAAGCTAACTTAATTTTTCTATTATTAAATAACACTAAAAACAACAGAATAATTTTGAGCCTAATGTATATGCCAAGGACATGTAGCACACAGGGTTGTTATGGAACAGGGAGAATAGGAATGGAAAATATTTCATTTGTTCACTTACTTATTGTGCCAATACTGGGACTTGAACTCAGGACTTAGGCAGTGTCTTTTAGCCTTTTTTCATTCAAGGCTGGCTATTCTGGCTTTTTAGTGGCTATTTGGGGATAAGCGTCTCATAAACTTTCTTGCCTGATCAGGCTTCAAACACCAATTCTCAGATCTCAAGCTACCAAGTAGCTAGGATTACAGGTGTGAATGACCAGGTTCTATTTGTGAGCACAGTTTTGAGGGACTGCTAAATTAGAATATGAGATGCAGGTAACAAAGGCACAAGATAACAGGCAAAGTGATCCAGGTTACTGGCTACCTCTGCAGGGTACACTGGGTGAGTTATTTAAACTGCTCTAAAGCCAGAGTTTCCATTAGACATAAATGTCCCCTCCTCACCCTCAAATGAATCATCCAAATCACAAAAACCAGAATCAGACTTAGTTCTTGCAATTGGAAAAGTGGGGTTCTATCTTCTTAATTCATTACAAAGCATTTTCTGATTAAGTTCAGAAGACAGGATAATTTACTAGACATCACAGACTACATTCAAAATTGCATTCCCTTTACAGCCCCTTAGAGCAGTGATTTTGTTTAACCTTTCAGAGATTGCAAACAACTTTGACATGCTGATGAAAGAAAGGGAAGTTATCCCAGGGGGGAGAAAAACACAAAGTGCCAGAAACAATTTCAGGAGGTTCAAGCATTCCTTGAAATTACAGGAGTTCATGAATGCCAGACCTAGAAACAGGAAAAAAAGGGGGGGATGTACTCAATCTATTTGCCGAGTTTCATCATCACCACCATTCTAGTTATTGAATTCATTTCCATATTCCACATAACTACTATGTAGAAGTGCTCATGACTTCAGTTGCTGTTTTGTAACCTATAATGCACATAGAGACTAAGGAAAGCTCCTTTCCTCCCAGTTCTGAGGCTCTTGAAACTCGGGGGTCTATCGTCTCTCTGCTCCATGGGAAAGTGTACACAGTATGAGAGTTATCAAATATTCTCAAGCCACATAGAATTTTTTTTCCTATGTCTCTTCACTCTCTGTTCTTCCTCATTCCTTACGGTTCGTCCTTTGAATCATTCTCCATAATCTAAGCTCTACCCACCTTCATCAATGAACATTTCCCTTCTCCTCTTCTTTCTGGTGCCAACCCATTGCCCAGAAGCATCTGCCTGTGACCAAAGGAAATGGAACGATGGCCATAGTATTTCACAGGAAGGGGACATTCTCTTAGAACCCTGTGTAATTGTGGCCAGCATGAGACAGATTAAATCAACAGTGCTTTGGCTCCAAAACAAAATTTATTGCTAGCAGGTAGTATCAGCTTAATTTAGAGATGAGGTTAGCTGGCACAAGGCCAAACATACTAGCTCCTCCAGTGGAGGGCCAGTACAGAGAGAGTAAACTGAATCTCCTTCCTGCATGATTTTTCTACAGTTATAGTTCAGGATGATCGTCCAGGAACAAAGTCTGGCCCTTTAAGGATGGTCAAATCAATACTGAGGTTTCATAGGTTTAATAGAAATAAGCAAGACACATGCAATGTGTGGCAGATGGGTTTCTGACTAGAACCTGGACAATCAAACACTTCTCAGTGTCTTCAACTCAGAGTTGCCACAAACTATCTTCAGGTCTACACTCCTCGTTCTTTTAAGGACCTTATTCTTCAATGTGTGGCCAGGGAACTGTAGTAAAATCGGAATTCAGAATCTTGGGCTCTCCACCCAAGATCTACTAAATTAAGACTTACATTTTGAAAAAAAAAAGAGAGATCACAGATAATTAGTATGCATATTGACAGGAAGCATTTCATAAAACCCAAAGAAGATGAGGCAGCTTTCAGAGAGCTCTCTGGCAACCCCAACTAAGCCATTTTTGTCTTTGTATAGATGAAAGCAAATATAATTGGCTTGTTGCAGCGGTGAGAATATGATTTGCAGAACACATGCAAGCAACACTGCACAATTTCCTCTAAGTACAGGAGAAGAACCACAGGCAGAATCCTATGTTCATGGATCCAGGCGGAAGGGGGGGAAGGGGGGGGTCAAGACCATAGTGACCACACAAAGAAGGAAGTAAAAATGGGAGTGGATGCTTTGGGCTGAAGTTGTTGGGAGATTGTGCTCTAGTTACCGGTGATTTCCATCCCACTTTAGGACTTTCAGAAAGCTCTTCTGTAATTAGAGTCTCAGCTGTGTTTCCAGGTGACAGAGGGTGATGGAGCTTCGACAGGACGCCTTTTCTCCATTTATCACAGGGCCCATAGATTACAGCAGATCTAATAGCCAGTCAGACATGATGTGTTGTCCGTGGGGCTGTCACTTGTGATGTATGAATTGCAGAAGTCTTAGTGTTTTTCAGAAGTCCTGTGGAGTGTAAGCTCAAACAAAGCCAGCAAAAACTTAAGAAAAGGGGGGAAAAGGAGCAAACTGGGCACTGCCTCATATAATGGTGAAATACACAGGGGAAAAAAATCAATTGTGGGGTTACCACTTTTCCATTAGGAAAACAAGGATTCCAATTATTAAAATTCCTCTGAAACATGTTCAAAAACCTTGGCATATTAGCTACAGAGATTTATGGGATGTTTTTGTCCTCTGGATACTTTATAATGCTTCAGATCCTTTGCATATATGCAAACATGTTTAAATTAGGTTTCCTTCAGTTATTTCAAGTAGGCAAAAAAGTAAACAAGCTACCAAAAAAAGTCAATTAATCAGATTCTTGTTTTCAAAGCCATGGATAACCTTAGGGAGAACAATTAAAGAATCTACACAAAATGCACAAACAACTGCAAATCTCAAGTAAGAGGAAGACCTGGCTGAATGACAAGTGACAATTCACAATTGGACACTATAGAAAGTGGCAGATAGCTAAGTGTCAGAGGCTCCTTCTTAGAATCTTAGCTGCTAAGGAGGCTGAGATCTGGAGGAATTACAGTTCAAAATTCAGGCAGAAAAATTTGATAGATTCTATCTGGAAAAAAAAATAAAAACAGCCCAAAGCAAGGGTGGAGGCATGGTTCTAGAAGTAGAGTACAAACCTAGCATGTCTGAGAGTCTTAAGTTCAACAGTAAAAACAAACAAACAGAGGCAGAACTGAGGCTCTTATGTCCCCTATTCAGAGTACAAGCAGAAACCCAGTCTTTTTGCTAGACAAGTAAACCACCACTGAGTTACACCCCAAGCCCTTATTCCTCTTAAACCATATTCCAGTCATGCATGAGGCTGATACAGAGCAGCTTTTGCAGTAATAAAGGTATGTGGATCTAACAGCTGTCCATCTCTTATCTGCTTATGCACTTAGATAACACCTTCTGGTCTCTAAGTCAGGAAGAAGAAGGAGGAGGAGCAGGAGGAGGAGGAGGAGGAGGGAGAGGAGGAGGAGGAGAGGAGGAGGACGAGGAGGAGGAGGAGGAGGAGGAGGAGGAAGAAGAAGAAGAAGAAGAAGAAGAAGAAGAAGAAGAAGAAGAAGTCGATGACGATGACCATGACAGAGGAGGAGGAGGAGGAGGAGGAGGAGGCAGCCAGTCTTTCTGTAAACAATGAACATAGTTCTCAGCCCAGATCTTGAGATGACTTTGCTTTTACAATGAACACTGGAGACACAATAAACTGTCTGCTGCCATCTCCCAGCCTTCTAACACTCAGAAGCTGAAACACATTGATTCTTCAGGAAGCAAAGTAAACATAATTTTTAAATGAAAAGCAGAGCTGGGGCTAGAGTGCCACCCTTGAGCCAAAAAAGCCAAGCAAGAGCATGAAGTCCTGGTCCAAGCCCCAGTACTGAACCAAGAAAAAAACTATATATTTAATAATAAAAATGCACACAAGAAAGAGGAATTGTTTATAGGGCAAGTTATTTTCTATATTGCTGAAACAGGAAACAAGAATTGTTCTGATTTAGAATTCTTTCATTCTTGCACATTAGTTCAGCAGGATTTCCGCCACTCAATCCAAACTTTTACTAACCTCCTCTTTGTGTTTTGCCTTTAGAGAATAAGAACAGTCATGTTCACTGGGAATACATGCAGATATATTCCTGCTTGGGTTATTCTAGAAGAACTACTAGTTTCTAATCCAACGGACAATCTGTTGGCAATATCAGGGGAATGTAATACACACTTGGGTCAGCTGGTTATCTAATCAGTTTCATACTCTGCTTCTGACACCAGATTGGCCAAATACCAAAAATGTTTCCTAACCCCTCCCCCTTCTTATTCTCCTATGTAAGCTTCATCTCTCTTGGTCCCATCCTATTTAAGAAGACCCTTAACCCTGCCCCATATTGGCTGTTAATTTAATTTGGATGTAAAAATCCGTAAGATGAGTGCAAAACTTGTTTAAATTACTTTCAAAACATACCATCTTTAAGCAGAAAGTTATATAATTTTGATAGCTACTCTACAAAGTGTGTTGTAAGTTCTCTTTCTCTAGCTTCTTTCAAGTTCTAAGAACCGTCTCTGGTTAAATTCTGGAGTTTTTGAAGAATTCATTTGCCTTAACCCCTTTCTTTATCTCACAGATGTCTCTGACAAATGCTCTCCCTTGCAGAAAGGCACTGACATGTGAGAAGAACAGAAATGGAAAATGCAGCAGTGGCTTTTCTTGTCTAGGACCAAGTACCTCACAGCCATGGTAATGTCAAAACTGGCCTCTTTTTTATTCAGAATCACTTGATCATTGCTTTCTAAACACCAACAAAATGAAAACAGAACAAAATATTAAACACCTTCAAGAAGTCCCCGAGCTCCAGTAGCTCATGCCTGTTATCCTAGCTATTCAGGAGCTTGAGATAGGAGAATTTGGGTTTGAAATCAGCCCAGACAGGAAAGACTGTGAGATGCTTATCTCTAACTAACCTCCAAGAAGCCAGAAGTGGAGGTACGGCTCAAGTGGTAGAGCATCTCACTTGAGGAAAAATAGCTAAGAGATAGGGCCTAAGACCTGAGTTCAAGTCTCAATACAAGAGTGCATGCATACACATAGACACAGATATTAAGCACTAAGAATTGAAGTAGCAAGTACCACAAACTTTGGCCAAGATGGCCAAGGATTCATGTCTAGGTCAGAGGTGGTGAATCCTTAGCAAACTGGTCCTGTGGAAAGTTGTGACACTTTCCTTTTTTTTTTTTTCTTTTTTAAAGCAACTACAGTACACTGCAGTGCACTTTCTCTTAGTTCTTCCCACGGGTTGATGGAGCAGGCATTAGTTATTACTCCTGCCATGATGCGTCTCCCCCCTGCCCAGTACCGCATTATCTGCCTCATTATCTGCTCTGTGTGACATTATCTGTGCCGGCCTCAAGCATCCCATCCATAAAATGGGGTTAATAATACCGGCCCTCATTTACCTTGAACAAACACTACTGGGGAAAATGAGGATATAAATTAAATTGCTTGCTGCTCTTTGGAAGAAAGTTGCCTTAGAAACACAGGCTTATTATTTCTCCATAGAAAAAGCTAAATATATTAGAGTTTGCACAATGTTGCTGGCTGTGATTTTGCTCTTTTCTAACCCTAGGCAGAAGGACTACATTAATTCCAGTCCCTAGGTGAACCTTTTATTCCATTTTCCACTGGAGAAAAAAAAAAAAGGAAAAGTTACTTTGCAAAGAAAAAGAAAGTAAGAAAAAAGAAAAGCAAAGAAAATGTAGTATTCCCAAATCTCATTTGCAGAACATTCTGTTCCCCAAATTACAGCACAGCAAGCAGGCACGTGAGAACTTTTAGAATCCTGCATCCGAGCTGGTTCCACACGGAACCCACTCTAATACAAAATGGCTTTAATTACTTTAATATAAATCCTGGAAATGTGCAGATGGATTGTAATAATTATGCAAAAACTGCGATGGTCCTTTATAGAAACACAGATCTTGCAAGCTTAAAGGAGAATGAAAGGGACATAAGTTCAACACAATATGTCAGAAAGCCTATCTCCTAAGAAGTCCTGTATTTCAAACGCCACGCGCTAACATTTCATCTGCTGTGGTAGTTGTTATGGAAACTACGGCTTTTTGATTGAATAGCAGAATAAATACCTACCTAAAATCAGCATGATGGGCAACTGTATAAATTAAGAACTCCCCAAGACAACAATTACTTGGAGTTCTTCCTTGAGATAAATGTAGGGGGGGAGGAGAAAAAGAAAAGAAAAGAAAAGAAAAACACATCTACATGTATCTATGAAATCTAATAGGAGCTTCAGTTTCTGTGAACTAAATTCTCTTCTACACCTGGGACAGTCAAACCTGCCTCACCCTGGGTGTCTCTTGCTATTTTATCTCCTAAACACACTGAAGACTTAGGGAATGAAAAGATCTAATGCTTTGCCAAAAGATCATTTAAAAAAATACTAAAAAGTCACATTTCTTCTAAATTAGTACAGTAGAAGCCTTGGGAAATGAATGTGGGGTTATTATCATTGTGATTTTTAAATCAAGTGGGTCATATATAAATGTGCAAACTCCCCAGGCATGAGAGAAAGGTCAGTTAAACATGGTTTGCGTAATTTTATGAGTCTGGTATTAGACTGTGGCTGATTCCTGATATTAACAACCTTTCAGAAATCATAGGACAAATACTTGTATCTTTCCATGTAGATATAATTCGCCCATTTGTTGACTTAATTAAAGAGTTCACTATACAAAATAAGAAAATAGAACATACTTGGGGTTGTTTTCCTCTTTCCTATTTTACATGGAATGATATGCCAAGGAAAACTATCTGTGCAACAGGCACCCTATCACAAACTTCTCCATAATGGGCATGCATTCGCCCATTGGATCAACATCTTTCAATTTATTAGCATGACAAAGGACACAATTATTTTGGATATGCCTGAATGCAATTTTCATTAACTTTGCAATGATTTATTAACAAAAGTGTCAGGAATGTAATAAAAGCAGCAGGACTCCTCAAAATGCCAAAATAAAAAAAAAATGAAGAATACAGCAGAATTTCCCAACACGCCTTACGGCATCAGGTCAATAAGGTTGCTTGATTCCATCAAAAGAATCACCATGGTGAGTGAACTCTGCAATTAACAAAGAGTAAGCACAAAAAATGCTAATATCTCATTTGAATGTAATTATGCACAGATTACTGTTCACTGGAACAAGAAAAGGGATTTTTAATTGTCATCCAAAGTTACATGCAAACCCTAGATTCTAGTTAACTTTTTTTTTTTTTGGTTGGGGAGTTCATATGCGAATAAAGCATGCAATTTACAAATTCTTATGTTCAGGGACATTGTAAAAGGCAATGCTTTTGTTTAAGGGATACAATTTGCAAAGTTTTAGAATAACATCACTCCATGTATGTTGGCAAGGTTAGTTTGTAATAAGTTTCACCATCGTTTGCATTTTAATACTATTTGATCTCATTTACATGTTTAAATTTGTTCCTGTAATAAAATTCATTAGTATGTTTATCATAACCACATAATGAATATAGCCCTTATGTAAAATAAAAAATTGAAAGTACATTAGAGACATTACAAGCTGTTTGAAATTACTGTGCTTTGCATATTATACCTTATTAATTAAATTATAAATTATTTATTTATGTTATTTCTTTAATCAGGGGCAAGCACTAGAACAACATTATATTAGTATAAGAAACAACACAACTCAAAGCTAAATCACACATGGACCAATTTCATGTACAGAGGCATGCACATCCATTTTGCCATGGGCTGGCAAATGCCCCCTACCCCCTGCTGGTACCAGGGATGGCGGGGAGCTGTTTAAAGGAGAGTGGCGGGCAGGGGGAATAAATGTTTCCTTGTGCCAGTTTAAAACTCCACTGGTTAGTATACCATCTCCCTTTGCCTTCTCCTCTTATTAGTATAATTAGATCAGATATGCAGATGGAAGCAAAGAGCAAATTATTATAGAAGTTAATACCATGTCCATTTTATTTGGAGTGCATGGACCTCCACAGAAAAGGGGAAAAAATAATATGTCCCGTTCTTTCCTTTTAAGAC
The DNA here is from genome assembly GCF_000151885.1 of Dipodomys ordii. Classification (NCBI taxonomy): domain Eukaryota; kingdom Metazoa; phylum Chordata; class Mammalia; order Rodentia; family Heteromyidae; genus Dipodomys; species Dipodomys ordii. The sequence continues at coordinate 16,596,322 of NW_012267253.1, read as the reverse complement.
ATTTTCTTTTGTCAACAGTTAGAAAGAATATGAATGGTAAAGTGGAGGGGCAGGGAGAAAGGGAGAAGGGAAGAGAAGGGAAAGGAGGGGGCAGGGGAAGGGAAAGGAAGAAAAGATAGCAGGATAGAGGGGCAAAGGAAGGAGGGAGAAAGAGGAGGGAAAGGAAGGGAGAGGAATGGAGGTGGAAATCATACATATTTAGGGAAACAACACTGAGTTTATTTTTTAATTCACCTTTAAAAATAATTATTTAAATCCAAACAGAATACCGGTGACCTCTTTTCATGTTCATGCAACTCTCAGATCTCCTTTTAAACTATGCTTCTCATTCCTTATTTGGATATAGGGACTTGACTACAGGCTCATCCTCTGTCTCTACTGGTAACAGATTCAATTGTTTTGATAAGCAATTACTGGGCTAATACATAGGACACTTATCTGTTAAAGAAACTTGGGGATGGGGGTGTAAAGGGGAGGTCCTCTGAATAAATTGTCTGCTGTTGAAAGTGCTTAACTCAGATTTTAGAGTCAAAAGGTCTGGGTTCTAATCAAAATAATCTCCTTTTTCCAAACATGGATAATCCCAACTCACAGAATTGCAACTGGGGACTAAAGGAGACTAACATTCATAAAGGGTTTATTTAGCAGGACACCTACACAGTAGCTGTTCAATAAATGTTAATCCTAGAACTATTTTCATGCAGACACACAAAAGCATATCTCTAGAATCTCCTTCTCAGAATTCTACATGCCAGCATGACATGCTGGAACTCATTTTTAAAAGATGTCAGCATTGGGCTGGGAATGTGGCTTAGTGGTAGAGTGCTGGCCTAACATGTATGAAGCCCTGGGTTCAGCTCCACAGTTCCATATAAACAGAAAAGGCCAGAAGTGGTTTTGTGGCTCAAGTGGTAGAGTGCTAGCCTTGAGCAAAAGGAAGCTCAGAGACAGTGCCCAGGCCCTGAGTTCAAGCCCTAGGACTGGGGGGAGGGGGGGAAGAAAAGATGTCAGCATCTTGATACGGTTAATGCAAGCTAAGGATTGCACTTAAGTGCAAAGCAAATAGCTAAAGATACCAGGGCATATTAATTACAACTATTTCCCTATGTGATAAAGATGGATTTGTTTTCTTCAGCAATTTTAGATTAGCGTACCCTTCCTTCCCATCTCACCATCTACACAAATTGACCAGTGCTGAAAGAGAACACAAGATGAGGGAAGCAGTATTATAACAAAGGCTCAGGAGTGGAGTTCTACTGCACAGGTCCACCACGAGTAAAAATTGGGGCTTGCAGCTTAAAAGTGTTCATAGGTGATTAGTAAGACTGAGACACATTTGTGTTTGCCTCACTATAGCACCCATCTTTCTGAGTTCCCCAGGGTAGCCGAGAGAGCCACATAACTGAGTTCTAGCAAGCCACATATCCGGATAAACAGAAGTGACCCAGGGTACCTCTAGACCTGGTTTCTAAAATCAGAAAATTTCCATGCTATTGCCTTCTTTTATACTCGTCGCACAGGATTTGGGGTAGGTTGGTCCCAATGGAAAAACAGTGCTGTGGTGTGCTGTGCTGTCCCATGGGGGAATTTAGATACCTTTTACAACCAAAACCCTACTCTGATTAGAACCAAGTCCTAATGAAATGTGGACAATGCTTATTTTTGCGAGAATTAGAAATTAGAAATAGAATTCTCAATATAATTAATTTGATTTGTGTCAGGAAAGATGCCCTACATTTTTTAAAATTTAAATGAAATTTGACAAAGGTAACACAATCCTCCAATAATCTTTCAACAAGGGAGAGTTCTCTAATACTATAGGTGCCTTTTAAAGTAAAAAATGACCACAAAAATGCATGATATATTAGATTTCCTAGTAGTGTGCTGTACATAAACACAGGACATGAAAATCAATGCAATTTCAGCAGAAGAATTAAACCAAGAGAAATCAGTTTTACTCCAAAAACGTTTCACCAAAAATGTATGCTTGCAATCCATGTGCTCGGTTTTCTTGAAGGAAAGTTTCCAGCTCAAGTGCTTCATTAGCAAATATTCATGACACTCCTGGCTTTGTGTGACTTCTAAACTCCAGAAGCTGTGAGTAAAGGGTGGAGAAAGGGGAACCCACTCCATATAAAAGCTCTGAAAGTCAAGAATTAAAATGGAAAGCTAAGTAGTTATTGGCCACCTTAGTCAGGGAGTAATGCAATGAAATGCTACATAGGGAATGATGTCAAGAGACAGGAGAAACAAAAGGGAATGTCATTACATTTCTAATAATTCAATAGGCAAAGAATCTCTGAAGGTCTAATATTCAACCCATTGTTATTTTTGTCAGTACAATTAAAAAAATCTTAAAATATCAGTTGTACCTGTCAAATATTGAGCATATTATTCAGCATCTTTTCTAATATTTTCTCAGTGTTTACTTAAGCATCTGATATTGATTAGGCATCTATAAGCATGAAGTAAATGTTCTTTAAGGGAAAAACCTAAAAATCCATTTCAAAGTATGTCCAACTTGGCTATACCACAGCATTCCACAATCTAGATTTTTTTTTCTTTTTCTTCCTTCTTTTTTTAAACACAAACTCTCACTAAGCAGCCCATCTGGCCTCAAACTAAAAATCCTCCTGTCTCTACCTCTTGAGTGCTTAGATTACAGATGTGTGCCACCACACTGGGCTAGATGGTCTATTAATAAATACTTACTCTAAAGACACACCCACCAATAAGAGAGAAATACAAAAGTATGACACAGTTCAAGCTAGGTTCTAAAATTATTTTAAGTGAAAAAGTATAACATATACTCAATAGATATGAAATTTAAAATATTTGGAAGAAATAAAGAATACACACAGTTGCATATATATAACATATAATTTAACATCTGGGCACTATTTATATATCTAGTTATATATTTAAAATAACATGATCCTGTCAATTAAAGGGTGAAAGAAAATAAAGAAAGGGCAATTCAGGTTTGTTGAGTGCCTATTTTGTAACAAATGTCCTCCTTCTTACATTTCCATGGAAACCTCTTTCCAAAGACACTTGTAATTTGTCATAGCTCCCTACATCCAGCTAGAATCTGTCCAATGAGCCCAGACCAATGCCCCCACCAAAATCCCAGCCTACTGCTTCACAGGAACTTCCTATATGTTTTTCAGATTTTAATACACCTTAACTCCCAACCTCTCACAAGCGTTCCTCACAGATTACTCCACAACAAGCAAGTCCATCCCCCCAACTCTCAGTCCAGAATGTATGAATCGTTCTTGCCTCCACATCCATCCTGCCATCCTGGCCTGAAGCGCTACTCAGAACCAGACAACTTTGCCTCCCTCCATTGGTACTACCACTGCAGCTGCTCTCAATACAGACTAGTCCAAGTTAGGGCATTACATCCTGCTCAGTTTCCACAGGGTGAGTATTTAGAATAATCCCTCTGACTAATCTCCCACCCAGTTTGCCCACTCCCCTCTGCACCATGGCTTCTTTGCAGTCCTCTAAACCAACACCAAGCACAGTTCTGGGTCTCAGGACTCTTACATGTGTTGCTCCCTTTGGCTAAAACACACTTTTTAGTGAAGATTTTGTTCAACATTTTTTTCCGATTTTTTTTTAATGACTACCTTTCTATCTGTGGCCCTAGAATTCCTTGTGCTGTCTTTTTTTCCCTTGGGTTTTCTTCACCGTACATACTTTCTGTTTTCCTCTATTAGAATGTAACCCATTTGAAGGCTTTTACTCTGTTTTATTTTTCAGCTGTAATTCCAAAGCCATGAAACCCCAAATTATTGGTTAATATACTTGGGAGGAATATATTAATTTACTTCATTTAAATGGACACTTTCAATTAGAAGTTACTGACATTCTCATTAAATGCTTAAAATAAATAAAATATAAAATAGATTAAATACCAGAGTCCCAGAAATAATAATTGTCCTGATAGCAAAGGTAGGAAGAAGTAGATGATGAAGAAAATCTCATTGATCTTTTAGGACCCATTATTGTTTTGTCATACATCTGTCTCAAATAAAAGATCCTGTGCATCATTACACAAAGCTGTCTTGAACTCAAAGTCTGAAATGATTCAAGTATTTTACTGTGGGTTTATTTTTGCTTCTTTTTCCTTAATTGGTTTTTATGAGTTGCTTTACTTCTGCTTGCGTTTTAGAAGACATCATATCTAAAAAGTAAAATAGAACTAAATCAATTGTTTTTTTTAATATTTCATCACAATCTGCCCACTATTTAACCAGGGACAGAACTACTGATATGAGTCAACTCCTAAGGTACAACGGAAATTTATAAATTATTTCCTCTGATTTTATGCTATAAAAAACTATATAATAAATGAGTTTCAGGAATGGATTATGTAGAGGTACAATTCATTTTCATCCAATAGGCATTTTAAAAGAGAAGGAGTAAGGAAAATAAAGGAGGAAAGTTATGGGAAGGGACAGGAAGAGAAGAATGGAGAGAAAAGAAACATTAAAAGAATGAAAGAAGGGAATGAAAGGAGAGGAGGGAAGGAGGGAGAAAGGAAAGGAAAAAGAAAGATGTGAAAGACAAGCATGTTCCACTTGACAAATCTATTCAAATCTGCCTTACAAATTTTAGAAAAAAAATTAAAGAGCTCCCCTACTCGATTTAGGAACCTTTACAGACTATAATTGAATTGAGGAACAATTTGTAGATACTATGTAGAAGAGAGACCAAGAGTCAACAATCTCACACCCCATACCCACAGAAATGAAATAACTTCCATTTAAGTTGGTTTCTAAATCACCCCCACCCCCACATGGTGCACATTTATGCTAAACCCTATTTGAAGATTTCTACAACTTGTGATTCTGAAGTTGGCATCAACTCTTATCGTTAACTTCCTGGATATTATTTTGTGGAGAGAATCACCCTCTTAAATTTAGAGATGAAAATTAAATCCTTTAGCTTAGATGTTTAAACAAAAGTAAAGGTAATTTCAATACAAAAAAAGATGTATAAGTAATATACCTCTTACTAACTTCTACATCTAAAATATGATATCTGGGGGAAAAATCTGTAATATCTTTAAGTCTGAAGGAAGAGTTTTAAGTATACATCTTCCTCTTATGAAAACCAGTTGCTTCAAAGCATCAGACATAGATGTTAAACCTTTAAAATTCATAATAAATGTCATTGTAACAAGATTTAGCTCAGGTTGATGCTTCCAAAGTCTAGGAATGATTTCACAATTCTCAAAAAAATAAAAAATAAAAAACACCTAAATGATTGATTCATCCAGTTTGCTTCTGAACTATTTCCTATTCTTGCTGTACAGAGCATGAGCTAAGGGGACTGGCCACCCTGGATTTACCTGAGAACTTGAGAGACAGAGGAATCTTGAGGCCACACAGACCTGCTGAGGCAAACTCTACATCTTATCAAGAGAGTCATTTTGCACACTGATGACTAAGGACCATTTATGTGAGTTAGGAATTGGCACGTAAAATTCACTTTTCAAAGACAAGCTATACGAAACCACCAAAAGCAAAGAAAGGTAAGGTCTGAAGAGATTGGTGCAGAATTGTCTATTTCAAGAGTGACCCTTTGACTTAGAGAGCTGCTTCTCTTGCTTCTCATTTCATATGTGGAGTAAATATAAACAGGAATCTGTCCCAAGCATCTATCCTGAACACTGATTGAAACCAGTCATGTAAAAGCAGTGTTTTTGAGCTCTGCCAAGAGTACTGCCATTATCACCTGAATAAAAATAATTCCATTCTCAGGCCTACCAGCTAACAGATATAAGATTCCAATTTAATTAGGACAACAATGTGAAGGCAGCTCAAATAAAAAAGTAGGAACAATTTTCTAATGGGTTTAAATTGTGAGCTCATGACAGACTATGACAGATGACATATTTATTTTTCAAGGGAGCTAAACGAACACCTTAGATTTAAAAAAAAATGTGAGCTAAAAACACTGCAAATTTGGAATTAATTAATCCATTGACAATATAGTTTTTAAAAGCACTTTCTATTATAAAAGAAAAAAACAGATCTTTAAATCCCAAGAAGGCTAAATTCAATATGTTATCGGAATATTTGACCTTTTTCAGGAACTGAAGATGTGGAATTACCAGGTGCACATGGGGGTCGAGTGCTCTCCTGAAGTTTCACTAAATAGCTTTGGTCTCATCTCTTATCTAAAACACTTCAGTCTCAGGTTTCAACCAGTATTGTGGTTAGGAGGCTGCCTCTTAATTCATTTTCAATGCATCAAGTTTTATATGTGTGTGCCTTGACTCTGGGCCTTTTGGCAAAATGTTTAATCTAATAAAATCCCGATCTAGCATTTTGTCTTCCTAATTGTGACCTTCGTTTCCTTCAGAAATAGACAATTCAAATATGACTGCAGAAACTGAGTGGAAAATGAGAATATAAGTATACACATGCTTGAACACATCACTGTGAACTAATGACTAATTACTGTGCAATTGAATACTAATGGAGAGACCCATGAAATCAACATGAACAGGAAATGAACTCAATATGACCAATGGTTCTACAATTAAAATCAAATAAATGCCTCATAATAGAATGACTTAAAAGATATTACTACAGCCAGTCAATTATTCTTCAGGTTACACTTTTACTAAAAAATAAGCTCAAAGCCAGGTACAGAAGTATGTAGCTTGATATCTTTGGAAAAGTTAATGTGCATCTGAAATGTGAATTATAGTGTTGTAATTATCTTCAAATTAAAGTATGTAAAACTAGTTCAAAAGCAAGTCGCTTATTAAAGCAAATCAGATAAACATGAATTTCAGGAAGGAAACTTGAGAGGTTAACTTTCTAGACCGCTTAATTAATTAATTATCATTCTGAATATTTAACTCTTTAAGTCTTGATAAATCTGTCAGAAATTATCAATAGAGAGGAAGCTTAAGATTGGGGGTGGGAAGAACAAGAAACAAATGAAACAAACAAATTATTAAAGAGTTAACCTTTAGTTCCTGAAGATTCACTGGCAATTTCTAAGAATTGATTAACAATTTTATTGAAGTAATTGTATACACATTTCCTTCAGTTCTATTTCATTTGCTTCCTTTTCTGCAACCAAGTGTCTGCATGAGGCAGATTGAAATAAAGTGCAATATTTTCTCTTGAAAAGTCTACTCGCTTATCAGATGTGGATCTAATCAAGGACCTAATAAGTCTATAATGGTACATTTGCTTCCCAGGAGATACCACTGTTTCTCATCATTCCAGAAAATACCCCTTGCAAGGTGCAACCGAGAGCCACAGACTCACTGCAACAGTCTAATAATTTGATTGGGAGCCCTTAGGCAGGGATAACTTAAATTACAATTAGAGAGCCTTCACACTGGTGCTAACATCTGTGTACTGAACCACTGTATACTGATTAAAGGTTTTTAAAAGAGAACTAAGTACTTCCCACATTAGAGAAGAGTGTAATTCTAATGGCCCTCATCCTTGGTATGTAATACTTCAACGTTCCCTGCTGAGCTTCCTGCTTGGGAGTCCAAAGAAGGCACACCCTGGAAAAAGAAAAAACTATGTTAGAAGTGTCCAATAAATTGGTTCGGTGTCAATGGGCAGGTAGACAGCCCTGGGAAGGGAAAGGAAGACCACGTTCATTCCATCACTCTTTCAATGCCAATTCCCCCTGAGTTTATAGCTTTGTTGTTGTTGAGGTGGCTTGGGCTTTTGTATTCCTGTTAAAAGAAGGATTCTAGGAAGAGGTCAGGACTCAATGCAATTGCCATGGGGGCACCAATTAATGAAAGCTGAAATAAATGAGGGCATGCACACGACATCCCTCAGTGTCCTCCCTGCCTTGCTATTAAATAAGTCGTGCATGTGAAGAGAACAGAGTCCCTGGAAAGAGCCACTGAGCTCCCCCCCCTCCACACACACACACCCCTCCCCACCATTCCCTAACCACTCCCTTCCACCCCAACTCATCCCCCCCCATCCATTAAGGCCTCTTTCCAGCACATGGCTGCAGCAGATGTCTCTGAGGAAACATTTTGTTTCCCCTCTGTATCCAGGCTCAAACACCTGGGCTCTGACATGACGTCCAGTGGAGGCTATTTTCCTTTTTTAAACTTTCCTTTTATTTGGTTTGCATACAAGGCTAATAATGAGGTTTAAAAAACTATACACAATCAGTGTACAATTACACCCATCGGGAGTCTGACATGTAATTTCTGATAAACCCATATAACTAGGAACAGCCAAAGGAACCACAGAGCGCACACAATGTGTGGGGTCATCAGAACACAATGCCAACACAATCTCTGCGTCATGTCTTGTTGCATAGTATTAATCAGTGCAAACATTGTTTGGGAAATGAGAGAGGAGAGAAAGAGCAGTTTCCCAGCTGCTACTGCTTTGCCATCAAATCTGATAGTTCCATCTCACATTAGAAACTTCAGTAATAAAGCTTAGGACCGAGTAATGACACTTGAGGAGTCTACTTAAAAACAAAATCAATTAATAGATCCTTGTATATAGACCCAACTGTCCCGATCACTTTTTCCCACACGACATTTCTTGGGCAATTTGAATACTTTCCTAAATTTAGGAAATAACACTTAAATCCTAAACAGCTACAATATGTGAAGATTGTGTATTCACATTATCTAAACAATCGGCATCATTGGCTAATTAACACCTACAATTTCGATTTCTTTCAATGTTTCGATTCCTACATGTTGGAGCACAATTATTCTTCAGTGGATGGTTATAGGTAAAGGATAGGATAAGATTTCATTAAGAAAGAATTATCTCGGACCACAAGATGACAGCTCAGGTCATTAGGAAGCACAATGCAATACTATTGTCAATACTATTGATACGTCTTAGGAAAAGTGAGTCTGGGAAATGCGGAAATGTCACAAGCTTTGTGCTACCTTCATTTTAATAGAGCATAGCATGACCTGGATAGGAGGGGTTGACTACTTCAATTAGGTTTATGCTATTTTCAATACGACTTCCAATCAGTGCATTTAGCTGGAAAGCAATTCCTGGCTTTATTATTACTGTTGTCATCCTTAAAATGCATTCTATTTATTTTTTTTAATTCACCAGGAGGGGTAAAGGGAAGATGGGAGCAATAAAGAAAAAGAGCCGGTAACATGCCCTTAGGGACCAATAGCAAAGGGAGGAGAATCACAGGGGAAGAAAGAAAAGAGATGAAAATGAAAGGCATATCTTATTAAAACATCATAATTAAGAAGTAATAGGTATTCATAAAGAGACTGAAGCCCAAAGGTCTAAAGATGTCTTACAGTAACATGGGCAAATGTCTACTAATAAGTAATAATCAAATAATCTACGTTAAAAAAGCAATCCAAACCAGAAGAAAATGAGATGCAGAAACGAATCTCACAATTCCTACCTCCCACTGTGCAGTGTGGACAGACCTAAGCAGAAACCCACAAAAGGAAGAAGAAAAGTCCTAAACTCCTTTCAACAACACCGAGATTCTGGCAGAGGGAAAGAAGCATTTGCTAAGCAAACTCCTCATTCGCCCATCACCTGTAGCTCATATGATGGGATAGTCCCAACTCCAAAACCTGAGATCCCAGGGAATCAGGACTAATGATGAAACTGACTCCACATTATTCATTTTGGCACAAGACAGAAAATACTTGGATGAATTTTCCCCTTAGCTCCTGTGCTTTAACTTAGCTGGACCTCTGAGCACTGAGACCAGCTGAAGAGAAGAATACATTTGGTCCTTGGACACCCCCTAGTGTCTATGTGAGCATGAACACGTCTGGCAGGTAGCTTCCTTCCTCACTAGTTGTACTCAACAGATAGGAGCAAGATGAGGATCTCAAGACAGAAGTGGCAGGATGTTCTATCCTTTGGGAACCCTGAATTGATTTCAGGACAGGCATACCAGTGTGGAGCCCCCAACTCCTCTCAGATACTTCCTGAAAATTCCTGTTTGTCTGTAACTCTGTCTTAGTGTGTCAGTTTGTCACAAGAAAATATAGCAAATTAGAGGTAGAACCAAGAAAGGCTTACAATTTGTTTCCCACACCCCCTCTCACCCTGCCCCCCAGAAAAAAATATGAATTTTACAGTTAATATACTGGTTGTAAAATGGAAAGGAGACATGGAGGAAAAATCTATTTCAGAGAATATATGGGGGTTTGTCTTTATATAGATAACTTGTGAGTGTTTGAATAAGCACTGTGAAGTATTTATGTTTACTCCTGTGATTGGATGTGAATACTGAATAAAGTCTCAACAGCCTGCTTGCCCCTTCTCCCAGTCAGCGCTTCTCAGAGCAATATTTCATTTGTGTGATGAAGAGATAATTTAAAAGTGGCTTAGAAAAGCTTCCATGTAAGCGCCTTTGAAAGTTCCCATAAAACTATGTGTGACTCCCTTTCCATCTAAGTAAATTAATACGTTGTGTTCTAGAATTATCTATAGACTAGCCTTTCTCCACTAAAGTACTGTTCAAATTATGCAGTATGGATTTCATCCACAGTCATCTTAAAGCATAAATATGCCAAATATTGTAAATTTGTCCTGGTACTGGGGCTGACACTTGACCATTTGAGCTATAGCTCCACTTCTGGCTTTTTGGTGGATAATTGGAAATAACAGTCTCACAGACTTTATTGCCTTGGTTGGCTCCAAACCACAATGGTCAGATCTCAGCCTCCTGAGTGGCTAGGATTACAGACTTAAGCCACCAGCACTCAGTGTGAAAATATTCTACATATAACTTACTAAAACCCCAAGAGACACTGCCTGTAATGCTTACCTCCAAATGCTTTCTCAGACATTCTATTAATTGTTAAAGACTATTATACCAATAGAGAACATGCCACCTTGTTGTATTGGGACAAATCTACTGAGTCACATTTCAGAAGTCAATGGTCCTAAGATGTCAACTGCTTCATACCCTTGTATAAGAAAGTGAGAAGTTCAGAGTGATTGACTGCCTCCCAGTACATGAAAAAGTTGCCAAAGGCTCCCACAGGTACAGGTGTCCTGTACCCAACCCCCTTTTGCTCACTGATAGTGGTAAATACAAGCTTGTCTGTGGTTGTTATGTCTGTACTCTATATTGAGGACACATTTTTCTGAAAGGAGAAGGTGTCCAGCCAACTCCACAGTCCATATTGCCTGGGAAGATGGTGAATCAAGGTCTCTTCTGCCCTGGATTATTCATTAATGAATCACACGGGCGGCTTGCATTGTCAGTAGACAGGAAAGAAATGAGAGGAAGAATGTCAGCAGCATCTTGCCTGCCACCACCCGTACCCAGAGCAAGGGAAGCATGTGAATGAAACTGTTTGTTCCATCCCCGGCAGGAAATGCTACTGTTTTAAATACCAAACAGAGATAGCACTTGTTTCTGGTTGCAGCCCACACAAAACAAACTTACTTTTTAAAAAAGGAATCTTGGCATATGGTAACAAAACCTATATAATTCTCTTGATCTTTAATCTCTATGCCAATGTCTGTTTTACAGATTATGGCCTCAGCCCGACAAATCTGCTTTGTGAGTTTTTGGCTGACAAATCTGGCAACCCAAACGCTGTCTGAAATACATTCAAAAAGGCTAAACATTTTCATAATAGCTACTTTACATAGCCTAGTAGGTTTCCCTTTAGGACACCAATTAGATTTTTTTTTAAAGTGACAGTGTTAATTTTTATGATGACACACAGAACTGAGATTTTTATTTAATGCGCCTGGTCTTTTTTTTTTTTTTAAGCTTTTCAAGGAGCTCAAACACTTTGCCAACAGACGGGTGTTGCAGCAGGGGTGATTATAGTAATTTTTCATGTAATTGGGAGTCGCCATTTGGTTGCTATCTTTCACAGGCTTGTTGACTCATCATATAATCCTTTATAAGAGGGGGGGAGGTTGCTGTATGTCATAGGAATGTGTCAAGCAGCCAGGAAATAACAAACAGAGGAGACCCTCCCCCCCCCTGCCCTACCTGGTGGGGACCAACCGAGAGGGGTTTTAACATCTGTTCAGTTCTTTAGACTGTAATATATTTTCATTTAATAGCAATGACCAAACACTGAGAGGAGTTATGGAAAATTTGGGGGAGAAATCTGTGATTGTTTCTCTGGAGAAGATACCTTCACAAAAAAAAAAAAGACTCTGTTACCCACTGTAAATGCATGCACAGTCTTGAAAAGATCCTAAGGCATGAAGTGCTCATTAGAAATATCAGAACTTCCTTGTCCCTCCTCACAAAGAATTTAAGGCCCCAAATAAATGCTGCATATTGTTTCCCTAGAGTTGATTTATATTTTTATTTTTTCATCTCCTAGAATACTGGTAGTTAGCACATTGTTTTAATGGAACAGACACCTGAGTAGAAGGCCATGCATGATTATTACCTAATAATAAAACAAAAAAAGAACTAAGGGCTGGAAGTTGGGGGCCTCTGAGGTCTAAGCCCAGATCTGTCATGTTGGATAACAGAGTTGTGTAAATGTAACAAGGCCTCAAATTCTCATCACGTTATAAGCAAAACGGAAAACCACTATGATCCCTGAGTTTCCCTAAGAAAGAAGTAAAAATAAATAACACAGTGAGTCTGAAAATATTTCGTGAGTTAAACACTAAATACTAGGCCTTACAGTTTAACTTGAAATGATGGTTTCCGTTAACACTTTGCCATCTGTGAGCCAGTAAGGTTGGCGCAGCCATCTGCAACTTGCATTCTATCTGACTCTGTACGCACAATTTCCTTTGGAATTTTCCAAGAGTATTAGAACTAAGCTGCTCATTTTTTTCTGAAAAGCATCAGATGAAAAGTCTCCTTTCTGTTCACTTCTGATTAGTAACTGTTTTTTGTTGTTGTTTTTAATTTTTTTTCTCATTTAAGACTCTGACTATTGACAGACTTGTCACCTGAAGACAAGAGCTGGGATTGGATCTGCTGAACCCAATTCTGGATTGGTGATTGGATGAATACTGAACTTGGATTTGCTTTTGTTTGATTTTTTTTTTTTTTTTGCAGCCCAGCATTAGTGGCTCATGCCTATAATAATATTAGCTACTTGACTATTATAGATCCAGAGGGTCACAGTTAAAGGCCAGTAAAAGCAAAAAGTCCTCTAGTTCCCATCCTAACCAATAGTTCAGTGTGGTGGCATACCAGGCCACAAAGTTACAAGACTTAGTAACATGTACCTGTCTTTGTATATAGACTGACTCATGCAAAACAGAGATCTTGTCTCAAAAATAACCACTGCAGAAAGGGTTGAGTATGGGGCTCAAATAAGAGTACCTGGCTAGCAAGTACTAAGCCTGGAGTGTGTACTAACAAACAAACAAGCAATGTTTATATGTGGTGTTTGTTTGTTGGGAGGGGGTATTTGGGAGAGGGTTGTTTTGAGGGTTTGGTTCCTTTGTTTACAATGAGCCGCAAACATTCAGAGCAAATTCTCTACCACTAAGTCATGTCTTCAGTCTTTGAGTTTGCTTTTTTAAATCAAGTTATCTGAATTCCACACAATTAAAAGCATAACAATGAATATGTTCAATCTTACTTAAGTTTTAATATCTACAATAAAGGTAGATGCCTTACCAACCACATGTTACAACTAATCCGGATATGAAGATTAATGTGAGTTAGCCCTTCGTTAGTTATCTTTCCTGAGTCCTAAACAATTTTAAATAAGTGAGCATGAGATATAATTATAAGCAAAAGCCGGTGCCAGTGGCTCGTGCCTGTAATCCTAGCTTGTCAGGAGGCTGAGATCTGAGGATTATGGTTCAAAGCCAGCCCAGACAGGAAAGTCAATTAACCATCAGGAAACCAGAAGTGGCGCTATGGCTGAAAGTGGTAGAGTGCTAGACTTGAGCTGAAGAGCTCAGGGATAGCACCCAGGCCCAGAGTGCAAGCCCTATGACTAACAAAAAGAAAAAAGAAAGAAAGACAACTAAATTCAACTCTTATGTCACCGAAAGTAAATACAAAATATGAGTATAGGTCATGCACTTTTAGACTGCTGCCTAGCCAGGATGATTGCTGATGTTTAATTTCACATGCTCATTACTTTCAAAAGAGCATCAATGGTATAGGCCTCAGACAGAAGTCCGCTGACAAGCAGACCATCAAAGAAAAGAGTTGGCAAAATTCAAATCTATTTTTATCTAATGACTACTTCAGATAACTGATAGCAAAGACAAAATCCATGAGACAATTTCCTCTTTGATAAAAGAAACTCTGAATAATCAAACAGGGAACTTTGTACCTTCTGGGAATCTATAAACACTGAGGACACTTTACTTTCTGATTTGTCATATCTGTCCGGTTAAACAGAAAAGAGTAATGAAACCAGGGAATGGTAAGTACACAAGTTTTTACAGTCAGGATTGGAAGTTCATTTCATAAATTACAATTCCATCTAACATTCAAAAGACAGACAACCCCATGTTAAAACTTTTTTGAATTAGGCATACATTTGTAGTATGAGGGGATTTTGTGTTGATAGCTCCACACATGCACACAGAGCACTTTGAACAAATTCACAACCTTCACCTCCACCTCCCTCTTCCCCCCCCTTTTCAGTGTTTGCTGGGTTTCATTACACTGTCTTCATGTGTGTATGTTCTTGCATATATGCATATATATGCATTGTATGTATGTACATGCATACATATACAACATACATACATGTGCATGCATACATGCACACATGATTAATATCCTTAAATCTTCTTCACCCCTCAATAGCCCCTTTTCTCCTCCTCCTCTGACTGGTCCCCTCCTAGTCAGCCCCCTCAAAAAAGGGGGAAAAAATCTATGAATTTCAGTTCTGCTATTTAGATCATGCCACCGGTAATGACTTTTCTTCCATCCCTAATGGTCATACAACCATAAAAGTCACAACCTACCCCCATCACAAAGCCAACTTAGCCTGTGATACACGGGGATTTTTTTCTTCTCAAGAATACTTTGTTTTTTCACACTCCACCTTGTTGGGGACACACAGAGATATCTGATGAACTATTTGTTTTTGGCCACATGGCACTGATCAAATTATGGAGCAAAAAGTGTACACACTCCTTGTCACAGGCCTGCATTACAGAGTGAACAACTTCTTTAACTCCATTAATAAATTTGGTTTTGTAATGGTTTGAGCATTTTCCTCCTTGTTGTTTTTTTTTTTTTTAACTCAGAAAAATAAGCAGGGGGAGGTACATAGAGACAAGGGCATATGAGAATTGATGTATCTACTAGTTTTCCTCTTGAGTTTAAAATCATAAACTATTTGCTATTATGAATTCTTAGACACAGCCTGTCAGATCTAGTGTGATAATTAATATAATGGCATACTGTAAATGCCAGTGTAGTTAAGGCTGTTATCTTGGTGACTGCTGCTGTTTCTGACAATGCTATTAATAACATTACTATGTTGATAATGATACTAACAAACAATGTTAAATACAAACAACACAATGTACCTCATGCTACACATACTGGAAATCGTGCAGTTCTTGGCCAAAGCTGAGAATCTATATTGAATGCATCACCCACAGAATTTATCTTCTGAGTATCTATATACTGGATATGAAGGAGGGAGAGTTTGCCACAAAAATGCTACAAAACCAGTCTTACATAATGTTAGGTTTTTAAAAGAGGTAGCCGAGTAAGAACTGCAGCACTCGCATGGTATTCAGGTAAGGGGTAGTTTATTCAGTAGACCTGCTGGGACCAGGCAAGGTTGGCACTCCACGTGGCTGGGAAAGGCCTGGGAATGAGAGAGAGAGAGCTGGGAAAGAGAGGAAAGAGCTAGAAAAGAGCAGAGAGAGGGGTAAGAACAGTAGCACTCACGTGGTATTCAGGTAAGGGGTAGGTTTATTCAGTAGACCTGCTGGGACCAGGCAAGGTTGGCACTCCACGTGGCTGGGAAAGGAAAGAGGAAAGAAAGGAAAGAGAGATAAAAGAGCTAGAAAAGGGAGAGGGAGCAGAGAGAGCAGAGAGCTAGAAACGAACAGAGAGAGCTAGAATACAACAGAGAGAGCTAGGTAGCAGAGAGAGCTAGAATAGAACAGAGAGAGCTAGAAAAGAGCAAGAGAGCAGAGAGAGAGAGCAGAAAAGAACTGAGAGAGCGAGAGAGAGAGCTAGAAAAAGGCAGAGAGAGCGCCTGGGCCTGAACTAGGCCTTATCTAGGGTATGGGCGGGGAAAGGTGTGGCCACATCAAATTCAGATGTGACCTCTTCCAGGTGTCCCTGTTGCCTAGGTAACGCAGGTACTGGGTGGAGACTTTGCTGTGAGGAGGGTGGAGTCTGCTAGCCATCCAGGAGCGGACTTAACACATAATAGTTCTTCAAGTACATATCAAAAGCTGGCAAATTTGAAGATGAGGAATTTCTGGTGAAATGAGACCAACGTGAGAGAAGCAAAGATTCATACTACATACTTCAAAAAAAATATATATATATATATAATAGCATCAACAAAGCAATACATAGGAAGGAACTTTATTTCCCTAATCTTTTTCTGATTACAAATGTGACAAACAAAATTGTAAAAAAAAAAAAAAAATAGCAGAGGGCTGAGAAGGTGGGCTCAGTTGTAGAGCGCTTGCCTTGCATGCAGGAGGCCCTGGGTTCAATTCCTCAGCACCACATAAGCAGAAAAGCCAGAAGTGGCGCTGTGTCTCAAGTGGTAGAGTACTAGCCTTGAGCTGAAGAGCTGAGGGACAGTGCCTATGCCCAGAGTTCGAGCCCCACGACCAACAACAACAACAACAAAAAAGAGCAGAATATGTAGAATTGTAGAAAGAAAATAAAAAGCATTTATATACTACCAATGTGTAGGTAATTTAAATTTTGAGTAATTTATTTTGTAATGGGTAAGAGTTATAATTAGAATAACAATTTATACAAGTGTTTTTTTTTCAAATATCCTATCATAACCTTACTGGGAAAGGTACAATCAATTTGGGGGGAAGGGAATATTCTTAGCTTAATTTTGTGCAATAGAATGGGGGCTTTTACAGTAAAATTTTTTCATTACTCCTTTATTCATTTATACAATGCATAAGTATATAGGGTTATGATGTCCCATGATTTCTATGTGTACATCATAGACAAAATTCTGAAAATAACAGCTATATGTCTATCATGATTCTAGTTGATTTATTAGTAGAAAAGCATTTGTATAACATTTTAATAGTAAAACATTTTCAAAACCAACTAATGTCAATAAGAAAAATCCTTTAAAAAACCTTAGAGGATCAGGGGTTTGAATTCATTGGACTTGCTTGCTAGGATTGTGTTCTACCACTTCAGCCATGTCTCCATCTTAAATTTTTGCTGATTATTTTAGAAATAGAATCTAGTAAACTTTTCTGTCCAGGTGGGCTTCAAACCTGGGTCCTCCAGACCTCATCATCCCAAATAGAGAGGATTACAGACATAAACCACTGGCACCTGGCTCAAGAAATGTCCTTTAAATTCTGTTCTATTATGATATTAATGGAGATACCAATTGCCTTCACTTGATTACATTCATCTATGTGGAATTCCTCTAAGCAGAAACAGAAACTGCTATCAACCCAGAGCTCACAAGGTAGATACAACCCAATCAATAAAGCAATAATTGCAAAATTTCAACTGTAATAAATGCCATTATGCTCAGAAAGTCCAAAACAAGCATATTTAATCTTATTTAACCTAAAAGCAAAGGTAAGCTCATTGTATGTTGAAGGACAAGTATAGAGTTAAGAGGAAAAGGGTATGCTAGATAGAAAAAAACAACATATACTAATATGCAGAATAGTATGTCTGATTTGGTCTCCAGAGGTATCGTTGAAGAATAAGGACCAAATACTGTCTCTCACAGGGTCCCTGTCTAAGGAGATTATTACTAAGGAGCTTGGCGTGAATTCAGCAGATGTTTGTGTTCAGTAGAGACAGGGTTGTAGGTACCTCTAGAAGTATGGATGACTCTGCCTGAAATATAGGTAGGTAGGTGTTTAAATCCATTATGTGCCGGCTAAGCCTGCTATGTGAATATGGCAGAGGTGGGCCTGTGGGGGTGGGGGCGGAGCATCGCTGGAAAGAGAGAGAAGTGTGTTCTGCCGCTTTGGAGGCTGGGAGGTCAGGGATCAAGGAAGCAGCATCTGGTGGGCCTTCTTTTGGCAGAGGAGGGTGAACCCAATCTTTATAAGAATTATTAGGGGCTGGGAAGATGGCTCAGTGGTAGAGTGCTTGCCTCGCATGCATGAGGCCCTGGGTTCAATTCCTCAGCACCACATAAGCAGAAAAAAGCTGGAAGTGGCACTGTGGCTCAAGTGGTAGAGTGTTGGCCTTGAGCTGAAGAGCTGAGTCAGGCCCAGAGTTCAAGCTCCACGACAGACCAAAAAAAAAAAAAAAGAATTATAAATGGCAAAAAAAAGAGCTTCATGGTAAAAAGTTGGCATATGTGTGCAGGGTATTTGAACAAGTCCACTTCCTCTATTACATTGCCATAACTCTCCTTTTTCAAACAGTATTCATTATCTTGCATTATGCAATCAATGTGTGCATAATGAGAGAGAAAGTATATGTGTATATATGATACTTTGAATCGCTTCATCCTCTAGTACATTCTCTTTTCCTTTCCTCACTCACATTGATTTCCCTATTTGATAATCCTCACTTTTATACCCATGTCCTATTATTATGATCATTTTAGCCCTTAGGCTCCATGCAAATAAGCATGTGGCATTTGGCTTTTTAAGCTCAGCTCAACTCAATGATCTCTAGTTCTATCCAGTTTCGTGCAAACAACAGTTTTGTTCTTTTTGGCTAATACTCTATTGTGTATATATACCACATTTCTTCCATGGATCAGTAGTTATTAGGCATCTAGGCTAACAATACAGCTTGACTATTGTAAATAACACTAAGGCAGTCCCTTTTCTATAGTAGCATTAATCCATTTATGAGGTCATTTGACCTAAATATCTTCTCTTGGGCCTCTCTTCCAACACTGTTACACTGGGAATTAAGTTTTTAGCATATGAATTTTGGGGGAATACATTCACACCAAAGATTGGATTAAATGATCTTTTCTGTCACCTTTCCATTCTGTTATTCATTTCCTTATTTTAATTAATGAGATAGTTCGTTTGTGCATCTGAAAAGGCTCAAAATGTAAATAGATATCTCTAGGGTCAGTGCTGACTATATAAGCAAGTGAATATGCACACCCCTCCCCCATAGCCCATCTCACTAAGTAATTAATTATGGCCCACTACTGTCCCTGCTTAAGAGAAAAACAACTAGAAAACATTCAAGTGCATCTCAGATGTATTGGCAGGGTGAACAAATAAAGACTGATCAGCTATAACTGAATCGCAGAAACTAAGGTAGAAGTATATTTTGAGCTATTGGGTTCTTCTACTCTAACTTTGACAGGCATTAGATGATTGGATTAGGAATCCTTAATTTAAGAAAATCAGGATTTCCAAAGAAGAAACACATTTAATTTAAGCAGTTCTGCAAAGCTCAACCTTCTAAAGTATCCTTGCACAGCAATAGAAAAAAAGAAAATTGGACATGCCTGTCATCCTATCTACTCAGGAGATATGAGGATCGTGATTCAAAGCCAGCCAGGACAGAAAAGATTCTTATCTTTAATAAACTGCTCAGAAAAAGCCAGATGTGGTTCTGTGCCTCAAGTGGTAGAGTGCTAGCCTAGAGCAAAAGAAGCTCAGGGATAAAGACTAGGCCCAGAGTTCAAGCCCCAGAACTGCCAAAAAAGAAAAAGAAAGAAAGAGAGAGAGAGAAGAAAAGAAAAGAAAATTAGAGTAGCTAAATTTTATTTCATTTTAAAAACCATATTATACTACTTTCTCAAGCCTATAAACTAGCATTCTGGAGGCTGAGTGTGAGCATCATGAGTTCTAGGCCAGCCTGTGCTATATAGCAAGACCCTGACTCAACCCAAAATCCATAGTAAGAGCAATAATAATAATACACTCTGAGTTTTCAGTATGTTTTCCCCTCTCCAACGATGGCTAACAAACTTAATTTGACTTTTAAAGCATTGTTCCCAATTCACTTATGCCTTCGTTCCTTTAACATTAGACATACAATTATGAAACTACAATTCATTTCCTGTACAGAAAAGGTATAATATTGTGAATCTTAAATCTAATTATGATCTTCCCCTACACTTCAATGATTTTCCTCTGCACTCTAGATATAAACCTAGATTCATATTGTACAAAAAAAATCCAGTTCTTTCCTATTCTGGGTCTCATCTTACCATACTATGCTCTGACCAGCCCTCACTGGGGCCCCCAACAGAGGACATTGTATTATAGGGAAAATAACTGCTTCCATTCTTCACCTGGATGATCTTTTCTCATTCTTCAGCTCCTACCTGCATGTTTCAATAGTTCAATGGAAATAACCCTTATAGGAATACTCAGAACTTAGTCTTCAAGTGCTAACCACGGTTTATAATTACTTGCTGTTTTACATGGATCATTTTAGTATTTATTTAGTATATCCACTAGATTTCAAGCCCCACAAAGGCAAAATTCTGCTATTTCCTTGCCACTAATTTTGTGAAAATCTACCTTCCTCCTGAATATAAATCGTGCCCCAAAAGCAAGGCATTTGTGGTTGTTCCTCAGTAGTGGTCTTCTTAAAACTCTCTACCATAGATACCAAGATATAACTATATAATTTGTATGCTTATATTATTTGTGTATGCACAATATGCTATAATTCTATATCTATATTTGCATGTATTATGGCCTATCACCCCCAAATAGATGACATAGATCTGTAAATATGTGTACATCTATGCATACATATAGAAAGAGGAAGCTTCGCTCAATAAATATCTATAAAGTGCTTTTGTTTCAATTCTAGAGCTACCACTAAATATTGAGCCTAGCACAAGTCACTTAAGCTTCCTGAAATCAATTTTATCATCCAAAACTGACCAAAATAGAACCTTACTTTTGTTATTACCATTAGATTGTTCAAATTTCATGTATATATTGCCTAGATGAGAACAGGACTTTATAAATAAATGAATTCCTTTCTTCATTACCCTGTCCTTCACCTCCATGAACCTCTCAACATGGCTCAACCCTGTCCAAGATAAAGAAATGATTCACAAATCTGGCATTTACCAGCCACTAGTTTACTCTCCCTTCCTGATCCCCAATTAAGAGAAAGCTCATTTTGAGGTTTAATGGAGAGTATCGCAGGTTCATCAGAGTTCAATTCAGCAGTCTGGAGTGAATCTGTAATAATCCATGACCACAGACCAGTTTGTATGTTTCCCCTAATAAAACTCAAGAATGGCTATGTTTAAATGGAATTTTGCAGGTCATTAATCCATTCTAAGGACTGACTCTTTTGGCTGTTTAATTGGGAAACAGTGGTGGTAGGAACAGATTAAAAATCTGGAATTTTCAAGGGGATAAAATGATAGACTATTGACCTTTTATGAATTCATCTTCACAATTTATCTCCACAATTTCTGAAAGACTGGAATTGAGAATATCTAAATACACTTGTCATCCTTCTTCAGGATTTGGATGATAACATTTGCAACCAGCCTCCATAAAATACTGAACTCTGGTACACCAAAAGGGTCCTTCATACTTGAAACTGAAGAAATAAAAGTTTTAGACAACTGTCCTTTCTTGTTCTGAGCAAACCACTGTTCTCTGTTTTGCAACTTCAGGGAAAGATTCCTCCATCCCTCTTGTAAAAAAGAAAAAATGGTGGAAACATAGGCAGGTGTCGCTGTTTTAGTCAATGGGACATGAGGGGACATGGATAGGGAGATTTCCAGGACACACACACACACACACACACACACACAAAGAATGCTCAATATTTTTCTGTCTCTGGATGCTTTGAACTATAAAATAGTTGGTATATAACAGCTATTTGGGAACAGACACTTAGGATATATAAGATAAGAAATATTACACACCTGGCCATGGTGGCTCACACTTATAATCCTAGCTATTCAGGAGGCTCAGATGTGAGAACTGCTGTTCAAAGCCAGCCCTGAGGGGGAAAGTCCATGATACTCTTATCTCCAATTAGCCACCAGAAAACTGGAAGTGGCACCATAGCTCAAGAGTGTTGGCCTTGAGCTAAAAAGCTCAGGAACAGCACTCGGGCCCTAAGTTCAAGCCCCACCACCAAAAAACAAAAACAAAACAAAAAAAACACACATTTAACAGAAGAAAGAACTGTAGTTTAAAATTAATAATTGTCTTTGCACTGAATTACTGAGGAGTAATCCACTGTCCCCATTACCATTGCCATCTTTTTTCCCATATCCCTGTTAGTCCTGAAAGTTTTTAATCCTAGCAAATGCTCACACCAATAGCTTATTACTTCCAAACACCATTTTTAAAAAGTAAAGAAAAAACTTTAATGTCCCAGGCTAGTGGTGCACATTTATAATCCCAGCTATTCAAAAGACTGCACTTTGAAGCCAACCTGGGGAACATAATAACTTTCTGTGTCCATATCAAAAGAATAGGGCTAGAGACGTAGCTTAGTAATCCTGGGTTCAATCCCCAACAGCACAAATAATGATAATAATTTTTAAATGAACAAAATTTTGAAAGAACACTTAGGAAAAAAGGATGATCACTAATTGGTCTTATACTTCAAGAGGATACATGGATGGAAAGATGGATGAATGGATAGATGGATAGATGGATGCTTGGATACAAATATTTCATATATGTATATGTATATATATATATATATATCACATATATTTATCAATGTATAGTAATTTTCCCCTGACTTGAATGGAATGAATTCTAAATCCCAGTAGACAGACACTGTAGATCGTACCAGATCCTACATGTATTGTGTTTTCCTATATATGAATTAATTTTTTCCCTTTCCTTACCCCATGGTATTGAGATCAAACCCAGGCTTGTATGTGATGGGTTACCAATCACCCACTGCACTAAGTTCCCAGCTCCAGAGACATGTTTTCCTATGACAAAGTTCAATGCATGAACTAGGCAGTGGTCCTAGGCTCAAATTTCAGTACTACAAAAAATATTACTAGTTTTTAAATAAAAATTTTAATATACCATTTGTAACTACCTTAATGATAATAACATATAGATTTCAGTATTATTTGTTTTCTTTCCTTATTAAAGCCAGAAAGAAAACACTTTACAGCTCCTCTTTTTGTCTTATCTGAGCTTCTAATCCTCTCTACTTGTGCACTTTGGGGCTATTATTGATTACAATAAACACTACTTGAAGACAGCACTACAATTCTGAGACTGTAGATCACAGAAGAGACTGGCACTAAGTGTCTGTTGGGTGAATAGCCCCAAAGCATAGATTCCCTGGAGAAAAGGGTAACTCCCATCTCAGGTAAAACAAGTTGGACAGAAGTGCTTTGGCAGGAGAGTTCACCATGCTGCTCAAAACAGAGAGTAAAAAGCCGGGTGCCAGTGGCTCACATCTGTAATCCTACCTACTCAGGAGGCTGAGATCTGAGGATGGAGGTTCAAAGCCAATCTGAGCAGGAAAGTCTGTGAGACTCTTTTCTCCAATAAACCACCAGAAAACAGGAAGTGGTGTGTGGTTCAGAGGGTAGAGCACTAGCCTTGAGCTGAAGAGTGCAAGGGCAGCGCTCAAGCCCAGAGTTCAAGCCCCATGACCGACCAAAAAAAAAAAAAAAGAGTAATTTAAAACTTACAATGACCCAACCTAAAGATAAGGATGGAATGCTAAGTGATTTAACTTTGTCACCCACACAGTAAGCTAAAAAGTTCTGTCAGTGTTCAGGATGACCAGAAAAAATGAAATTTCTACAAGAAAAGTCAACAATAACAACAAAATTATAGTTGCTAGAAAAGTTCCATTGGAGCTTCAATGCAAAGGAACATGGTGTCACTAGTAGTCATTCTGGAAATAGGACTATCTCTCCACCATTATCCCCCACAAACACACCATGGGCACAGATACAGTTCAATCACACATTAAACAGTTGTCACGGGATGCAAATGCTTGTGTTTTTCTACTTCCCTTGAAAAAACTTGAAATCTGGCTTCCCACTAAGCCTGCCCCTTATAACAGTATTACGTTAAATAAACAAGCCAGGCCCTATACAGGAGCAGCTTCCTCATCTGATGACTGCTGAAAATCAAGCCAGGGCTTCAGAAAACAGGAAACTCTGAGGTGACCATATATATACACACACACACATATGTGTATATATATATATATATATATATATAATACAGTAATGCACATATGTACTTCTCATTAATTATGTGTTTCCTATGACCTCTGTGCCATTAAACCACAAGCAAAAATTAAGCTATCTTTTTACTCAAAATAAAACAAGTTCTTCTCTGTGTGATAACAGACCTTTCAAGACCTCTTCTCCTCTTTTTTCCACACTGATCCGTGAGCCCGGATGGAGTATATGCTAAGTATTTCTGTTTAAAAAACATTGCAGCACACCACAGATCTTATAAATGATAGCAGTAGGATTTCAGAATAGCAACGATATTGATCATTTGGTTTTGTTTTAACAATACCTTATTTTTAAATTCAGACTACCTGGTGTGAAGGACAGCCTTTTAGGGATTTTGATAGATTAACAGTAAATATAGAGAGATATTGCCTACTATAGCAAGACATTAAATTCAATGCTCTGATGTGTAAGATTATAATATTGCCAAAATATGTCACTAAGGCTAAGATCGTATATGTGCAATGAACTGCTTCCAGAATAAAAAAAATTTATAAATTATATCTTCTTTCTCTCAATGATTCATTCTCACAAATGAATCACCCATCCCATAATTGCAGCCACATTTAATCATTACAGTAAAGTGCAGGGAGAAAGCATAATCTCTTTTCTGTTTGGACAACTCATCTGAGACAAAAATTAGCTTAAAAGTAAATTCATTGAGGATGGCTATCTGGTTACACCTGACCATTAAATGTAAGTTAATTTTTTCTTTTAATTCGGGGTTCAAACAGACACATGACATTCTTTTAGAAAGTAGAGGTTTTTAAATGCAATTACTCAGTGTTTGTTTAATGCTTGATCCACTCAATCGCAATTCTCCCCTAAGCGTTTGTGCAGTAGTTTGTGGATGTGCTTGCAGTAGTACACTTGTGAGCAAAAATCAAACATAAAAACTGATCACATGCTCCCAGCTGGAAACTGTGTGAGGCTTTATTCACTAAGGTAGCAGGCATTATCATTTAGCGCTCCCACAGCGGGTGGAAAAATGGTGGCACGGAGGAGAACCATCACATCAGACACACTCCAGGGTTTCCTTCCCCTACATTGTTCCTCTCCCAATTGTAACTCTTTAAATTTTAAATAGGAACAAGAACACACAGAATCGATGCTAAAAATAACAACAACAACAACAACAAAAGTGGGTAGAGGAGTAAGGCTGTGAAAAACATTTCTCATTAAATAAATGAGTATAAGGAAGTTCAACATACACATTAGTGTGTCCTTAAGACCTAAAGACTCACAAAGGTCAAAGGGGTTGTGAAGATGTACTCTAGGTCAGACAGAGTAGCTGTTCCAGTAGCTTTTTATTTTTTTTTATTATTACTAAGTTTTGTGTGTGTGTGAACATACTGTACAGAGGGGTTACAATTACATGAGCAAGGTAATGAGTACATTTCTTATCAAGCATTGCTGCCTCCTCCTTTGTTTCCCCTTACCATCCCTGCCTTCCCATCTCCATGTCCCCCCACCCCAGCCAAAGTTGTTGTAAAGTTTGTTTTTCGACATAACATCTTATACATCTCATTGTTACAATGGCTCCACCTGTATCCCTGTTTAAACAATTTGTTTTTTCCCTTCCCCTCCACAAATTATACCAACATCAAATACAGTGAAAACAGGGGTTGTACCGTGGGGAAGGGACATACAAACCACATAGAAAGCATCTTATAAATATGTTAGAAACATAGCAAGCAAGAAAAATCATTTGAGTCCTTATCTTGGGGTTCATTTCACCTATCATCAACTTATCTGACAGTTTCTGCTTGTCTCAGACATAGTTATAATTGTTGATCATGAATATGTTAATCCTTAGTAACCAAATGTCAATACATTCAAGAATAGTTCATTGAGGATGCTTTGCCTTATAAACCTATACTCATCAGATACTATATGCATACACATATACATATATATTAAAATAAATGAAAGAGCTGAAGATACAAGATGCTCTTGTGTTTTCTTTCTCAGAGAAGAAATTACCTTGAAACCCTATTATCTCATTTGATTTCTTCACACACACACACATACATACACACACACACACACACACACACACAAATTAACTTCCCAGCACACAATTTAGAAACTAGTTTGAACTTCTACAAATCTCAATTTACAAATAAGTTTATGTTTAATGCAATAATGCATTATTTGGGGAGGATTATTATATTACTAGGTATATTTTATCCAAAAAAAAAACAAATTTCACAAGAGAAGTATAATTCCAGAAAGTGGGGTAATTTCTAAAAGAGAAATCACTATTTGATTTTCATGGTGGCCCCTCCAATGCCTCCAAAGGTTATACCACGCCCACAGGTCAGTTACGTTCAGTGTCTTCTCTTGTGATGTAATCCTTCCATCTGTTTACCTGCTCACCTGTTGACATGGTATACTTTGTTTGTAGACCGAAGAGCAGCTGTTTGAGCCTGGAACATTTGGCTATGTAGACTACTTAGGGATGGTTTCAGAACCACCTCACACCACGTGATGGTTAAATAAACATGGAATATAGATTTCAGTCCTTCCACCCTTCAGTAAATCCCCTGGGATCAGAGAGAAATCATCCTCATTCTTAACTTTCACTCCAAAATATTACAGTAAAATTCTAAGATGTTTTCGGTGTGACTTTTTTACAAGAGCAGAAATGAATCACAAACACATCAGTTAGGTATTAAAGTGAATGCTAAATAACCTATAAGCCAGGTGCTGGTGGCTCACACCTGTAATCCTAGCTACTCAGGAGGCTGAGATCTGAGGATCATGGCTCCAGGCCAGCCTGGCCAGGAAAGTCCTTGATACTTTAACCTCCAAGTAACCACCAGAAAACAGGAAGTGGTGCTGTGGGTCAAAGTGGTAGAGCTTGCCATGAGCATAAAAACTCAGCAACAGTACTCAGGCCCTCAGTTCAAGCCCCATGACCAACAATGACAACAAAAAAATCCCTATCAATGTGACCTCTATCTTCTTGAGTGCAGAGTGCAGAAGGAGGCTTTCTATCAGCACCTATCCTGAGATGTGTGTGTGTGTGTGTGTGTGTGTGTGTGTGTGTGTGCATATGTATGCATATGTGTGCTTGTGTATGTACATATGTGTGGGCATATGGGGATATATAATGGTAATGTGTGCTATTTACACGTGTAAATATACATACATTCTTGCATATGCATATATGCATACAGAATTTTCCTGTAAAAATTTTAAGTTTCTTTTTTCCGATTCAAAGCAAAAGATAGATGCATCTTTAGGTCAAAAGAGGAAGGAACAAACTGAGTATGTTGCATTTTCTTTTTAAGCAGGAATCAGATCAGCCTAACAAGATGTTTCCCTGAAATATTGGCCTCAAATGAGTCCATTCAGCCATGGCAAGGAGAGGTTTCCAGCCAAAACATTTAATTAGTGCCCAATTAAGACAACCAGAACGATGTGAAGTCCGGGCTCTGGCCGTGCGCGCACGCGCACCTCAGGACGGGTAAGCAGCTTAAGTGAGTCTAGGCTGACTAAAAGCTGTCAACTGTCAAACTGTCAGTGGGCCATATGGGTCAGGCAGCATCTCTCTGAAGAATTTGGTTTGTCCACTCATCAGGGGATAAAACACCTACAACGCCACTGGGTTGACAAATACCCGGCAGCTATTCTAAGGATGGAGGAATTGAAGTTATGGTTCAATTAAAAGAAGAACTCTGTCATGTCTCCTTTTAAACTTTACTGGCACTCCATCAACTCTAGGAAAAAAGTCTAAACTTCTTAACATGGTAGATAACAGCTCCTTCCTAAGGATCCTCTCGCATCCTTTGCCTCTCCCTTTCCTCTGCTATTTATCCCTGAGCAATGTGATACCATTTCATGGTCTGTCCATGTATAGGTTGCGCTTTCTGGACTCCAAAGCTTGGCTAATGTACCCTCTGCCAACTACAGCATTCTCTCCTCTCCCTCCTCCCCAACCCATTGATTTCTCACTCAAATACATCCTTTTATACTAAACTCAGGACTCAGAAGCTATAGAAATGCTCTCTACCCATCTCTTCCTTCTCAGTCCTCTTGGGTGCCTTGTAGCCCTCCCAATGCATATAATGATCATCTTCTCCTGATGACATCCTTGCTTCTTTTTACTTCATGCAACTGGATGTAGTTGCCTTTTTCAGTTTAATATGGGTCATACTGAAAGCTTCTAATACTTGTTGCTGTTGATAACCAATTATCATGAAACAGTCAAGTTAAAACCAGTCTTAACCAATTTGTACCTTCTTTTTTTTGCTCTTTTACATTGCTTTAGACAAATCTTGCCATGCAGTTGGGCTGTTTTGCCCGTAAAGACACAGTGAGTCAATACACAAGTGAATCAGTAAAGCCTTATTGCTTGTCATCTGTGAGGGTCAGTACGCATACCATTTCAACAGTTATGCACAGGGCAGGTACCCAGAATTAGAGCTGATTACAGAATTAGGCCAAAGAAAGTGTATACTGAAAGTGAAGTCAAATGACCTTTAAAATAAGTACTATTGTTGGCTCTTAATTTTAATGTAAGTCTATCCATTGACATCAATGTACCTCTCTCATGGGAGATAATGGAGAAGGTTCCACATACATGAAAGCAAAGGGTATATGAGATATCTCTGCACCTCTCAATTTCTCAGAACCTAAAATTGCTCTTTTTTTAAGTAGGTTATTTGGTTCCCCCTCTCCCATGCCCCACAATCATAAAAGGTTATAAGCTAAGCACTGGTGACTCATGTCTGTAATCCAACCTACTCAGAAGGCTGAGACCTGGAAGGCCACAGTAGTCACACAGCAGTCGAATGCAAGCCCGCCTATACCCTCGTATCCCCTGGAATGAAAGGGCATATATTTCCCTCTAACAGTCCTATAAGAATATATGAACAGTCCCTTCCTGTTTTAGAGAAAGAACTAGCTTTATTCCAGAATTACAATCTCCAAATTAGAAAAAAAAATTAGATATACTAACTCAATCCCAAATGTTACATAATAATTATACTTTAGCAATTCTTAAAATAGTAATAAAGAATATGAATGGTAATCAATAAATGTTAGGATCCAGTAGTTCATGCCTGTAATACTAGTAACTCTGAAGCCTGACATCATTAGATCACTGTTCAAAGTTATCTTAGATAGAAAAGTCCACAAGAATCCATCTCCCCCCAAAACAGCAAAAAGCAGATCTACAGATATCGCTCAACTTGTAGAGTGCTAGCCTAGCAAGCAAGCTGAGCAAGCACAAGGCCCTGAATTCTAACTCTGCACTGAGGAAAAGAGAGGAGAGGGGAGGGGGGGAGGAATAGGTTGGGGAGGGGAGAGAGAGGAGAGGAGATATTAGCAAGCTTAATACTCTCAAATCAAAGGTAGAACTTGTGAACTAATCAGTTTACAGACGTATCTAGAAGAACACAAGTAACTGATGTCCTATTGTAAATATGAACTTTTGTTCACATTTCCCAATAGTGTTAAATCACCTTGGAACCACTAAAACATAAATGAGCTTAATGCATTGATGAATCATTTGTGCACAAACCTGAAAACTGCTTTCAAGAGTTAAAGGAAAAACATTCCAAAGCTCCATGTTGAATAATGGCACTGAGATATGTTAATAGCCATATATCCAGTAGGAGTGGAGTCTTGTGTGGATAAGAAATTAGTGGATCCTTTTATGAGAACAGGCACACCCAATATGACTTTCTACATAAAGTATCAAATGTCTTGGCCCTAAAATGTCTTCTTTCTTCCATTCCCAAAGAGTCACCCATAGAAAGCACCAAACGCCACTCCTAGAGCTTAGGGGAAATCTGTCCTAGGCTACTGTCTATTCTCCACTCTACCAACTGAGCTATCGATGGACTCACGGCTGCTATCTATTCTTTACACCCATTCAACACCCTAAAATTCATTTACTCCCTCTCCAGCATTACCTACAATCTCCCACTTCCCTTTCCCCTAGGAAAGGAGTATTTAATTAACCATGGTGTCCTTCTTTGACTCTCAAATTTTATGTAGCCCCAAGAACATGTGCATATTACTAAACTTGTGTGCCTTTTTTCCTTTTAGCATACCCATTGTCAGTTTACTTCAGCATACTCAATTACTGACTCTTCAAAGGAAAAAGTTGAACTTCTCTCTGACATGAAGGGCAAACCACAGAGCCAGCTCACCTTCAACAGAACAATGACTTTATTTATGTGTAAATTTTACTAACAAGAGGTTTAATACATAATATTTATTTTGTAATGATATAACAATGCAGACTGCATCAAACTCCATAAACCACATGAAAGTAATAATAAGGGATTATAACTGGACATTCATTTATATATACTAAGTAGAAGAACTCAATCGCTGAGCCTACTATTGTTAACTTAAGAAAAAAAAATGTAAGCCAATTCCCGTGGCTTGGATGAACACAAAGGACAAGTCTAGTAAAACAAACTGAATGAGAACCTTCTGGGAGACAATGACCATAAAATCTCTAGACTGTGCTGAAATGAAAGAGAATAAAAGGTGAAAAAAATGTCCAAGGTAGTGAAACCTTAAAATGCAAATTGTAACTGTCAAAGTAAAGAGAGTATTTGAAAAATTAAAATTTAGCAGTTTCAAAGATAACCCAGTTTAAGAATAATGATACTCTTTATAATACTGGAGACTATCAATAAATATTTTATAGAGAGCTAAAATTATGGATAACCAACCGAAATATTAAAAAGAATGAATTCAACTCTTTTCAAGGTACTATGATAGCTATAAAAACAGGTTTAAATAAATAAAATAATAGGTAAATGATACAAATTTTAAAAATCAAAGTTCATACTGCAGAGTTTGTTTTTGCTACTCTGTATATTCTGTATGTAATGGTCAAAAAGTAAGTAACAAATAAGCATTTTGATAAGCTGTAAGTTATGTGATAGACGAATGAAGGTAGGCTATTGCTCTATTTAGTTTTCCAATTTGGATATGCTCAACTTGTAAAAATTCATGAAGTTATATACTCAGTATTTGTCCATTATTCTCCAAGAAAGCTAAGCTTAAAATAAAAAACGTTTTCTAAAGAAAAAAATGCCATCAGTCACAGTCAATCTTCCTAAAAATTTGAGTTTATGATTTACTAGCAAAAGTACTTAACCAAGTACCTTAGCTAAGGTACTAAGTGCTAAGTCTCTGAGTAAAAAACAATAACATCTTAGATTATAAAGAGCATTTCTGTAGCTGAAGATGTAGCTTAATGGTAGAGCACATGCTTTACATGTACAAGGTCCTGGGTTTGATCCCCAGCCCTAGAGAACATAGTTCTATGCGAGGATTTAGAATAACTTACATTTTGTTAATATATTCAAAATCTTGAAAAAGATTCTAACAAATATCTGCTTCAAGCTGGTTACCTAATCTTAGCTACTCAAGATGCTGAGATCTGAGGATCATTGTTTGAAGCCAGTCCTGGAAGACAAATCTTCTTATCTCTAATTAACTAGCAAAAGACCGAGGTAGAACATGGTTCAAGTAATAGAGTTCTAGCTTTGAATAAAAAGCTGAGTGAATTCACTGAATTCACTGGGTTCAAGTCTCTGTACCACTAAACTTAAAAGAAAAAGAAAAGGCAGTGGAGCAAAGATTATGATTTCAGGAGTAAAAAGTGTTCTGCTATTTAAGTTCCTTGAAATCCAGTTTGTGTTTAAGTAACTTTTTGTCACAGTATCATAGCATGCCCCAAACAACAAGGCTTGTCTTTGAGCAAGACATTCAACATTACCTTGGTTATACAGATACATATGGAATATGGTTACGTGGTTACCTTACTGTATTGAATGATACACAGGATAGTATAAGCAAAGTACTGAATTGAATCACCTAAATTTGATGAACTAGTCTGAATGAACTCCATCTTTTTCCTTTGATCTGCCCTGTATGCTATTTGCCAATGTGATTTTCCTAAAATAACATATTTTCATAATTCAGCAACCCCCTTCTGTCTGTGGCTTTAAATGCTTGATTATCTTTGATGATTTGTTGTACTAGTCATTCTCATTGCTTACAGTGATCCATTTGAAGCCCTGCCATACAGCTTTCCAAATCATATCATGCCCCTTCTTGTCTCTACTTTTTGCTCCCATCTTTTCCTTGCTGGCCCTCTCACTTCTAGTTTTCCAAATTCAATCAGTCTTTTAACTTCCTAGTCATGTTCTTCCTTTTCTATGAAGCTTCTACCATTAAGCCCAGTATATTGATCTATTTATGATCCCCGAATTTCTGTAGATATTGTCTTCTCACCAAACTATAAAACCCCTTTAGTAGAGGGATCATGGCTTATATTTCTTTTCCCTTTTCCAGTAATCTGCACAGTATTGGGGATTGAATGGTGATGGAATAAAGCTTCAAATAAATATTCGCATTCTCAGCAAATATGTATGGAAATGAATTAAATTAATAATTCCGATGGGAATAATGTAGTTACAATAGAATCTATATATCAGAGTGAATTAATAATAATAATAATGCTGATTTTGGATTGGGCAACTAAGTGACCTGATTGTAGGTAGGTGAGGATACTTGAGGTGGGCAGTTTGTGCAGTGAAGAGGGGACAAGGAAGAAGGGAGGGGATGGCAGTGAGGAAATGGAGGAGAGGTAGTTGGAGAACATGTTAATCACTTAATGGCTTGGATAAGTCTATCCCAACAGTTCACACTGAAGGCTTAGTCCCTGGGTGGTACTATTGGGTGCCAGCAGAATTTTAGGAGATAGGGACTTTGTGGAAAGTTAAGTTATTGGAGGCATGCCCCTGATTGGGACTGTGGGATCTTGGTCCCCTATCCTCTCCCTTTTGCTTTCTGGCTGAGAAGAGGAACCATTTTTGCTCTGTTATATACTCCTGCTTCACCAGGGGACCAGATCAATGGAGTCAATTGAATGTGGATTGCAATCTCCAGAACTGTGAGCCAAAATAAACCTCTTCTCTCTTTTTTTCTGTGAGTTAAATATCTCAGATATGTTGTTACAGTGATAGAAACCTGACTCAATCAGCTAACTTTTGTTGTTCTACTTTTTAAACTTTTTTTTCCTCCCATTTTCCTTTCTATTTTTGTTCTCATGCCCAGATTCAAAGTGATGGCTTCATAATAATAAATAAATAATTAAGGAACCTAAGAAAAGATACAAAAGATATGCCAAGAAGGGTTATCAGCTTGGCTCCAGATTGCTCTTCAGTGAGAGACAGAAAATAGGTTTGAATTTGCCTGCCTGGATGGCTGGAAGGCAGTGACAGGCATCCAATTATAAAGCTTTGGGGGAGCATTTTCGCTTGCCACCAGGAGAATCCAGGCAGCCTGGCATTCATATTTTAAAATATTTCTTTTTATTTCCAGACTGTAAGAGGCAGAAGTGCACCTCCCCCTCCTCTTTTTCTAGGGCCTTAAAGGCACATGTTCCTTCTTATAGCCTTTCTCTAGTGTCATGAATGAGTGAGATTTGAGGAATACCTAGGCTCCTACAAGTCTAACACCCTGGAGAGCTGTGGTTCCAATTTTCCCAGCTGAGCCCATATGCCTTTTAGACCTTTCCTCTAGCCTCAGAGATATGACCAAAGAAAATAACAGAAGAGGGCAGCATGGGAGCTATGGAGGGAGGATGGGTTAGACAGTTACTGCTAACTTAAGTTCATGGACTGTATTGATTTTACAGTTTATCAAATGCTTTCACAACTATTACCTTACTTGATCCTCGCATGACCTTGTGAAGCCATCATTGGAAAGACTGTCATTCTCATTGTGTCAACAAGGTAGAAGCTATGTGTTTTGACTTGCCTACTCTTGATGACAGAACTGGTACACTGCTCCATTAGGACTAGAACCCAGGGACCTTGTGTCATCCAGACACAGAAACTCCAGGGAGACGGGTGAACTCAGGGACTTTCTGAAGGATATAGGCCAGAGAGAAAAATTCCGAAGCAAGGAAGTGGTTTAGAAAATAACAAAGTTCAGCTCCTTCATTCTACAGATAGTCTAGTCTGATTGGATGATTGGCTTATATAAAATTACCTTTCCTACCTCCTAGCATAGTGCTCTTTCTCATTCACTCTGATCTCCTTCCATCTAGTCTGACCAAGTAAACTGGAAGTTTGGTCAAGAATTCAAGAAAACTGAGAATTGCACATGGCTTAACTACAGGTAGAAGACTGTCCCAGGTAAAATACTAAGGAACTGAAGAGGACTGGGAGGTAGGTTAAAGCACCAGACCCAGAATTAGTAGTTCCTCCAATACTTCCTGCCCCTGCCCCTTCCTAGCAAATGATTCTGGAAACCTGGCAGAGGGTCAATTTCTTCATTTGCAATACCCATGTGAACAATACCCACCTCCCTGGGTTGTTAGGAGAAAGTACTGAGATAATGGCTATGAAAGTTCACTGAAAATGATGGCAAGGTATTTCCATCCTTTGTGCTGTGGCTTTGCTTCCCTGAATTATCTAATTATCTTTCCCTTCACTTGATTTTTGATTTTGCTTATTTGGCCCACACTTGTGGTTGAGTATGCAGATGAGGAGCCGTGGTATAATCACACCCAGATTATAAGGACTTTAAAAAAGACTGTCCTTTTAAACACATGTATCCCAAATAAGACAGCGAGGATGGATGGATATGTACCTGGTATTAAACCTCTGAAAGGCTGAGGAACAATATGGAACTATTGAATGTAACCAGCGGAGTATATAAGTTACATATAAGACTGTTTCTTTATGCTGGGCACTGGTGGCTCAAGCCTATAATCCTACTCAGAAGGCTGAGATCTGAGGATCCACAGTTTGAACCAGCCTGGGCAGAAAAATCTGTGAGACTCTTTTCTCCAATTAACCAGCAAATAGTCACAAATAGAAGTATGGCTCAAATAGTAGAGCCTTGAGTAAAAAAGCCAAGCATGAAGAGCACAGGTCCTATGTTCAAGCCCCAGTGCCAGCATGCACGCACAGACATACACAAGATAGTTTATTTATAAGAAACATACACCATGTGCTGTACAGAGAATAAAATAAAATAAAATAAAACAACAACAACAAAAAAGATAGTTTATTTATGTACAATTATAAAAATTTGGGAATGACCAACTTTCAAAGGAATGTGGACATTGCTAATTGAGCTAAAACAGAAGAGGCAAGAATAAATGAGTTTCCCAATTAAGAATTTATCGAAATACCTACAGGTTTGACCAGATTAAAGGATACTTAAGCAGCTGGGCTTCAAGTGGAGACAGACCCATAAGGCTGTCCGGACTGGAATACACTCGCTTAAGACCAGGATAAATCTGCTGTTGCTTGGGGTTTGCCCACTCACCAAAAGTCAGCAAAAAGTCAGAAGGAGCCTTAAGCAACAGCAACAGAAGGCCCAATCTTAATGAGGAAACAAGCTAAGTTATTGTAGGAACTTCATGTGAACTTACATGGCAAATTGTTGGTGCACCTGACCTGGGTCACTCTAGAAACAGGAAAGGAAAAGATCCCAATCCACCCCTAGCTCTCCTTTTCTTTAGCTTCTCTGGGCTCTGTAACTTGCAACTTGTAGCATCATTACCACACACTCACGAGCAGGCCAGGTTACGCATGACAACATTTGGTTGGAACCTACATTTCAAATGGTGTTCAAGGCACACTACTTTCAAAATATTGGTCCTCCTTGACATATTGAAAACAGCACGACCAGAAAGACCTCTTGGATCTCCCCTCCACTAGCCTTACACAAAGCTAGGTGGGACTTTTTTACCTTCTCTGAAGCAGCTAATAAGACCCTCATGTGAGACATGTTCTTCCTATACCCAAAAGTAAAGAATGTCCTCATCCCCAGAAATGAAAGGTCACCTCGAAGAACATCAACATACAGGGTTTGCTAAATTTCCTCTCTATTAAGTACTATTAGATTGTACCGTCTATCCTATTATCTTTTCCAGGACTGTTCATTTGTCATCAAACTTATAATATACTTTTAACTTTTGTAGGGTGATCTTCATTTCCTTATAAAATCTCCCATATTATATAAAACTTACATAAAAAAACTGTATGTTTCTTGGTAATATTTTACTGTGGTCAGAAACTTCGGTCTTGAATTAATAAATGCCTAAGAGAGCTCCAACTTCTTAAATGTCCATAACTATGAGACCTCAACTAGAAAATATACAAACTCAATTTGCCTCCTGAGTTGGGTATGGTAGTACATACTTATAATCCCAGCACTTAGATAGTGAATCTTAAGTAGCTAAGATTAAATGTGTGAACCAGTGGAGCTTCAGTGATTTTGTGTGTGTGTGTGTGTGTGTGTGTGTGTGTGTGTGTGTGTGTACCAGTTCTGGGACTTGAACCCAGTTCCTAGGTGTTGTCCTTAAGTTTTTTTGTTCTTGTGCTCTACCACTTGAGACACAGCTTCACTTCCAGCTTTTCCATGGCTAATTGGACATAGGAATCTCACAGACTTTACTGCCCAGGCTGACTTTAAACTATAATCCTCAGATTTCAGCCTCCTGAGTAACTAGAATTATAGGGACCTGGCTATATTATTTTTTTGATTAACCAAAAATTATTTATGAAAATCATTTCAAAAGTAATTCAAGAACATGGTTTGTTACAAAAAAAACAAAACTAGTTGTTACAGAATATTTTGCAGAGAATTTCTTTCTAAAAATATATTGCTAACTGAACTAAAATTAAAGAAGCAAGTTCTATTATTTAGTACAAATTACTTCAGAAAAAGTTGTGAGTTAAAGTACCAGTGACATAGTGACTGAACTTAGGATCCTTTCAGGAAGGGAACGTGGCTGTGATAGAAAAATGAAAAAGATGCACCATACACACACACACACACACACACACACACACACACACACACACACAATCAGCAATTTCTTCCTCTAACTTCTTAATCCAAGTGGCCAATTGCCGGTTGTCATTGCATTAATCTAATTATAACTCTTTCCTATTGAATTTTAAAATACACGAAATGACTGGGAAAAAATAGCAACTTGTAAAAATCAAAGCGTTCCACAGTTAATGTTACATTCAAAGGTAATTACTTAACACAGGAAATGCTGAACCGCACAACCTACCATTCTGCGACTTTCTATAGGCTCTTTTGCTTCTACTTTAAATAAAAGAAATTCCTTTCATTTTGTCAAGAAAACTTTTCTCTACCTCACTACTGCCTGACAAGGGAACAGATGGCAATTTAAGGGGAGAATTTATGAGAGCCACAATCTTAATGTTGCATAAAGGAAAGAAAAAGACTCGCATCAAAACCACTGACAAATGTACTTGCTAATATTAATGCACTCCCCATTCATCCAATATGCTTCCTAATTGCTTTTCTGTACATAATAATGTGGCACCTGCTGCTCAACATTGCAAACGCATCAGGATTTCTCCAAAGTCAAACAGCTCTGCAACTGGCCCTCTCCCAGTGATAAATGTAGAGCACTGTATCACGCACAGTTCCTGTCAGTGGCATAATTAAAATTTTATACTTACAGAAAAAGATAGTAAACAATCAGTTCTTAAATGGATTCACAAGAGGAACTCTTGTTACAGCCAACTTTATAATTAGTATGCATCATGTACTGCTAATATATCCATGACAGGAAAATAGGAAAAAAATTAGAAACTTGACTTGGTTTTCCTTAATGCCATGTGAAGAAGAAAGAAGGAGAAGGAGGAGGAGGAGGAGGAGGAAGAGGGAGGAGGAGGAGGAAGAGGGAGGAAGAGGAAGAAGGAGGAGGAGGGGGAGGAGAAGGAGAAGGAAAAAGGAGGAGGAGCAGGAGGAGGAGGAAGAAGAGGGAAAGGAGGAGGAAGAGGATGGAAGAGGAGAAATAATCTCCTATTTCTGTATCACTGCATTCTCTCATGCTTGCATACTACTTCCTTCATATACCACTCGCCTCTCAAATGACAATGAGAATGAGATTAGGGTGGAAGAGAGGAAAGTTTTGTTCCCACAGCCACTGATAAAAGCATAACCCCAGATTCCATCTACTATGTGTCACAGGGGGTCCGAAAACTACAGTTCACTGGTTAGCCAATCCAGCCCACAGATCACACTGTGAATTGAGAATTGCTTTTACATTCTTAAATTCTTGAACTAAAAATAATCAAAAGAAATAATACTGTTTTGCAATATGAAAATTATACAAAATACAAATCCCTGGGTGGTTAAATAAAGCTTTATTGGAGCACAGTCCTAAGCATTATGTATTTTATACGTAGCTTCTTTATCAATGGTGACTTTTTATTACAAGAGCAGAGTTGAATAGCTGCAGCAGAGACTGTGTAGTTGGCAAAGCTTAAAATATTTACTATCTGTTCCTGTGCAGAGTTTGTTGACATCTGGCTTAACACTCCTGTACTCTATAAATCTATGTAATTGGGGTGTATAGTTATTTATATGTATGTGCACACCTAAACGATTAGTGATCAATGAGCTAAAAGTAAGGCTACAGCAAGCCTATAACTCTGTGTGTGTGCATGTGGGGGAAAGGTTAAAAATCATAATTCTAAGTGTAATTAAAAATTAATGTCTGAGTTGTGATAAAAATCTAATTATATTAATTAACTATCTGGCCTCTTATCTGGGTTATAATTATATCTAACAAATTTTGTGCTTCACTTTTGCATATAAACATGTATGTCCCTTGTGTCAGGGATGAGTCAATTTTACCAAAAGTCAAAAGAACTAAATAACAACAACAATAACAATAATAATAATAATTTACTTTGGGCTATCATTCATTTTTTAACTAATGAGAGATTTAATAAAATGTCACTGCTACTTTTTAAAAATCAAACCTGTGACTAAGTTAAAGAATCATGTTATTTGATAAAATTGCTTTAAACTACACACACACACACACACACACACACATAAATACATAAGTGAATGCCTGTCAGAATCCTGCAGTCTGAGTCCTATCTGTGGGTTTTACACTGGCTGTTTCACGGTTCGACTTTGTTCTATGATTATGCAAGATGGGGGAAACTAAGAGAAGAATATTTGGGACCTTGTTGTATGAGTTTTGAACTTCCAGTTAATTAATGAATCAATAATTGTTTATAAATAATAAAGTTGAAAGCAGAAATGTTTGGATAATGAGATTAGTTACTCTGTCTGGTATGGAATTATACTTGGATTATTTGAAAGTTAATAAGGAAAAAGAAAATTTAAAAAAGAGAGACAGTGAGGCACACACACACAGACAGAGTAAGAGAAATAGATGGAAAGATGTCCACGTTCTCCCTATATGAAATGGGGCTGAAACAAATCAATCACTTTAATTTTTTTCTAATCAATACAATCGGGTGAGGTGGAGCAACACCCAGCCTGTTGGATTGTTTGATTTGGCTGGCTGACTGTTTTGCTTTGTGTGGGTTGTCGCTGGTTCCTCTTCAGTAAGTCTGGCCTGGGGAGACTGCTGGCTAGTTCTTTGCCCATGGGTACCCCTCTTTTTGTGAGCCCCACCCCCAGCACATTTCTATTGGTCAAAACCCTTTCTTTGTTGTTCAATTACCATTTTTTACATCTAGATGAAAATCCTTTTCTTCACAGCTGAAAGCTGCAAGAGAGGGGAATTTGAAACTAGAGGATTTTCAGTTGCTTGCTTCACTGGGAAAGCAGGCCTCATACCATGTAGTGCCTTTTTAAAACTGCTGTTCCTTTGAGGAAACAGTATTAATTCCAGCACTTTTTGAAAGAGGGAGAGAACTACCTGTGAATATAAATAAAGTACCAAATTCCACCACTAAAGATCTCAGTGAGATTAAGGTCTAAATCAGAGCAACAGATGCAGGTAAAAAAAAAATATATCATTTGTATCATAAATGAAAATGTTACTCACTAAACTCTTTGGGAAAAAAACAACAACAAAACCCACCCATTTTTGTAGATAAAACTGCATAAAAATAGCTGCTGTGAGTGAGGAAATAACGTATGTTTTCAGTTTTCATGCCAAGAAGGAGATGAGATTCATTTTTACACAAGCTCCACAAAGGCTTGCTAGCAACCTGCTTAGAATACAATGGATGGGATTTAAATTTTCTTTGCCTTTACATGGTCTGCTCATTTGCATGCTAGGTCCCAGAATCTCTCTCTCTCTCTCTCTCCCTCCCTCCCTCCCTCCCTCTCTCTCTCTCTCTCTCTCTCTCTTTCTCTCTCTCTCTCTCTCTCTCTCTCTCTCTTTCTCTCTCTCTCTCTCTCTCTCTCTCTCCTTTCTCTCTCGGCCATTTTCCCAGAATCACTGGGATCTGAACACCGAGAGCTAACTGCAAGGTCCAAGGGTTCTTGTGAGTTCAGCTTAGAGCTTTTTTATCAGTGGACCTGCAAGGGAAAAAATGTACTCCCTTTCCCCATTTTATTGGGCAAGTTCTCCTTTGAGGGACAGCTTCTAAAATCTCCTCCACTAGAAACACCTTTGATGGGGGAAGGGGGAGGCATATTCACCATGGGGTCTTGTTAATAAACAGATCAAAATTAATGTTGCCTTAGAAGGAGTTGAGAAAAAAAAATCACTCTACCCTTTTGCACCCAATGTCAATGTCTCAAATTCCTTCGTTAAAATACTAGCTACAACAAAGTCGTTTATTCAGATTTTCAAAGAAATCCAGGGAGGCTGAGGCAATGAAGAGGCTACCCAGATTTTTAAATTCATTATAGGACAACTATAGTATTTAGAGATGTCCCAGATATTCCAAACTAGTGACTATTAATTTAAAAGGAAGGAAATAAACACACAAGGCATTCTGTAGCTCAAATTATTGCTGCAATCCCAGGATTGCAGTTTTTAAAGCTTAGATAGCATAT
The DNA here is from genome assembly GCF_000151885.1 of Dipodomys ordii. NCBI lineage: Eukaryota > Metazoa > Chordata > Mammalia > Rodentia > Heteromyidae > Dipodomys > Dipodomys ordii. The sequence goes on along the minus strand of NW_012267253.1, from coordinate 16,555,218 downwards.
GCTCATCATAAAAAGAAATACCTTCTATAAAAGAAGTGCTCCCTCACTGTGATATGAAGATCTTCAGTGTAATGGACGACATAATAAAAGAACTATGTTCTTCATCCATAGACTTAGAACTGTGTGCTATTCTCTGTTACTGACAGACAACTGTTCCTAGGAATTGGAAGAGATTGGGACAGCATTCCTATGTAAATAAGAGGGAGTGGGGCTGGAGTGGAGCTTTTTCCAGCCTTGCAAGAGCCCTCACAGCAGGAAATGTTTTATTGTAATGCAAATGTACTTGATTTCCTCCAAAATCCCCTTTCACTGTCTTTCCTGTCTGAATGTATCATCATGCCATATTTGCAATTCTATTAAGCACCATTTTATATTAGCCTAATTTACGTAACCTGCCTAATAGGAATCGGAAATGTTACAGTTATTTCACTGGATCCAATTAGTATTTCATTGTTTTAGCCTGAGCACAATATTGTACAATAGTCCTCAGTACTCAGCTAAATGGGATAGGATGTACTCCTCGTAATACAATAAATGGAAACATATGTTTTAAGCTAATTAAAACACCGTTAAAACCTGCCTGAACTGAAACCAATTGCATCCTTTAATATCTGGTGAGTGACTCCTTTAAAAAAAAACCTAATAATTATATGTCATAGTATGGTGAACTTAAGAAAAAATGCAAAAGTTAAGTACTGAAAATAGCTGGACAAATTACGAGTAGATTGTTTCTTAGAGATTTTTTTTTTCTTTTTTTACCTGTCACAGTGAAAAGTGAGCTTCCCCCAGGTTAAATACACAAATTCCCCCAAACATGTAAACATTGCTTCAAATATTAGAGGACAGTATAGTTACTTAAGTATTCCTTCTGCTAATATGTATGTCTATGCGTACAGACAGACAGACATGCATATATTCCTATATTGAGGGGGGGAGAGAATTTTTATTTGTGTTCATGTCTGTTCAGTTTTAAGGAATGCATTTTTATGCAGCATTTTTATATGTAAAAAGCATTATATTTAGCCCAAAAATGTTACAAAATTCAAACCAGGAAAATTTTGCAACAATGGTTTTACAATAGTACCAAAGGTAAGGAGCATCATCAAGCACTTGAAGTAGGGATGTCTTGGGTTTGAAGAAAACCTATCAGTCCTTTCTAGATTGTGAAAATACTAACCATGTAACTATTAACAACACAAATGCTGTGTTGATATGTTATTGATATGCAATTCCTTGTAATGTAGGAAAAATACTTAGTTCTTTAATTTCAGAATTTTTCTATTAAATTTATATTGCATTCTTATGCTGTTTTTATCTTGGTATTGGTCCCTTAAAACCCCAAGCTTGTTGGAAATATAAGTTGGAAATACTTATATCCATGAAGGAAAAATACTGAGTGACATAGAGCTCAATTAAAAATATATTTGCTTCTGATTTTTTTATATGGTCACTTCTCCAAATTCATTTCAATGAAAAGAAAATAGTTTGCAAAATCACAGCTTTTCCAAAAATAACTTCAAGCAAAAGGAAAAGTGAGAGGTTTCTCCTATGTTTAAGGAGAGTTAGAAGTTTAATGTTTAGCAAAATATCAAGTGAGGAAAATAATTCTCTCTTTTTTTTCACTTAAGACAAGGATAAGAAACAATAGTAAAGTGAACTCTTGGGCCAAGGGAGAATTTTAAGAGCAATATTATGATGGTAGAACTAAACATGAGACTGTATTTTATGTCATTTCATTAACTCCATAACAGCTGGCATCAAATACACTAAATTGTGATATAATGAGCTCGTATATTGCTAGCAATTACAGAGTTAAGTTGAATAAATCCTTAGAGTACGAAATGAGTGTGCTTTCCACCTGACAGTAAATTAAAGGTGACACTTACTTTAATTTAAAATTGTCTAAGATCATATATAAAACTCAACAAAAAAAATACCGTGATTGAAGCCACATCTCAAAACTTGCCAGGTTCAACTATATCCATTTTGTATATGTTTATGACCTCTGTCATCTTGATCTATTATTTAAACACTGTTATGCATTGCTGAGTTATGAAGTATGTTTGTGGTAACGATACTTATGAATTTGAAAGCTCAGATTATAAGTGTTCTATATCTTGGTTCCCTTGTCAACCTCGGTATTTGAACAGCAAGTAGATAACCAGTCCATAATATACTTTTAAAGTTTGTTACCAGAGGGGCTTTAGAAAAATAATACAGAAAATACCTGAATACAGATTGTGTTTGGATGCTCTTAGTGATCACATGAAAGTCATACATATCATGAAATTAATTTTTCTTTAATTAATCAAAAAATATTACTTGGAGAATACATGAGCACCATCTCCAAAAGGAGTCTAAATGGCAGCTGCAGTTAGAGACTCAAACAGGGGCTTGGGATTGATTTGTCAACATAAAAACAACCAAAGTAAATTAGAGAGAGGGAACAGCATAGGCATCAGTATAGGACTTCTGTTTCTCCTTCCTCTCCAGTGTCCCCCTCCTCCTCCCCTTCCGCTTTCTTTTTTCCATCTCCCTCCCTTTCCCTTCTCACCCCCCTCCCCCCCAGCCTCATATAATACACCCCAGATATTTAAAAATTAAATAAGGGTTATGAAACCAATAGCTTACCATAGAGCTGGAAGTGATTTTACGAAATTATTAAAAGCAGCTTTTGGGAGCTGTGAAGGTGGCTCAGTGGTAGGGCCTTGCATGCATGAGGCCCTGGGTTTGATTCCTCAGCACCACATAAGCAGAAAAAGCAGGAAATGGCACTGTGGTTCAAGTGGTAGAGAGCTAGCCTTGAGCTGAAGAGCTAAGGGACAGCGCCCAGGCCCAGAGTTCAGGTCCCATGACCCAAAAAAAAGAAAGGTAGCTTTTGGCTTCTAGTAAAGGAGTGGAATGAACTTGTCCCAATTGTCCCATTTGGCAGTTCGAATCTTTTACCATGCTGAGTATTTTTATCGATGGAAACAATACTAAAACAGTAAGATGTGCCATCTAATACTTTATATCTCAAGGATTGCAGGTATCCTAAAATCTTCTGGAGATCTGAAAGGCATTACTATTTTATCCAAGCCATACAAGTCTTAGTTTATCTGTCCCAAACCCATCATTCTCTCACTTCCTGTTGAGTCAGTCTAACAGGCTGTGAAGGTATAGAGTCACATAGATTTTGATGTCCTGAAGAATATTAGCCCTAAAAGAAACTCAGTTTGTTGGCAGACCACAATTTGAACTGAAATGGAAACTGCAAAATATAGCAATTAACTTTCTCAATCATTGATGGTATTCTGGGCATGCTACTCTAAAACATGACACTTTGGCATATTCAGTATTTTAAGCTAGATAAATTTGAGGCAGTGTGTATATGAGTCACTCTGACCTTCCCCTGCCCTTTTCTCCTGCAGCAGAGTAATACAAGTTAGTAAAGATTTTCTGACTTTTACTGAAGCAGGTCAAAAAACCATGATGTGAGAGGCACCCTGGGTCTATCTAAAGTGTCATCTTTAAAAACACAAGGTCACAGAGAAGACAATACAAGCAGGTATGGGTAGGTCTTCCATGACTTCTCATTAGGCCATAACCACTTTGCCCAATTACAATTCCCCTGGACTGTCTACTCCTCACCCATCTCATTATCAACACTAAGCTTGCACTATTATTTTGGATTTTCATGTTCTCATAAAGTATCATATAAAACTTCTATTAACTAAACTCAAATGCTTTTCTTTTCATAACCTGTCTTTTCTTATACCATCCTCAGCCCAAGAACCTAAAGATGGGGAAAGAGAAAAGACTTTTCTTGCCCAGTATTGTTGAACTTTCATACCTTAAACGGGTAAATTCAAAGATGAAAATATGAGGTCTAAAATGATTTTTTTCATCAGCAAAATATTCTTCTCCTTTGAAAGACACATCCAATTCCTTAACCAACAAACACAAACAAAAGCAGCTATATAAACCGTTAGACTTTAAGGTTCAGGCCAGGCAAACAGGAAGAGAAGCTTGCATTCACTGCTCATTTCAACTGCCCAGTTGTAAGACTCTTATGGGCAAGGTTGAGGATAGGAGCCTCCTGCAGAAACTAAAGTAAGTGTTCCTCAGCCATTTCTGCAAGCAGGGATAAAAATCTAATTCAAGACATTTCATTCAGCACTCTCGGCCTTTCCTTGGTTAGCTTTTGATCCAAAAGATTAGTTTATGCAGTGACCAAAATTGATGGCTCACATGCCTGAAATGACCACAAAGCCAGATCTAGAAATATTATCTGTGAAGTTTTTACTGATGCACATGTACACGTTTTGCTATCACAGAATGGCTAAGAAAGGAGTACAAAAAGAGTACAAGAGGTGAGAATTATTTCCTTCTTTCTTCCTTTCTTTTCTTTTTTCCTTTACTTTCTTTTCTTTTTTTGTTTTCTTTTGCCCATCCTGGGGCTTGATCTCAGGGCTTGGGCATTGTTCCTGAGCCTCTGTGCTCAAGACTAGCACTACTCTTCTACTTGAGCCAAGTGCCATTTCCAGCTTTTTCTGTGTAGTGTATTGGTAATAATAGTTTCAGGGACTTTCCTGCCCAGGCTGGCTTTAAACTGTGATCCTCAAATCTCAGTGTACTGAGTAGATTTACAGTTGTGAACCACTGGCACCTAGCATGAATTATTTCTTTATCAGGCTATCTTCATCAGTTCAATATCATCAAGTATTTTAGATTAGCCTAAACACATCTGCTTGTCCACTGCCTTTCTTATTACCCTGTAAATTTGTAATGTCAGATTAATACTCATCATCATCAACAACACAATATTCTAGAGGAAAAATAAGAAAAGACTATCCCCAAAGGATCTGAAAACTAGGGGTAAGTTTTGGAATCTCAAATCATAAAACTCTGCCACCTTGTCTTACATGATTGTGTGATCTGCTTTATCCAGCATGCTATTAATCTCTTAAATCAAAATAGCACTCAAGTTTCTCTTTCACTCATAGAAACATAAAACAATCTCATGGAATGATATTCTTGGCCAAAGCCTCAAATGGGACAGGTCACTTAACTTTTGTTCTGGGGTGTGGATTTGTGGACAGATGACAAGTTGCTAATGAGCAGCTAATGTCCCTGTGAGTGGCAACCTGCCAACCTCAGGATGGGAGCATTGGAGCATTTGTCTGCATTAGCCCTGTACAAAGTAGGGAGGGGCTGGGGAAAAGCCAACTCCAGGTGGAAAAACTTGCCTCACATAGAACTTGGTGTCCCATTGCTAAGGTAAGCATCTACTTCCAGGTAATTGTGCAGTTTTTCTCTGTGATACGGCTAGTTCTCTTGTGGATTACACTCAACTTGGTTGTGGTGTGGAATAAATCCGTTAGAATAGGCAAGTTCAGAACCTGTCCCACCTCATCACCACCTCTAGATAAATAATATTAATGAGGAAGCAGGGGAGACTTCTTGTCTACGATATATTCATTCTTCATGAACGTAAAGTCAGTGGATACAAGTGTCTAGCTAGATCATTCCTTGAATTCAAAATTTACTTTTAAGGAGAAGGGCACTTTGTTTTCTAATTTTGTCATCAAAAATTCACATCATGAATTTCTAAGCCAGGCAGCTGATTGGAATAAAAACCCCAGAGAGACTTGAAATTTCAATAGACTCATACCGTCTGAGCAGAATACAGCTGGGGTACTTCCACCTGGGCCATTTCCATCCAGGTCTCCCAAACATCCATTTCAATAACAACTAGCTCTACTAAATTTTAAAAATCTCATGAATATGCTTCTTGATGGAGACTTTCACTTGTATAAGGAAAAAAAGGGAAGGTTACTGTGAATGAAATGCAGGGTTTTTTTAAAAAGAATATTTTTCCTTGAAATGGAACTAAAAACAAAAACAAAAACTTAACATAACCCAGGGTGTGGTGGTACATGACTATTTATCTCAATACTAGGAAGGAAGGAAGGAAGGAAGGAAAGAAGGAAGGAAGGAAGGAAGGAAGGAAGGAAGGAAGGAAGGAAGGA
>NW_012267253.1:16457209-16549157 GCF_000151885.1 Dipodomys ordii | reverse complement strand
AAGGAAGGAAGGAAGGAAAGAAGGAAGGAAGGAAGGAAGGAAGGAAGGAAGGAAGGAAGGAAGGAAGGAAGGAAGGAAGGAAAGAAGGAAGATGAGGGAGGGAGGAAGGGAGGGAGGAAGGGAAGGAGGGGGGAAAAAACCCAAATCCTTCACACATAAAAGCAAATATTATCTTAGATTCTTAGTCTATATTACTTTTTTCATCATTGTGATCATTTGAATTCTCTGCATGATTTGAAACAGGAGATCATAACACACACATACACACAAAATTGATGGTCACTGATCTGGCTATATACACTGTTATGTGGAATAAATGCAGTGTCTTCCTAAGTATAATTTGAGGTCTATCGTTGCTCTATTATTTTCCAGACGGTGGGCCAGATGGACTTTTTGAAAAGTCAAAAATCATATTGTAACCCCACTTTGCTAAATGTGTTTCCAGCCACACCCCCCTACTCATCTCTTTTCCAATCCACACCCACTTTACTCACCAGCTTCACCTCTATTTTGGGTTCTTCAAAACAGGACAAATGGTTTCCACCTCAGGATTTTTCGAAGTGCTACCCAATGTGCCTCGAATGTTCTTCCCAGAGGCAGCTAGACCTTTCTTTTTTTATCCTTCAGATATGAATTTAATTGTTCCTCAAAGACTCCCATCATTCTCTAAGTACATTTCTCTTTGCTGTTCTCTTGTTCCAATGCCTATTTTTCCTCCTACAATGCTTAGCCATAGCACTTCTTTTTCTTCTAGCCATTTTATTTGGTTCTGTTTTTGTGTTGGTTTGTTTGTTTTCTCTACCAGATGTACAAAGTGAATATTGCTGAGGTAACCCCAAGGCCTGGCCTGGGACTTATGCCCACAAAGCCAAAAATAACTGTTGAATGAATGAATGCAAGATGATGAGTAAGACAGAAAATATTTTAGATTGCAAATTTTAAGTATGATGTCATCCACAGAGACATACTTTTTAAGGTGTTGAAAAATAACGGAATTTTAAGCAAAATAAAACTGTTTAATTACTTTTTATATTTTCATTTGTACTTTATTTCTATACTGGCACCTGTATCCTACTGATGACTCTTTTAGCTTCTGAGATATGGTAGTTAAAAACCACTATGAGGTGAACACTTTTTAAAGCACAGGGATTAACTCATTTGTCCTCCTATTGTAGAAGACCAGAAATTGGAAAAGCTGAGGGACCAGAAGCCGGAAGGAGAACTGGGTTTGAGTGCAGTTGCTCCAGGTACAGAGACCACTCCAATAGTCATAATAAGTCTTAGCCCTGTCTGAGTGCACACTGGAATACTGACATAATGCCTGAGGCACAAAATATTTTATTCCATGCACACACAGGAACAAATAAGGGGAAAATAATAAATGAAGAGAGAATGACTTACAGAATTGTGGTATAGCTCCATTTGGGGGTGATTGGTCTATTTCTCACTTTCAGATGGGTCTGGGCTTTTTACAAGCTCCTGATCACTCTTACCATAATATATTTAAAAATTGCTTTTGTCTGTAGTCCTGAACATTTTGGTTTATGGCAACTTAAGATCCTTACCCACCCCTGGCCAAGGCTACATTTGAGCATTAACAGCTATTTTTTAATCATTATTTATTAAAGATTCTCTTCAGCAAAATAGGAAGTCATATTGGTTACATCACTACTATTGACCAAAGACATTGAGGCAACCTGGAAATGTTTGGAAAGGAAATAAGTATGGGGACAGGGGGCAGGGGGGAGCAAGAGGAAGGTGGATTAAGAGACAAAACTTCAGAAAATGGCTAATACTTGTTGAGCAAATGGCCGTAACAAGCTGACAATTAGCTGAAGAAATTTTCAACAGATATTTGAAGGGCAAAGGGCACTTGTGATAAATCAACACTTCACTTCTTGAAGACTAACATAGGTGTGATCCCACAGGAAGACTGCAAAATATTAACTGGATTACCAGCTGACAGCCCAAGGGCATGAATTGAGTCAGCTGGAATCTTGTGAAGGCACAAGACTACTGGCTTCCTAATGATTCTGAAAACTAGCTGGATAAAAGGATGAAGGGCAGTAGCAAGACCTTGAAGTGATTTTTTTTTTCAGTGCAACTGCTGGCTCTACTAGTTTTGCTTTCATCACATATATGTATAGAATCTGATGGACAATGAATATTGGCTCAAAGAATAAATATCTGCTGAGTATGAGTGAGGTAATGTTTGAGTTAGCTGATACCTAGCAATGCCTTACTTAAAACAGCACTTAAATTCTAAGAGCATAATCTACCTTTGACCCTACGGTTGATCCTTTCACCAGGCATTGGTGAGCAGTAAATATGTAGGCTTGCCATTGTGGTACAAAATCAGCTATAATGTAATAAAGCTAGAGAGAGAGGGATAAACAAAGAGGTGGGGGGAAGGGAGGAAGGGAGGAAGTAGGGGGAGGAAGAGGAGAGAAAGGAAGAAAAGGAAAGGAAAGAAAAGAAGAAAAACAAGAAAGAAAAGAAAGAAGAAAAGGAAGGAAGGAAGCAAGGAAGGAAGGAAGGAAGGAAGGAAGGATGGAAGGAAGGAAGGAAGGAAGGGAGAAAAATGACTAGATATAGATATATTCCAATAAAAATGTATTTTAATTATTTTGCACTGTTAGGATTAATCTCAGGGAATCTTTTTTTTTTACTCTAACATTTGAACTCAGTATTATTTTCATGTTTCATGGAACAAAATTCTTCTATTGTTCTTGTTTCAATTATTCTTTTTAATGTAAAAAAAATCTTAACTCAGAGGTTATGCAAAAATAGACAAAGGACCTGACTGTCTGCAGAGGCCAGTCAGAAAACTATTTCCAGGCAATAGTTTTTGTCAATATTGGACATTTATTTACTTTTACTTTTTATTATAAAGGTGATATACAGAGTGGTTACAGTTATATAAGTCAGGTAATGAGTACATTTCTTTTTGAACAGTGTCACCTCTTCCCTTGTTTTCTTCAAGGTTTTCCCCTCTCTAACCCCAACCCCCACAAACTGTAGTGTTCATTTTCAACATTGTGTCTAGTGAGTATCATTGTTGAATTAGTTCACCCTTTGTCCTGCCAATTCTGTGCCTCCTCTTACCCTCCACAAATCAGATAAACTTAACATACAAGACAAAAGATACAGAAATCCAAAACAGCAACAAAAGGGGAAAAACAGAAGGAAAAAAAAAGTAAAATAAAAAAAAGTTGTTTCCATTTCTTGGAGTTCATTTTCCAATAAGCATCATTTTGTATGATCATATGCACATAGCTATTGAGTCCTTGTGATCCTCTCCTAAGACTATACTTGTTTGGTCTCATTGTGTGAATGTTTAGAGTTCTGTTTAATTTATCATGTTCAGGTATAATTTTCTGTTATCTTTTACTATTCATAGGGTTTACTTGTAGACTTATAAGCATATTCTAAATATTCCAAATGAGGGAAACCATGCAACCTATGTTTCTTTGGCCTGGCTTACTTTGCTTAATGTAATTTTTGCTTAATATAATTTCCTTAGGAATGGGACAATGCCATTCTTTCTGATGGAGGCATAGAATTCTATCTATCTATCTAAATAGATAGATAGATGGATGGATAGATAGATAGATGATATATGTGAGATATATATATATATATATATATATATATCAGATTTTCTTGATCCATTCATCCATTGAGAGGCATCTGAACTGGTTCCATATCTTTGCTATGGTAAATAATGCTGCAAAGAACCTGGTTGTACTGGTGGCTTTAGTGTGAATTGGTTTATGGCCAATTGGATAACTGCCTAGGAGTGGGCCTGCAGGTCTTAGGGAAGCTCTATGTTTAGTGTTTTGAGGAACCTCCATACTACTTTCCAGACTGGCTGAACAAGTATTACATTCCCATCAACAGTGTAGTAGCATTCACTTTTGGCCACATTCCTGACAGCACCTGTTATTGATCTGTTTTCTTGTTAAAGGCCATTCTAACTGGGGTGAGGTAGAATCTAAATGCTGTTTTGATTTGCATGTCTTTATGGTCAGAGATATTGAACATCTCTTCATGTATCTATTGGTCATTCTTCCTTTTTTGTCTGAGAAGTCTCTTTAAGTCTTTAGAGCTTTTTATTTTTCTTTCTTAAAAAAAGTTAGTATTGTTATAAAGGCAATGTACAGAGGGGTTACAGTTACACAAATCTGATAGAGTACATTTCTTTTTGGACAATGCCACCCCTTCTCTTGCTCACTCCCAATTTTTCCCTCTCATCCCCACCCAAAGTTGTCCACTTCATTTTAAACATAGTGTATAGTGAATGCCAATGTTGCATTTGTTTACTTTTTGAACCTTGGCCTTTTAATGTTATTTTATTTTGTCTTAGCTTTTACCAAAATAAAAACTCTATGTGTACTTTAAAACTCCTAGAATGCCCTCCAAAAGTTAAATGAATGAAACACACTTCCAAATGCACAGTTCCATGCATTTTCGAAAACCTAACATAGGCATATAAGGATAAAAAAAATAGATAAAAAATCAGTATCTAGAATCTTCCTTCATTCTCTTTACCTGTTAATCACCACTACCATTCTCCATGAGTACACTTCCTGTGCATAGATGAATATGGTTCTGTTTTGTTTTTGTGTTGGTATGCTGTTATTTTTAATCTAACAATAAGTGTAGGATAAAATATGATTATACAACAAAAAGAAAATTAGCAGCCAAAACTGAATCATATATTTCAAACCATGTAATAATGTATCTAGAAATGAGTTTTCAAGAATATCCATAGATTTACACCTCCATATTACACAGTCTCAAAGTAACACAGCCAATCTATTAATAATTCAATTGCCTACCCAAATATTAGATATGTACTATGCAAATTTTATGTGGATAAAACCTGTACATTGAGAACATTTACATCAGTAATACTGACAATGAGTAAACTGAATTTCTAGTTACGTAACTATTGTTATGTTACTATTGTCAAAGCTAGTATCTCTAATTTCATTATATAACTGGCAAATTTTTCAACTTTTATACATTTAGATTGACAAACGTTTTTCATTATTGATGCTTCTCCTGAAAATGAAGGCCTTTAATTCACAAATGATTAGTTAGTTCTATGACAAGGTATGAACATTAACATTTAGTGATTTTATTAACTTCTCTTTTGTATATAAACTATGATCAGTGTAAAATTTAGCTGTATTATTTATTAAATATAGAATCATGCTTAGCTAATTTTATTGAAGTTAAAACAAAAACTTTCTTTTTAAAGCTGTACACCAAGATTAGACATTTTAACAATCTGGGAACAGCATAGAAATTTTAAAACTATGTGCTACATTCCCCTTATATAAATATAGGAGCAAAGTTATATAAAAGGTAAGTTGGAAACTGTGAAATAGTTTTCTAACAGTACTTCATACATCCCCATATGCAGTAACATTTTTCTTAGCCCATCTTCACCTGTTCTATGGATGTTTTCTATTAAAGAGGTATTTTACACTAACATGCTCATATTATAGAACAAAATTTGAAGGTATTATTCCTTCAGTGTAAATAGCAATTTGTAATTTGTCCTAAAACCCTCATTAGCATTTCTAAGTGTATACACAGACTGATCTAAAGATTTATAGGAGATTGGCTAATCCTATACAGTACTATTCTGCTATTAATCTGCTTTGTGACCTTGACCATACCAAGGTACCTGAAATCTCAGTATCCTCATCTGCAATGTGTTACTGTGAATTTTATTTCCAGCTCTGAAAATACAGTTATTATTCCAAGAACATGAAAGCAATTAATGTGCGAGCAAAGCAATTCTCTTTTCCTGAAATGCCTGAATATAGCACAGTTTAAAGAAGAATTAAAATTTGAAAACAACTTTCCTAAAATGTTATGAACTTCTGTAATAATAGTTCAGAGACTAATGTGATTTAATGTTAAATCATCAAGAAAGGAATAATTTAAATAGGAAAAATACACTCTCCAAGTAAGCAATTAAAGTTTCTAACTGCTGGCAAAACAAACAAACAAAACAACTTTCTTCTCCTTGTTTTTTACAAGGGAGATTACTGTGGTAGCCCACACTGTTCAGTATAAATTCAGGCCAATTGAAAGCAGAGTAACAATGTGGGCAGTCTCAGACTATTACTTCCAATGGGACTGAGTCCCTAAGGACGGCAAGGACTGAGTCCCATTGAAAGTAATGGAGTAAGCAATCACATGCCATTACTTTCCAGGAGAGGAAGCCCCTACTGCCCATAATAACGTGGAAATATACATCTGCACTGACTCATCTGCATGCGGAATGGAAATGTAAAAAGGATTTCAAAGCTACAAATGTGCCCATTGAGATCAAAACAACAAACCAAATGGAAGTCCTCTGTTTCTCTTGCACCATCACTGACAGAAGTTGAAACCTGGAGTAAGGTGAATGGCCAAGAACCCAGCTAAGACAGCATGACCCTAGGTTCTGATCCCACTCATGGTTTTCTTTTGAGCAATGATTGACATGGTGTTAATTGTTATAGGCAGTCAAAGGGAGAGGGGGAAGAAGAAGGGGAGGGAGAGCATGAGAGAGAGGGAGGAAGGGCAGGGATGGAGAGAATGTCACTCTTGAGCTCTTGAGGGTACACATTTAGATGTGTTCATTAACAGCCAGCTTGCAGGGTGGTCTGACTGCAACACTTTTCAGTCTTCATAATACAAACACTCCCACCAGGATGGATTCTAAGATAGCAACAGGATACTAAAAGAAGACTATGGAAAATGATGTGTGGTGCCATATCACTGTATAGTATTTTTACCACTAGCAAGCAAATTAGATGAAAATGGCCTATAATCCTAGCTACTCAGGAGGGTGAGATCTGAGAATCCTGGTTCAAAAACTGCCCTGGCAAGAACATCTGTAAGACTCTTATCTCCAGTTAACCATTTACAGTCTGGAAGTAGTGCTGTAACTGAAAGTGGTAGAGCACTAACTAGCCTTGAGCCACAAAAGCTCAGGGAGAGCACCCAGGCAGGCCCTGAGTTCAAGCCCCACAACGGACAACAAGGAAAAAAAAATTAAATGTACATGACCTCAAGGCCATAGATAACAACAAAATGGCATAAATTGCTGAAGAAGTGATAGATTTTGAGAAGTTATTGCATGTTAATTTAATTGTAGAGATAATCATTTAATTTTTAATAATGTCTATGTTTAGCATTGGATTTACAAAGTTGCTGACAATCATGTAATTGGTGCTTATGAGCTAACACTGGTTGTCTACAGCCTACCACTGTGTGTGTGTGTGTTTTAACTGGCAGCACTCAAGTTCACATTATGTCAAGGATCACCAGGGACTTGCAAAATCAGTGAAGACTTTGCCAGACAGTCTTGAAGACTGCTTGAAGACTTGTTCTAAGTGAATGATTTAAGTGGATCGACAGTTCTTAAAAAGGCATATATGCAACCTATTTGTTACATGAGTCAGTCTTTCTGATGCAAATGAATTTAAAGGTTTTTATTTAAAGTTTATGATGTAGAGAAAGTAAAGATTCAGCTGCCATTGGCTACGTGTGAGCTCTTGGTTCGCTTTCACTTTCATGTGCCTTCATTGTAAAGTGCATCTAACAAATTAAGAGTACACTACTGACATTTGGGGGACTATAACCTGAACTCTCAAATTCTTAAAATTAAATTTTCAGATACTATTATATTATAATTTCCATCATGACAAGCAATAATACAAGAGAAAAAAGCAACTCCCTTTTAATATCCAATAAATACAGGCTATAAGTCATTTAAAGAAATTCTACCATTTGTCATTTCCATGGGTTTTCCTCTTATTTGAAGAAGAGCTCTGAGTCTTAGAAACAGCTTCATGACTCACCTTTTCTCTTTTCCAGTGCATATAGAAAATTCTTACTGATTTCAGTTGAACATAAATGTAACATTGTAGTTTTCAATGTATTTAGAAAACTCATAAACTGGATGCCAATGGCTCATGCCTATAATCCTAGTAACTCAAGAGGCTGAGATCTGAGGATCGTGGTTCAAAACCAGCTGGGGTAGGAACACCCTAGAGACTCTTATCTCCAAATAACCACCAGGAAACTTGAAGTGGCACTGTGGCTCAAAGTGGTAGAACGCTAGCCTTGAGTGACAAAACTCAGGGATAGTGCTCAGGCCCTGAGTTCAATTCCCATGACTAAAAAAAACAGCAAAAAGAAAAACAAACTCCTACTCTGTATGTGTTTCAGTATATTTGTATGTGTGTATGTGTGTTTGTGTGTGTTGATAATCATAAAGAGGGCTTCACATATGCTAACCAGATGCCCTATCACTGAGCTATATACTCTGAGAGTCTGTACCCAGAACTTCTAATTTTGTAGATATAACCCTTTCTTTCTTTAGACTTCTTTTGTAGATATTTTAGAGAATTTTCATTTTCACACTCATAAAAGCAACAGACATATTTAAATCCCTCTCTCTTTCTCTCTCTTTCTTACACACACACACACACACACACACACACACACACACAAACAGAAAGTAACAGTAACCCAAAAGCCATGTTAAGGGATGGATGTTTTTGGAGTGGCCTGATATATTCCCAGTGCTATCCTCTACAGACTAACCTTAGAACAACTCAGATTCCTTCATTGTAATTAAAAATCGTGCATACAGCCAACACTTAGGGAGACTCCTTAGGAGTCACAACTGTGGAGGATTTGCTTATATTTGCCAAAGTTCCAGGTGCCTTGGGGGCTGACTGGTTCTGATAGCTTTGGTCAGATTGGTCCATGTGATGGACTGGAAACAATGCTTAGAACTTAAAAATACCAAACACCTCTCCTTTGTTGCTCCTCCAACACTGTTGTGATTAAATGGCCCTCAAAGAAGCCAGAACAAAGAAGAAAGCTCCCGATTGCTTGCCATTCTAATTGTAGGCTCTCCATATCCCAGGACACCCGCTGGTCTGTCACTCCTTAACATGAAGTGACTGCTCTAATGAAAAGAAAGAGAAGCAAAATTTCCTCCTTAGGTACAGTCTCTACCCACCAAAAGCCTTTGCTTTTGCAGGTGATTTCTTGAACCCACTGCAGGGCAGCAGGGAGAAAGGGTGAGGGAGGGAGGGGAAGAATTGTTTACTTTTGTGACAATAATTGATTCACTCTTGCTTCTATATCCTGCCTTCCTTCATTGTGCTCTTGTGTGTCACAGTTACTTAGACCACTGGAACTTTTCCTGTTACTTCTCCATCTTCTACTGCTATTGCACTGGATCCTTAGAAATTCCCAGTCTTTAATGAACAAGATAACCTTAACTTCTCCTTCAGTATACTTTGTGATGTCCTAGCCTGAGCAGATGCAAACTCTCTCAGGCAATGCCATGGAGTTCAAAAGCTTAACAAAAAGTAAAATTCAGATTTCAAAAAGAGGTGAACCCTAGAAGAAAATGTAAGAGTGAAATATTTTTATTAGCAAAATTGATGTATAATATGTGTAGTGGGAAAATGTTTTATACAAGATGCTAGTATCCTGCAAATACAGGGTAAGACTTAATTCTGACTCTAAAAGATTCATAAGGCTCATAGCAAAAGCACTTCAAGAGTTGAGAGAAAGAGAGAGAGAAAAAACTGATATAATAGATAGATTATATTTCCTGAGATATATGTCTACTGTTACTTCATAAATACTTCCTGATTTAGAATATTGCCACTTTACAGCATATATGATGCTCTCAGAGGGATCTGTCCTAATACAGATTAATTTTAGGAGCTTCAAGGCCATATATCACAAAATCAGAAATCCCCCAAACAAATGGGAAAGTAAAAATCTTATTTATATCATGAAAAGAAAGCTTAAAAATCAAAAGTATGGGCTGAAAGCATTGCTTATATAGTAGCGGGCTTGTTCTAGGTTCAATTTCCTCTACCACAAATAAAGCCTTCAATACATTATTATTATTATTACAAAATTATAATCTGAGCAGAAGCCATTCAGTTACTATTCTAGAAAGAAATCTTGCCTTTCCTGCCCAACATTTGTTACCTCTCTGATGCTAAGGATTTAACTCAGAAGCTTGCACATACTAGGTAGATTCTCTACTATTGAGCTTTGCTCCCAAGCCCTGCTTTTCCATCTAACTGTATCTCAACCTTTCCTCTGGTCTCCTAGCAAAGTTTCATTTAGGTCACCTTATTCTTGTCAGCAGTAATTTGGACATGATCTGTGACATTAATCTATCCTTCACATTTATATGTTTCAAAGAATACAGTTGAATAATGGGGAATGATTTAAACTAAGTGTGCAAGTTGTCATGAATGAAGAGGATGTTGTGTCAAAACAGAATATTTACATTATAACAAAAAAAGAGGAAAAGAAAAGGGAGGGAATAAAAGAAAAGAAAATACAGAAAAGAGGGCCAACCATGTGGTATGTCTGTAATTCCAACTCTTTTTATTCTAGAGGTGGCAGTAGAAAGATCATTGTCCAATACTAGCCAGCCAAAGTTAGCACAGGAATACCTTCTGAGGGGGAGTGGAAGGAAAGAGCCAAATTCAAAGATCTAAGAGAAAGGCTCAAGGGTTAGAGTATTTACTTAGTAAACCCCTGGGTTCAGTCCCCTGTACCTCTCTCTCTCTCTCTCTCTCTCTCTCTCACACACACACACGTATACACACATAAAAATGATGAGACAGATAAAAGATAAAACAATGAAGTAAAGGGAGAGAGTAGGAGATAATCCCACTGCACTGTAGGTTAAGATGATCAGCATTTTGCTTATAAAAACTTAAGCAAACAAGCTTATCTGATCTAACACTTGAGCACAAGGGCTAATGATGTGGCTCAGTGGTAGCGCTCCAGACTGGCAAGTACAAGACCCCGAGTTCAAATTCCAATCAGACACACACACACACACACACACACACACACACAGAATATGCTCTTTTGAGGCAAAACATGAGCATGTAACACATAGGTGTTACTCTATGTATGCTGCAAGAAATGGCACTGGCATGAGGTACTTTGCATTCTTTCTTATATTCATTATACAGCCCTAGAATATTGTCTGATTGTCATCTCTACTTAGAATAGCCTCAGAACTATTGACAATTCCAACCTGCAAATAGGAACTAGGTAATAATCTATGCACAGATAGGTTTGAACAATCCTAATACAGCATTTACTTTTCTAGCCAGGTTTCCTTCCTTTCCACAGCACCCCTCTGCCCCCCCAGACACACACACTATTTGTTTCCATTTATACTAACCTCTGTTTTTCTAGTGGATCTAAACCATTGTATTTTAGCAATTATTAATGAAGAAAAGTCAGTCATAGTCCACAGTTTCTGAATAGTATAACCGAAAGGAAATGTTAATAACAAATTTAAATACTTGAAATTTCCCTCCTTCTTCTCTGTCTCTCTCCTTCTCTCCCTCTCTCTGTCTCTGTCTCTTTCTCTCCCCCCCTCTCTCTCTGCCTTTCTCGCTGTCTCTCTTTGTCTCTTTTCTCTTTCACTCCTCCCCACCCCCTTCTCAGCTCAGGCTTTTCCTATTAAACTTAAGCTGTCCTTGAACTATCAATCCACCTACCACAACCTCCTGCGTACTGGGTTTACCAGCATGCCCCACCACATCTGCTCTTGAAGTGAAAACCTGATCAGTAAGTGGCATTTTACAATACTTTTTATTCTTTGAGGTATACCTATTTTAACATGTCTGAGTTTAAGGAAAAGGAACAAAATAATAAAGATGTGGCAAGAGCAAGAATCAGAGAAGTTGAAAGATTGGTTATGATGACATTTTACTTGGGTTCTTCTTAACTATAAGCAATACAAAGAAGAAGAAAAACTGAGAGTAAAATCTTATTCTGGTAGGTTTATTATATAGAAATGGTGATCTTATGGGCAAATTTGATGCATCTAAAACAGGTTTATGGTTGGCACTCTTCCCCTTGAGTTATGCCTCCAGTTGGACATGTTGCTGGTCATTTAGAGATAGAGTCTCAGACTTTTCTGCCAATCAAACCTTGATCCTACAGATTTCAACCTCCTGAGTAGCTAGCATTATAAGTAGGAGCTCCCAGCACTTAGCTTGAGTCCAATTTCTATTGTGTGACATTTTTCTCATAATCTGTAAATATTTTCAGGCCAAATGCCAGTAGCTTACACAGAAGGCTGAGATTTGAGAATCATGGTTCAAAGCCAGTCTGGGCAGAAAAGTCACCATGAGACTCTTGTCTACAATTAACCACTCAAAAATCAGACATGGCATGGTAGCTACAAGTGGTAGAGTGCTAGCCTTGAGCACAAAGATGTTCAGGGACAGTGCCTAGGCCCCAAGTTCAACTCCACAACTGACAAAAAAGTAAAATAAAATAAATGATTTTCTTTGTGAATTCCCACCTTCCCTTAGAAGATTCTGGAATCAGAGAACTTCAGGCAAATCCTGTGTCAGCTTGCTGGCCATGCTAGTGTGAACAGTGGGCTAGTCTTCTTGCACACACAGTAAATTGAGGGGATCCTACTCTGTTCAAAAGTGATAACCACATCTTTCCAGAAATTACTGTACTCATTTTATTGTGAGTTCAATTTCATAAATTATACAGGCAAGCTTAATATTCTTCAATCGGAAGCAGAGTATGCAAGCTACAAAAAGGTTTTTCACTCACACACACACACACACACACACACACACACACACAAAATGAACTCTAAAAATGCCTTTCTTATTCTCATTCCTTGAACAATATTTTTCCCTTGAAAATTCAGGATTCTTTCATTGGGTACCTCTGAAAACCAACATAATCATGAGGGAGTTCTTCTTTTTATGGTTTCCATTTTTAAGACCAAAAACAATGGTAAATAAATCATTCATACATTAAGAATGATTACCAGTGTGTAAAGTAGAAACCAGAATTACTTCAGATATATTACCCACAGTGCTTTGCAGCATGGCAGCTAATTATCAGCAGAAAGGTCATGCAAAAAAAAATAATGTGATTAGGAGAAGTTGAACATGAAAAAAAATAGCCACATATTTGGACATAGACCAAATTCCCTTTTTGCCACTGTAACTGAAAACCATTGCTTCAATATTTAATGAAACGCTTATGCTACAGCACCTGGTCACATTGTCAGCACCGTCTAACCATCACCTCCCCCGTGGGTCATTACTGCCGCCATCTGAAAAGGGGCAAACTGTTCATCGAGGACAATAATGCCAGTCTTTAAGAATCTACAGCTACAAAACAGCGGGAGACAGAGTTACTTTGGCTTTGATCTTGGAAAAAATGGCTGGGGGCAAAATGCTGTTTCCTACCATCAGACTATACAGTTAGCAATAATTCTGTAAGTCAAAGCCATTCACAGGACTCAACTTGGCTGCCCTGCTTTGCTTTCTCCCTCCTCTTGCAGAAAGCTAGCAGCTCCTGGTGAGAGATCCTTGTCAACAGGAAAACACTAGTTCACGCTACTCTGCTAATGATCCAATGCATCAATACCTCAAGCAACCACAACAAGCAGATGTCCTAAGTTAATATAGACTTCCCTGGGATTTTCCTGGAGAAACATGGCTTTAAAAGGCATTAGTCTTTTGTCCTCACTAGAGAATGGCTAAATCCTGGCACCAATTCCTTGAGTATGTGAACCTCAGCCTAATGGAATTTAATTACTTCAGTGGTATTAATCATCTGTACAGTAGAGCAAAGAGTATTTTATTACCACTTTTAAGGGTTATCGGCACATTTATTTCAAATGAACTGTCAAACTGCATTACGTGTAAGGCATGCCAGGTTTGAATTCTGAAGCTCAGGTGAAAATAAATTTACAGTTTAAAACTCTTCCTCCATCATCAACACTCCACCCATTAATAGCAACAGCACATATGTAAGACCCTCAAAATTAAAAGAAATTAAGTGTTGAATTAGCTATTCATTTTTTTTACTCTCTGGTTTTATTTCTTCTTCCAACCATTTTTCTGACTACTCATTTGCAAAGGTTGCTTTATACCAAGGACCCCAGGAACACCAACTGGCATCAAATAGTGTGTGACACCATTACAGGCTTAGTTACAGAAAAGTGAGGCTAATCTTGTCCATTATCCGGCAACAAGCACTGGCTGAATAATAGAAGATATCTCCAATCCATGCCATGTAGGAAATACTTTTGTTTTTGCACATATTCAGGGAAATGAATGTATGTGCTTTGTTTTCCTCCTCTCTTTTTTTTTCTGAATTGTACTATAAAGAACTCTAAGAAACTCCTGCATGATTTATAAAGCTTTCCTCCTAAATAGATCTATCCATGGATTGCAAGATGCCAAACTTAGGCTAATTCTGTAGACTTCAATTAACATTCTTCATCATAAAGCATCTTACAGGAGTCAGGGTTAGCACACTAAAGAGAGGGAGGGAAGATGGTGCAGAACAAGGATCCTGAAACAAATGTGGTGGAAGAATTCTCTATGATTCTGGAATCCAGTTGCATGGGCTTTATTTAGTCCCTCAGGAATTAGTTATGATGCCCTAGCTAAACCCTTCACCTCCTTGGTTTCCCAAGGTGTTGTAAAAATGGGAATCTGTAAAATGGGAATATAGTCATAGGCTTAAAGATTCAAGACAATAATCTAAGTGCAAATAAAATCATCTTAGCCCAGATGCCTGGTATACAGTAGGCCTTATTGTGCTGCTGTGATTACAAGGTATACAGGTGATGTTGGATTCCTTCCATCTTACCTTGAGAGGGAATTCTTATGAAGTCTAGTGAATTCTTATACACTTTTATTTTACCCTTCCTCAACGTACTCTCTCTCCATTGATGTCTTTTTAATGTCTGACCTGCTTCAAACCCACCTGTTTAAGGCCTTTTTCCCCTTGATCTTATTTCAGAGACATTCTGCACTGAGAAGCAAATGAGAGCCATTTGTGACACAAGATACAGCATGTGCAAAATAGACATAATTAGTGTCAAAATGGATGCATTTGCCTTTTAAAGTCTATTTGTCCTGTGATTTCAAATGAATCAAGCTGCTATATCTCTCTCAACAGCTTCATACTACTCCATAATGAATTAAATGGCTGCTTTGGAAAAAAATGGATAAGCATTATGAAGAAAATGCTTTTGCAAATGTTGGGATAAGAGGGACTTAAAAAGACTCTTCTGTCTAGCACCCCTTCGCTTAAAGATCTCCTCCAAATTCACACTTTGAAAGGAAAGCATTCTCCAAGAAAAAAAAAAGTCTTTAAAAAATATTACCAAACATCATACTTACCAGTTGTGAGTAGAAAAAAGCTACAGTATTCAGCAAAGGCAGAATAGAACCTCATATTTCCCTACTGCTGCATAGAATGCTTATGCTTATATCCTAAACATACAACCAAGACCCTAAATCCTTTACAAAAATATTTCATAACAGAGGAGAGAATATTCCATTCAAAGCTCTCAAAAGTTTAGATTTTACTATTCAGTTGATCTACTTCTACTTTCTTTCTATCACTCTGGCTCTGCTGTAACTATGGTTGGTATTAAAATAATACATCTCTTCTAAGATTCTTGAACCCAACCTTTGTCTTTATTCATTTTCTTTAGAAAAACAGACCAATAAAAATTCTTGGGCTCACCAACAGTAGTCTATGGAAAAGGAAGGACATCAACTGAGCTTTCATATGCCAGTCCTGGGGCTTGAACTTAGGACCTTATACTCTCACTTGGTTTTGTCCACTCATGGCAGGGGCTCTACCACTTGAGCTACGCCTACGACTTGAGCCTACAACTTGAACTTTTAAAAGAGAAGACATACAGATAGTTAAAGATCTAAGTATTAATGTATAACACAGTTGGAAGCTGGAGATTCAAGAAAACAACTCACACTGGTCCAACTAAAAATGTGTGTATTTAAATTATATATACAAAGCTGAATTTCTAATAAGAATGCACATTTCATATTTTAGAAGAAATTTGAAATTAATGCTACAATCCAAGGACTAAGCTCTTCCTAGCTAAAAAAAAAAAAAAAAGCAGAAAATACATTTAAAAAAAGAATGGTCAGATGCCACATTATGGATGATGGGCGTCAAATTTCTTTCATCCTGGTCACTTGGATTATAAATAGAAATGCCCTTGTGACAACTATAAAACTATGTACAGTACAAGCCCGCAATCTTATCTAGTTCCTTTCTATTTTCTAACTCTAAACTCGGTTTCTTCCTTTGCAATATGAAGATAATGTTAATCATTTTAAGAAGCACAGGAGGGCAAATGAGATAAAATTTATATGCCACATTAAACTACATAAATCTAACATGTTATAAAATGACAACTTAATATTAAAGGAAAAATAAAATAATTCCATTTCTTTACTTAGAGGAAGCCCCAGGCTTTTACCTTAGTGAGCTCTAGCCATTATTTCTAGGTAACAGGCACAAAGTATCCTTGGTAGAAAGAAAGCTTTTTATATAATCTATATTCTCTAAGCACAGAATTCCTTATTATCCAATAAGCATATTCCTTGATACTATGAAAGCCTGCATGTAATTTTTTTAATTAATTAGGAGAACAGGTTGAAATATCTTATTTTATACTTTAGTGCCATCAGAGAAGGGGGTAATCTAACAATAAATAAGTGATATGTTGATATGAGGCCCCAGGCGCATACAAGTTGGCAAAAAATAGGACCATTAGGTCAGACATTCACTTTTTCCTCACTAATACTCCCATTCAGTTCTTCTTAACCAGTAACCCTTTATGGATTAAAAATAATTACAACTTTAAATGTGTTATTCTACTTTTCAGCTAATACATTAAGATTTTATTTTTGTTACGCCTAAGTACTGATTACCCAGTTGCCTAAATGTCTTTTATTGTGATGCTTTGGGAAAGAAAAGTCACTTCCTGTTTATCAAAATGACTGTCTTTTTTAAATAAATCATATTTCTGTGAATTCATCCCTGACTTACTCATTTCCCTCCATTCCACTGATATTTTCCTTCTCTGCTTGACCCGTGCTAAGGTGCATTGACTGAAATTAGGCTCGGTATTCCAGATGAAAGTGTGTCATTATTTGATATACCATCAACTTAATATTTCCATATTATTTTTCCCTTTCTTAATGTACCCTGGAGTCCTATTTGCCTTCCTAACTGCCTCTGCTTGGTAGGGAGGCTGCATTGTGATATTCATGATGACTCCTAATTCACTTAAACAGCGCATACTGTTTTAATCATATCTGTTTTTACAGATAGCACATCTTCTTTATGAACTGAACTCTTTGCTGGCTAACTTGCCTTCCCTTTTATGTGAAATGTTCTAGGTCAGATAAGTAATAGAGTATTCAAAGATATAATGATAAGAAGAAATGTTAGCTTAGTGGCAAAGTAAGATGTTTCAACCATAATGCTAATCATTCCTACACATTTAGGAGAATTATACGATTTTCAGTATGAGTAATGTTGGAATGTTTAACACTCAGGAAAGAGATTGATGGGCCTAACTCGTTTTTCATATATGCCTTTGACATTATACTAATTAACCAAAAATAGCAATATTTTGACAAATTTTGTCTTCATCACAGCCTTTGCTTTTTCTACATTACTTTTCCACAGTAAAATGAAAGTACTCATTTTATCCTCTAATCATTATCTTAGCAGCAGATTGCACTATTTTCAATATCAAAGCAGAAGCAAGAAGATAGGACTTACCGTTTGGCTCTCGTCATAGATGTCCAACTATGAGAGAGAGAGAAAAAAACTAACCATCTTCTCTGTCAAACTAGAATGTCTCCATTTTGTAACAAGTCACCATTCTGTACTGATATTTCCTGGAATGATTTGCTTCTTGACTTCAACTGTAATTATCATCTGTGTTATTTGTAATCAGCCAGTCATGTCAAGGGTATGAGTCCTTACCAATAACAACAACAACAAAAAAATAGACTCTTCCCCTTGGGTGGGTACTTCCCACTGACTTTATCAAGCTCTTCCAACCATCAGTAGCCTTGTCCCCAGCCCCAAGCCAGCCAGGATAAAAAAAATAGGAGCCTTTGCCTCCAAAAGGACAGTATCTCCCTCCCAGTAGGGGCCTTTCACGGATGGTTCTAGTGCTTTGTAACTTCTTTGTACTACTCTATCACCTTGGTAGCCAATTAGAAGTCTCTTAATAAAGAGAAGGGAATGTTATTTCTTCAGTTGGGATAAAAACCAAGCAAACCACCCCACCCAGTGTGCCTCCCTAGGTCTGTTGAGAATAGCAGTGCACCCTCCGTGCAGAAGTAAAAGCACCTTGACAAAATTTCCTATACCTCGTGTGCCTGTTCATTTTCTGACACTGGAGGGTTGTGTGTGTGTGTGTGTTGGATGTATTCTGCTTTCTCTTTTTGCCTCAGCTCACTTGTTCAGAGAATAAATGTGGTAAAGTACCTTATACCTTTGTGTGTGTGTGTGTGTGTGTGTGTGTGTGTTTGTGTGTGTGTGAATAAGATTCCTGACTATCCCTCCCACCCAGATTATTTTTTCTCATCATGTAGCTAGGTAACATTATGACTATTAAGAATGTGTCTACAGGCCATACCTGTTTTATGGCTGAATTTTGATGTTAAAACATCCAGGGTTCTATCTGACCTGTCTCATATTCTTACCTGCAAAACTAAAACCAAGCTTTTTTTCCTACCCATTATTTATTCTTTTCATGTACCAAACATTTTAGAAAAACCAGAACTGAGATGATGACCAACCAGGCCACACTTATAACTAAGACCTTTACCATGTACACCTTTGTCCCCTGCCCCTAATTCTTCTTCTAACCTAATGTTCAATGTCTGGACCCTGAAGATGACTGAAGATGAACTGAAGTGCAGTTTTCCCATGGCATCATGCCATAGCAAAATCTCCTTTCTCTGCCATATTTCTTGCCTAACAAACTTTCCTATCACTTTTACTATATTTTCTTCTTACCTGAGTCCTCCTCTAGCAAGACAGAGGATCAAGGTTGATAGCTGTGCAATGCAAATTTCTGCCCATACCTTGACCCCAGCTTTACTATGGAATATTTCAGTCACTACAAATTACTCTATAAATTCAAGTCCTAGCTCGGTGACATGTAGCTATCTTTGAGAGTTTTTTTTGTGTGTGTGGCAACTTTTGAGAATCTGATAAAAAATTTAGTTTTTCCCCATAGAAAAAAACTGGTTGGACCATGTCCCCAGAAGTTTCTGTGTGAAAAGATAATCCTCAAATTCACATGCTAATTTGGAAGTGAGGCTCTTGTGAGGTAATTAGGGTCATAAAAGGATTTAAGGGTGGGACTCTCATGATTGGTTTAGTGGCCTTACAGGGGAGGGAGAATTGGATATACAAGTTTTGTCTCTTATCAAGTGATGCCTTTCAACACATTTTGTCACCACAATAAGAAAGACCTCAACAGAGATGAATAATAAATGAATGAATGAATGAATGAGAATTTCTTTATCACTACACAGGTAAGAAAGACTAAGACAAGAAAAAGAAAAGTCCTCAAACACACAATATTAGTCATAGAAGTTCAGGGAATTTAAGTACACTGAGAAGCCTAAATCAACAGACAATGGATTGTAGGAAACAATCTTCTTCCATATCATATATCCCCTTTTTTATATGAAAAGTAGACTTATTTTGTGAAGAACAAAATATAGTAGATTTTCTTGCTCAAGAACTTTTAATAAATATTTCTTCTGTGATCAAACTTAAATCAATAAAAATGGAAACCAATCATATATTTCTATGGATCCCTAGGCACTGTGGGGCATCCAATGAGATCTAAGGTTATGGTTTTAGACCTCAAGAGTTTTATAATATGAGAGGGAATATAAAGCAAACACACATGAAATTTACCTAAAAAGATATAAGTCTGAGGAAGGATTCAGAAGGCAAGAGGAAACTTGTCACACATTGATAATAAATCCATTGTCAAAATAAGAGCACAAGTATTCAGAGCAACCAAGGCAAGGGCCCTTCCTGTTTGAATGATGAAAAAGAGGCTTTTGGAAAGAATCAGCCTGATGTTGGGCCTTATAGAAGGAGGTAAAGCAAATAACATCAACATACAAAAAGGATTTTTCAAAACAAGGTAGCAGGATGCCTGTTGGTATGAGATTTGACATGTTTGGCAAGTTCTCCATCAAAATGCACCATGCCTGTCATTAAAGAGTGAAATGGGCCAAACAGTATACAAGAAGATCTCAACCAAGCAGATAAACAGATTCAAATGAATTCAGTTGAAGTACTAGAAAGTTCCCTAGGACAAGTTGCTCTTCTGGTTTTCTGCCATCCTTGGGGACTATTCAATCACCAGCCTTGTTCAAAATATCCAGTGCTCTCATTGTTCTACATTTGTGAGGTGCTGTAAATTTTCAACACTGTATAAGAGGTATGCTTTTAGTTTTTGCAGTTACTAGAATTTCTATTGACCTTTTATTAAAAACTTCAGGAAGATAAACAGAGTCAAGAGAATGGATGCTATTGTTTCACCTGTGTAAAATCTTGCGTAAGTTTTTGTTTTTCTTTTTTGTCAGTCCTGGGGCTTGAACTCAGGGCCTGGCACTGTCCTTGAGCTTCTTTTGCTCAAGGCTAGCACTCTACCGCTTGAACCTCAGCACCACTTCCAGCCTTTTCTGTTTATGTGGTACTGAGGAATCTAACCCAGGACTTCATGTATGCCAGACAAGCAATCTACCACTAAGCCACATTCCCAGGCTCTTGCATTATTTTTTTAAATGAAGTCACCCATATTGATGCAATTAGCATCCAAAGTACAATGCGACAAGAAAGTTTGCTATTGTTCCACCAATACCCATGCTAGATCAAGTTCCATGAGTCAAAGACAAAAGGAATGCAACTTGCCTCAGGGTAGTTAAAAAGGGAAAAATAAATATTGTCTCCTTCTTGTGGGTTTTTTTTCCTTTGACCAAAATTGCCAAGCTAAAATTTCCATGATAAAATATCCAAGACTGTCAAAATTAGAAATTAATAAAGCATTTGATGAATAAGCTTTTTAGTTAACTTGGTATGGTGGTTATATGCAATTGTCGACTCTATTGGATGGAGAGATGCCTAAATTCATTAAGTCTAATCCTGGATGTGTCATGAGGACATTTTCAGACACAAGATTAACTGAGTGTGGAAGGCATGGTCCTCTAGAGGTGAGTGACAGCTGGAGTAACAGAAAGCTTAGCACAGCATACTGTTCTCTGCTTCCTGGCTGTCCTGGTGTGAGTTGCTTGGCTCCACATACCCTACTCTCACCACAACGGATGGAAAATTATGAAACTGTGGCGCAAAATAGATCCTTCCCCCGCTAAGTTGGTTTCTCTAGCATTCTTTTAGAGACAAAAAGTCTAACTAATGTTTTCAAGTATAATAAATCAAAATAAACAAACAATAAAATAAATCAAAGATTTTCATCTTGCAACTTACGTGGTCTTCTGACCTTCTAGTCACTGGTGATAGAGGTCAGCAAGAAGATCCAAGGGTAAGTGGAATCTCAACTGACTTCAGCAAAACTCAAGTGAGAAAGCTGTCAATACTGATAAATGAACCCACTTAATTAACTGGATCTTAATTTGCTTTTAATTCAGATCCAAAGCACTGGGCTTCTAACAATAAAAACATAAACCTTGGTATTTCAATAATCTATTTACTAGCTGTCCAACTTTTGTATGTACCTAATGTACATGTGTGTCCACAGGAATGAACTCAGGGCCTCATGCTCTCCCTTGGCTTTTTCCTCAAGGTTGTCCCACTTGAGCCATACCTCCATGTTTGGTTTTGTTGGTTGGTTAATTGGAGATAAGGGGCTCTCAGATTTGTCTCACTGGGGTTGGCTTTGAACTGAAATGCTCAGATCTCAGCCTCCTTGGTAGCTAGGATCACAGATCTAAGCCATGAGCACTCAGCTCTTAAACACCATTAAGATCAGCTGTCATTTAAAAAAAATTAAGAACTTCACTCTATCTTACAAGTAGATAAGAAAGATCTGATAAATTGAACAAAGCTTTCTTATCTGAAAACTCAAAATGTCCCATTACTCAGAAGTTTTACCACTTTTTCTGAGCAAGCAAGGAAGATGGCAAGCAGCAAGCTTCCCCCCCATACCCCAGGATGCTGAGATTTGAGGATCATAGTCTGAACCCAGTTGGAGCAGTAAAGCCCAGGAGAACTTTTAGATCCAATTAACAACCAAAAAGCTGGAAGTAGAGCTCTGGCTCAAAGTGGTTGAACAAGGTCAGGGACAGCACCCAGGCTCTGAGTTCAAGTCCAGGATCACCCCCTCCTCCCCCCCCCAAAAAAAATATCCCAAGGCACTTTCTGACTCCTCAAGCACTGAAGTACAATTACACTTGATTTTAACTTTATGGGAAGTTAATTTGGTTTTGATTATTAGAAAATTAATAATGGAAATAATACCTGACATGTACACATAAATATTTAGTGTAAAAAAATACAACAGTGCTTTCTTCAATCATTCCTGAGTTTATTTTATTTCTTTTCATAAATTTAATTCTTAATATGAAACCCTCCTCTCTGCAATTATCTACCACTGTGGAGTTGAAAACATGAGTGAATTATTCAAGGAAATGACTATATTTCCCGTTTGCTGTGGCAGGAAAAAGACATGGAATATCATAGAGGTTAAAAAAAAAAATCCAGGAAGAAAAGTGAAATTGAGAACCAGGAAAAGAAAGCACAGGATATCAAATTTTATCCAATAATGTTTATAATCATCAAACTATATATAAAGTTTTGCTGACAGGATCAAGCCAGAAGAAAAACAAAGCAAGCCAAGGTTTGTTTTGTTTTTTTTGTTTTTTTTTTAACACACATAGTTAAAAATAAATCATGGATAATCATAAGCTCTGCTCCACCAGGAAAAAAAATAACAAGATTTAAAATTGTGTAATAAGGTAGTGGTTAAGAATACAACTACATTATGCTAATTATCATAGTTATACCATTAGCCAATGTAAATTACTACACTTATTAAAGGAACAAAAATGACTGTGGCTTAGCAGATACAGATAAGTTATACTAAGGTTTATAGGCTAAGACAAAAATTATGCCTCTTTTGCAATAAAAATAATGGTTTTAAATAGAAAATAATAAATAACCTGAGTGAATATGCAAGTGTATAATAATTAGTTTAACTTTTATAGAGGGCAGGACCTCCATTTTATTATAACAATGTATCATATTCGCATCAGCTATATACAACTGTAGCCTTCTTTAGTCAAAGTAAATGTTTGGTGTGTCATTATGGCTTTAATATCTACAAGAGCACATTTTTTTAAAAAAAACTTGCATCAGTGCAGAGTCAAAACAATTACTTACACCTATTTATAACCAAATAACTGTTTATAAACAAATAACTATTTGATCCAATAGCTGTCTTAAATAGGCTTCTTCCTGGAGCCCAGGTCAAAAGTTTGAAAGACATGATTGCCATGTATTAACTGGGAAGAAAGTCCTCTGAGATCTATTTCTTAAATATTTAACTAGTACGCTAGTCCACGTCTACTCTAGTCCAAGTCACTTTCATTCCTACCTCAAGTCTGTCAACAAACAAACCTTTTTTTTGGGGGGGTGGGCAGGGGTCCGGTCGTGGGGCCTGAACTCTAGGCTAGGGCACTGTCCCTCATCTCTTCAGCTCAAGGCTAGCGCTCTACCACTTGAGCCACAGCACCACTTCCGGCTTCTTTTCTTTTTACTTATGTGGTGCTGAGGAATCGAACCCAGGGCCTCAGACATGCAAGGCAAGCGCTCTACCACTGAGCCACCTTCCCAGCCCCACAAACAAATCTTCTTAAACCCTACTTGAACTAGGAGTAGCCCTCAACTGCAAGTTGTTGCAAACTGCTCATTGTTCCAAGGATAACTTCCAGTAGCCCTCCCTTCAACTACAAACCTGAGTGATCCAATCTTGACTTGTGCTTCAATTCTGTTTTCTTCCAGTTTTATTCTTTATGTTTGTCTTTCTCACTCTTCTTTAGATCTTTCCTTGTTCTCTTTCTTAATGCCCCCAAAGTATCACTCATTCAAGGACCACTTCTTAAAAAAGTTCAGCTATAGGTGGGGCAGGTCCAAAATTACCAACATTCCGGTCTGCTGTATAACAATCAAAACGCTAATTCTTTTTCTATACACATATGATCTTTGTGTCCTCTACTTTGCACACCCATCAACACATACATCAGGAGAGATGGAACCGTATTAGTTTTGTTCAGTGTTATTCAGTCCCAAGAATTCCAACTACACAGTATCAATGTGCACCAAACCAATGGGTGCAACCCACTCCTGAGAGCAGAAAGAAACTACTCTTCCATAAGTTAGGTGCTGGAAGCCAAGGATGGTGCCATTGAAAATAAAAATAAACCCAGGCAAAGAGTAGCAGAAATTAAATTACCTTTCTCTGAAAGGACTGTGGTCTTTTTAACATCTTTGCAACATCTTATTCTGAGCATCAGTAGTTTGGAGGTACAAATAATCTGCTGGAATACTACTCACAATTTTATAGAGCTATCATAATAAAACATCAGAAGTGAAAACATTTCGAACTATAAAGACCTAGGCTCATATTACAAATGTAAGATATTTTTGAGAATGTATGTATAAATATCAATTAAAGAAGTTTTTAGATGTAATTATGAATATTTCTATTTCCCCTACTGTGCTGTGACTTTTCCCCCCTCAAGACTGTCTTCTTTCCTTGAAGTAAAAATGATCTGTTTTTCAAAACTGGATTAAATACGGGCTTCTTTTCTTGGTTGATTCAATAACAGTGATACAAGGGTTCCCTAAAGATGCATCAAGAATGGAAAGTTCAATGGTCTTTAGTAATGGCGGGGAGGGGGAGAATCATACACAGAGACCAGCTATTTCGAAGCAATAGCCAATAAGTACATTACACACAGCTTCTCCCTGGACAAGACATGCATCACCCTCTACTCTCCATTCAAACACTCACAGGTTAATACATCAGAGCTGGGTCTGAGTAGGAAAATAGTAATGATTTGGATAAAACTTGTCAGAAAGGGACTTATATTCTTATTTTTCTTAGGAATAATAAGTCAGGTAGTGGTCCGTCATCTTTTTTTGGGGGGGTTACTAAGGATTAAAAGGCAAGAGAAATTATCTGTTTATTTCAAAGTGATTTCTTGCTTTTAACTTAACATTAATTCTTGCTTTCAAAATTAACACATTTTTAAATGTAGTTTTTCTAGCCTGGGATTAAATTTTGTAACCTTGTTAATACAAAAAGAAAACTATGTGACAGCAAGAGGAAATAATTTTTAAAAATACAAAATCATTGTAATTGTCATGAGGTATATGGAAGACAACAAAGGAATACATCAGAAAAATCAGAAAACAAATTACCAGAATTTAATACACAGAAGCTGTACTTTTATTTGAGTAAAGAAAAGATCACTTACTTAATACATAGCCATGATATTAACGGTTACCCTGTGAGAAAAGAAATAACATATACTATAACTACTTATTCTTTGTTTAAAAATTTAGATGTACATCTAAACTGGTAAAAATATTAGAGACAACATTGTAAGACTATTCAATTCAGAGGCTAAAGATAAATATATCTGGATGTATCAATCATGCAGCCTTTTATATGACAAATACCTCTATAACCAAAATAGAGAGAGTGACAGAGAACATATTAAGGAAAATGTGTAACCCAATAACATTAAAGTTTTAAAACGTAGATTCCACAAACAGCTTTTCAAGTTGATAACACAGCATGCCACCGTTGGTGATGAACCTTGAAAATATGCTGAATCAAGGACAGTAGACACAGACGGTCACGTGTGTGGTGATAGTTATGTGAAATGCCCAGAACAGGTAAATCCATAAACACTGGGAGCAGAGTGGTGATTGTGAGGAACTGGGGGCCAAGGAAGAAAGAATGAGTTTTTAATAGTACAGGATTTCTTCGAGGAAGCTGAAAATATTGTGGAACTAGCTAGAAGAGTGGCTTTAAAATGGTTAAATGTTACCTAAATTCCCCTTCCCCACCTCTCTCTCTTCTCTCTCCATCTTTCATCTCTCTCATGCTGGTTCTGGGGCTTGAACGTAGGGACTCAGGCTCTAAGTTGGTTCTTCCCCATCCTCTATGATCCTCAGATCTCAGCCTCTTGTATAGGTAGGAATACAAGCATGAGCCACTAGCATCCCACAGAATAAGAAATTAAAAACAATTTTTTTTTGTCAGTCGTGGGGCTTGAACTTTGGGCCTGGACGCTGTCCCTGAGCTCTTCAGCTCAAAGCGAGCACACTACCACTTGAGCCACAGTACCACTTCCAGTTTTCTAGGGGTTAAATGGAGTTAAGAGTCTCACGGACTTTCTTGCCCAGGCTGGTTTTGAACCAAGATCCTCAGATTTCAGCCTCCTGAGTAGTTAGGATTATAGGCATGAGCCACCGGCGTTCAGCCTTAAATACAATTTTTAAAAAGACCATTTGTAGAAATTTAGGAAATGTGAATTGGAACCCATCTTCTCAACTCAATGAATTCATTTCTGTTTACCTAGCCACTACCTGATTGCTAGCACCATGCTGAGCACTATGAGGATACAACAGAAACTTCCCACCTGATCCTTTCCTTCAGGAAGCTTTTAACACATGTGATAAGTCAAGAACAATTAAGTCCTGCCAGTATTACTGCATGGGTACCATGGGAGCTATGGGCTGGGAAGCTGCAAAGAAATACAGAAATACACGTGAAGACGTAGAGAGTAAAATACGACATGTAGGTGAAATTAAGTGCAGGACTTTGAAATCCAAACAGAAGAACCTGAATACTGAGCTCATTCAAAGGAGAAGCATTAAGTCCCACCTTTGCCTTCCATACAGCTCTGTTGTTGTTGTTGTTGTTGTTGGCTATGGTTGTGGCACTCGAACTCAGGGTCTGGGCGCTGTCCCTGAGCTCTTTTGCTCAAGGATAGCGCTCTACACTTTGAGACACAGTGTGGCTTCCAGTTTTTGAGTAGTTTATTTGAGATAATAGTTTCATGGACTTTTCTGCCCAGGCTGGCTTTGAACCAAGATCCTCAGATCTCAGCCTTCTGAATAGCTAGAATTATAGGTGTGAGCCACTTGGCACCCAGCCCCATCTCTGATTTCTTTAGTTTGAGATGAGACCACTTGGCTTTTCCAAATTTTCTAAAAATGAATCCAGACAGAAAATGTCTTAAA
The DNA here is from genome assembly GCF_000151885.1 of Dipodomys ordii. NCBI lineage: Eukaryota > Metazoa > Chordata > Mammalia > Rodentia > Heteromyidae > Dipodomys > Dipodomys ordii. The sequence continues at coordinate 16,521,944 of NW_012267253.1, read as the reverse complement.
CATATTAACTACAATCAAAACTTATTTCTTCACAGCACAGAGAATTCCAGTATTTATTTTTGTCTACATCCTAATCAGCTTCTCTTTTCTTTCAGATTATGTCTTAGTTCACCTCACACAATCAACAACAATCAAAGATGTTCAGAGCTAGACAACCATTGAACCAATCTGGACTCAGAAATAGGGTGTTCTGTGCCTAGGGTGTTCTCTGACCCCTTTTCTGGGGTCAGAGTATCTAGGGTGTTGTTAAACTTGTTCCCTCAAATTTGTTATCTTTGCCCATAATTTCCTTCTGCTTCAGTTTCTAAATATCCAGTTCCTAGGTCCTTTTTTTTTTCCTCCACTGGGGATGGAAACTGTGCCCCATCTAGAGCCCTGGCTTTGTTCTCTTATGGATTTCCTGTCCATGTGCTTAAACTCTTCTATATTCACATTCCCTCTTTCAGAACAGCTAGCTCATTTTTTGGAATAATGGTCATAGCATTTATTGCGATTAACATGACCTATCCAGAGGTTCTTGCTGCCCCATATCCAAAGATTAGATCCTGCGGATACCCTTACCAACCTGATAATTGAATTCCAGTTGGATAGCTACCTGGACCTATTCAGTAGTTGTGTTACCCATATCTCTGTCCAATGAAGGGCCTGTCATCCTTGCTGCTTGACATCCTGTCAGCAGACAGTCTGCAGCTGTCAACCCTTTCAGGGATCACCTCAGTTCCAAAGAGGAGATGTGCTCAAAGTCACACAGGCTATGATTACAATGAGACTGTGAATATCTAGTCCCCTCTCCTGGGTGGTTAGAGCTCGAGTGCTCCCCATTTGGGTCATCCAAAGGGTCCTATTCAGTGTTTTACATCCCGTTCTGTCCAATCTTGGTTGCAAAGGTGTTGATGCTAGGATCCTTTATAAACAGCCTGAAACCCAAATGGCTTCAGTCTGTCCTAGAGGATCCAGTTACACCACTGGAATCTCCTCCAAAGCACATGCCCTGCACAATGACGTTTTACTTTCTTTCCTTCCCAGTTCCATATTAAACACTGCCTTTTTGTTGAAATCATGACAATTAGCTAAGATTTTTAACTCATGTAATTCTGAATTTAAAAAAAAATCATTGTTATTCTAAAATCTTTAAACATAGGAATAGTCACATGTTTGTTACAAGATCTGTTATGAGTTCATTGTAATTGTCATCCCCCCAAATTAATGTAACTGTAATGGCCCATATTAAGCATTTACAAAGGTCATGTTTTATATTTATGACTGTAGCCTAGTTACTTACTATAATTAAGCCTAAATATGCAATTTGGAACAGCGGCCAATGTCTTCTCTGTATGGGACATAGAAGCACTTGCTGGTTCTCAGTGGAAAAGACTAAGATTCATTCTGGACAATACAAGAACGTTTTGGGGATGTTACAATAATGAGGAGGGTCTACTTAATATTTAGTGGGTGAAGGTTAAGGATTCTGAGTCACGCAATTAGAAAGTCAGTTCCACATACAATAAAACTGCCTTACCATCCTGACTAATTTTCTGTAGTTCTGAAGAACATTCTTAGGGTTTAAAAAAAATCCATTTTTAATTATTTCAGCCTAAGGTATAAATCCATTTTACATATCAATGTATAGCATATAAGAAAAAACTAAAAATAATTATTTTGCTACAAGTTTAATAGAAAGTAAATTTGGGGGGGGAAGACAATTTCAATGAAATCAAAGGACAATTATATAATGTTTTGTTATAAATGCACCAAGGGTTATTCATCATTTGGTAATTCATGACAACAGCTCTGCTAGCGGTGGTTTCAATCATGGTTAACACACACAGGGGGACCTCAGCCAGTTTGGCCCACCAGTTCTGGTTCTGCCAACCATTTGCATCCTGAGACATATATCCTTTTATCATAAAACATGCATACTTCCCTTCTCTTTTACTTACAATGGGAGAATTGTATTTCTTTAAAAATCTATATTAAATATGAATCTCATCTCAGAGTAACCATGGTAATTTCAAAGTGTTTATAATAATAAAAAGAGGTTAGTAACTCAGATAATACAGTTGAGAAACGTTCAGATAGAATGCCTTACCAACTGCCAAAGGTGCCAATTTATATCTTTATCATGTTCATAGCATTTTTTGAGCAAAGAAAATAGAAGTTAGTGGTCACAAAATACTGACCCTAAAACAAATCGATAATCACTGTTCAGTTTTTAATTCATGTTCATTAAAATATGACAATAAACTGCCCAAGTGAAATAGAAATAAAAACATCAACAAAATGATAAAATATTCTTTATTATGTTGCTGTTCTCACCGTATAGTCTATTGGATGAAACAGAGGCATCTGCCTACAGAATTGATTTTAATCACTCGACATTTTAAATCAGAAATTTACAATATTTTGAATGAAGTTTAAAAGACATGAGCAATCAGCCAGTCGCTGGTGGCTCATGCCTGTAATCCTAGCTGCTCAGGGGGCTGAAACCTGAAGAGCATGGTTTGAAGCCAGCCCAGGCATGAAAGTTCACTCCACAGTGGCCCTGTCACTCAAAGTGGTAGAGTTCTAGCCTTGAGTGAAAAAGCTCAGGGACAGCGCCCAGGTCCTGAGTTCAAGCACCATGACTGACAAAGAGAGAGAGGAGAAGGGGGAGAGAGAGAGAGGCAATATAAACCCAGACTAATGACTTTCAAGGCAAAAGTTACTTGGTAGGACAACATTTCAAAGTAAATGCAAATACCACCTGTAGCTATGGAGTCAATGAAGCCTTAAAGATCAGAATCCCAAGGCTATTTCTCCATCTTTTTATTTTACTTTTGCTATTAAAGAAAGGAATAATATAAACACAAAAGTTGCATTCTTGCCTTACTTCACTATCCAAAAGCCTTCGTTCCAAGTATTTGTTACCAATGTCAGTTAATGTACACGGATTCTTTTAATGTAATTTAAACAATAGCTATAGTACCTTTTATTTTAAACAATATTTCTAAAACTTTCAAGAATTTCATCACCCCATCCTTTTGTGAACCAAAATCATTTAAAGTAACAGAATCAACCTCTTTGTGGGATGAATTACTGACCTTAGTCCAATATTGAACAACAAAGCAACTTGCTGATTTGAATATAAGGCCTATTTATAATGGCTGCTGTGAGTTGTAAGTAGAAGACAAGCCATGCACAAATGTTTGTCTCTTCCATGCTGCTTAGCATATTAGAATCCGAATTTAAGAAGGAAAGGAGGGCAGCTCAGTTTCGTGCCACTATTGATCTATCAGACAAGAACTTAATCAATCTTCTTTATAAGCTATTAAAGCCCAGCTGGAGAAATGAACTCACCTGATGCATTCAGCATTGATTGCCTCTTTCTAAGAGCTGAATACTTCAGTCTTATCTACCACTACAGCTGTGATTCCATTTTTAAGGGACAAGAGTTTTCCTTCATTACTTTTTTCCAAAATGCACCAATTAAGAAAAAGCAGTTTTGATACCAGCCCACAGTAAATGACTAAAAAAAAAAAAAAATGAAGACCATAACCCTCAATTTCAGTCACTGCCTCCAGAGAAAAAAAAGAGAGACCAAAAGCATATGTTCATCAAAGGAAATTCAGCACTAGTTCCTAGATCCTGCTCTAGCATGAATTCTGAAAAATGCTCTGGCAGCTTGAAACTAATGTTGAGACCTTAAGCTGAGATAAATCTTGGAAATTCAAAAGGAAACTCAAGGCAGCAGTAAATCTGTCTTTACAGCATATACATTTCAGCCAGGGGCTTCTATATGTAGTATTAGGTTATATGACATCCCATTCAGCATCTAACTGCCTCATAAATACAGGCAGCCAGGTCATTTTATATTTACAGGGCAACCCCAAAAGTGCTAGATGCTATACACTGGGGGAGGCAGGAGGGAAAGGTCTATATTCTCATTTTATAGGAAAGGTTAATAGCACAAATCCTCAATGACCAAAGAGAATTCCCTTTGGCTCAGCTTTCTGGTTTCCATTTCCTCTTTCTAGGAACCTTTGCATTCAACAACTAAATTCTAAGAGAGGCAGCAATAAAGACTTATCTCTACAGCCTTCTAAGGCTCTTAAGGGCATTGGGCACTTGAACATGGAAGTATAATTGAACTCCTATTAAATAGTTTGTTTTCTTCTGGTAGAAAAGAGAGGAGAAAATGTCTACTCCCCCCCTCCACCCATGACGTCCTTACTTCTCTATATTCTCTGCAATAGAACACAGCTCTATCTATCACAAGTTTCTGGCTTTCAGATTTCTCACAAATTCCCCAAATACACTCACCTAAAATCCTTTCACAAGATCCCTAAGGAACTCACCTACACATAGGGATTGTAGTAAAGACTGGTCATCCCTTGGAGAAAGGTTAGGGGCTGTTTACAGGACGCATGGCAATATAAAAGTCCACAGATGCTTAAGTCCCTTATATGAAATGCTGCCTATCCACATCCTCCTATCCACCTCAAATCAATTCTAGATTAGTTACAATACCTAATACAATGTAAAGGTAAAGTAAGGAGCTGTTATACTATATGTTTAGGGAATGTTTAGGGAGCAAGTCAAGTTGAGGATGTCACTTTAAAGTTCATGCCTAGATGTACAAAGCCTTGAGTTTGGTTCCCAAGTACCAAAGACACACAAGTTTCTACATATTTAGCACAATTTTTAAAAAGTATTTTTGCAGGACACCAATGGCTCATGTCTGTGATCCTAGCAACTCAAGAGGCTAAAAATCTGAAGATCATGGTTCGAAGCGGGTCCTGGCAGGAAAGTTTGTGAGAAAATTTATCTCCAATTAATCATCAAAAGCAAGAAGTAGAACTGTGGCTCAAGTAGTAGAGCACTAGCCTTAAGCTTAAAAAAAAAAGAAAGAACAACAAAAACAACAACAAAACTCTCAGGGACAGTGCTCAGGCCCTGAGCTCAAGCTCCAGGATCAGCATTTAAGAAAAACAAAAAAGTATTTTCATCAATGCACAGATCTACAGCCCAAGGACACGGTGATGACTACGTCATATGGAGATTATTTCTTCCTCTCCTGCCTAACTAACTTCTGAAAGTTTTGTTTTCTGGGTTTTTTGTTGGTTTTTGTTGTTGTTATTCTTTTTAACAGGAGATTAAGAAACCACACCAACTTGCCAGGTTCTGATAGCTCATGACTGTAATTCTAACTACTCAGGAGGCTGAAATCTTAAGATCAAGATTTAAAGCTAGCTGGGATAGAAAAGTCCCTAGGCTTATTTTCAGTTAATTAGCAAAAAAAGTAGAGGTGTGGCTCAAGTGGTAGTACAACAGTCTTGAAGGATAAATTCAAGCAAGAGCACAGAGGGCCTGAGTTCAAATAACAGTACCCACACAGACACACACACACACACACACACACACACACCTCTTGCATGCACATACGCTCCACAGTCAGCCAAACAGGCCAAGGCTAGCTGAACCCCTCCTCAGAGTCCTCATCCAGCTAAACTGTTGGTTCAGTAAAAGCATGAAATCCCCTTCGTACACAGTGTATATTGTATGTGTGGATTCCCTTAGCTATGGGGGAAAGCCTCACTCCTTCCAGAATACCTAATGCATTCGGGAAGAAGGAATGCGGTATGGGGTCTCATGTTTATTTATTGCAGAAGTCAAGAATAGCTGGAAGTCCATTAAGAGGATGTTTCAGCAGATTATATTAATTTGTAATTAATTTTCAGTGGTATTTGTGAGAGAACCCTTTAATCAGCATAATTCAGACTGGAAATTATAATATTAACTAATATTAATTAAATAATAATTTATAAATTTCAATAGTTTTAATTATCTTTTGATTAAATTACCTGTTAGTCAATTCCACACTGCTTTTGATATTAATTAGCCAACTTAAACATGATCTGCTGAAACTACTCCCCTGTGGATTAAAGCATATTGTCTAAACAGGTCAACATGGAGATACTTAAAGTGTGACAATTTAGATTGCATGATTAACAAAATTAATTGTTGAAGGCTTTGTTTTTTTTTTCATTCTCCATTGGCCAATGGGAAAGGTCTTTAAAATATACCCTGGGTTTCCCAAGGCCCAAATTATGAGACATCCCATTTTCTGTTGTATCTCACACACCCCCCCACCACCCCATCCTTTCTTTCCTTCCCCCACTTCTCTATCTTGCTGCAGAACATTCTAGTCTTTTGAGACATAAATTAGTGTCAGCCTATTAATCAGCCAACAAAATATGTCAGTAGTAAATGAAGTTGCAACCCCTTCCCCTCCGTAGGCAGCTCCTTCCCCCCCCCCCAGCCCTCAGCCCCCTCTCTGCGGGTGGAGGAGCAGGGGACCTCTGTGTTACAACCCAATTTAGGTCTCCTCTGTGCAGTGACAACCAGCCCAGACCTCATTTTTTCATTATGTCCATATTTAATTTAAAGCCACCTCCCCACAAGTTCTCAGAGATAAGTTGATTCTCCTACCACACTCTCACACTGGCAGGAGACACACTGCCCCCATCCGCTCTCTGCCCACCCCCAGCATCCGAAATTAAGAGCTGTTAAAATAGGTTTTAGAAAAAAAAAAGTAATCAAAATGACAGTATGTACTCCTAATTAAATCATCACAAAAAGCAGAAGGGTAGACCCTAAGCACATCAAAGAAGTGAGTGAGGGGTTTTATCTCCACCAGGTGAAACACAGAAGGAGCAGAGAAGCTTCTAGAGGCTCCAGCGGAGATAACCCCTCCTCTCATCTCAGGATACATTGCAGGGGGAAGGGGGATGATCCACACACTCTGTTTTGGCATAGCTTTACACAAATATAAACCTATGGGGGTGGGTACAGAATCCTCACAAGTGTCACAGCTTTTACAATGAAATGGGCAAGTGGTTCATCATCACGGGTGCTTCTTATTATCGCATGTGCTATGCTCTAAATAAGCTCTCAGAATTTCCCCCTTACAAAGGTAACTGAGTATAATTACATTCGGAACTCCTGGTCTTCTCCAGGACAACCTCTGACCTCAGCATCTTGTATCAGACCTGAAAATGGTACAGTATTTAACTGAAAAGTGTCAACAGCCACTATATGAAATACAAAGATCATCTGTGATGTCCAGAATATAACAAACAGGAATAAGAAAGAATCTGTAATGTAAAAGTATATTCATCATTATATATGACTTGCATGGTATTCATTTATTTCTCAATGGACTAATATAATCTAATCAATTAAATCTCAATCCAATCAAACAAAATTGTTTATCAAGACTAACTACAACCCATATACTGGAGAATAAGCTATATGCTGGGAAGTGGCCCCATATGAAGCACCTAAGTTTAAAAAAAAATTGAAGGCTGGGAATGTGGCTTAGTGGTAGAGTGCTTGACTAGTATGAATGAAGCCTGGGTTTGATTCCTCAGTACCACATAACAACAACAATAACAAAGCCAGAAGTGGCACTGTGGCTCAAGCGGTAGAGTGCTATCCTTGACCAAAAGATGTTCGGGACAGTGCCCTGTGTTCAAGCCCTAGGACTGGCAAAAAAAGAAAAAAAAATCAAGATAAATCTGGGCTCTGGTGGCTCACTTAAGAAGCTGAAATCTGAGGACCATGGTTTGAAGCTAGCTTATGCAGGAAAATTCATGAGACACCTATCTCCAGTTAATCATCAAAAAGCCTAAAGTGATAGAGGCCTAACTTTGATTTTTTTTTTTTAATGCTCAGGGACAGCATCCAAACCCGAAATTCAAGTGCCAGGACTGGCACAAAAGTAAATGAATGAGCGAAAGAATGAATAAATAAAATAGAGATAAGATGTGATGTAGGTACACATTCATATAACCACAAAACTAAAATTTTGTCCTATGATTCCTAGGCATTTTCAAATGATTTGTAATATGTAAATAATTATAAGAACATATCAATTGGGTGGCTCAAGCCTAAAATCTTAGTTGGGGGGGCATAGATCAGTGGATTGCGGTTTGAGACTCCATTTTGATCAATGGCTAGATTTGGTGGTTGAAGCTGTTCTCTCTGCTATGGGGGAAAGCCCAGTGAGTGCATGTGGAGGCATATGTCCATCTCCCAGTGCCTAAGTGAAGCAAAAATAGAAGGATCAGGTCAGGCTGGTACAGGCATGAAGTGAGATCTTCTCTCAAAAATAATCAGTCTCTACATGGATCATAAAATGGCTCATGTAATAAAGCAGGTACCTAGCAAGTATGAGGCCTTGAATTCAAACAAAAATAGTGTGTGTGGGGACACTGGGGGGAGGTAGATTTGGTTTTTGTTCTTTTAATTTTACAGACCTAATTTCTTTGATTTGTGTTAAATAATATACAATATTATTGCATATATTCTGACTTACCAAATGTTCTCAGAGAGATCAGAAATAAAAATTGATTTGAAAATTGAGCTAAAAATATTGAAATTGAAATTGCTTTTTTATGCATTCGCCTACATCCACATCATCATATGTTTCAAATTTTCATATAATACTTAAGTATTAAATGTGAAATACATAGATTTATCTTTTCTGGGTTTTATCTGAGGTTTTACATTGCTCATAATATGTCAACAAAATTGCTGATTGTACTTTGACTTGTAAAATAAAATGCGTTTTTAAGGTATCATAAATCCAACAGAGTATGTCTGATGTTCTGATTGGTAAAAAATGGGATATTAAACACTAGGGAAAAACTGATCTTCTAAGTATGAAAAAAAAAGAAAAAGACAGAATAAATCGTTACCTCCAGTTGATAGTTTAACAGATTATGATCAATTTGAAGTGCTTATTGCTTAAGTAAATGACCTTTGGGGTGATTTCATTAGCTCCACATATTGTAAAAAGGTTATATCTGAATCCAATTTTATGCTTGAGCTAGGCATATAAAATATCAAAATAGTTTGGGTGTAAGAAGAAGAAAAAGAAAGAAGAGGATGAAGAGGAAGAAGAATAAGAAGAAGGGGAAGGGGAAGAGGAAGAGGAAGAAGAAGGAGAAGAAGAAGGAGAAGGAGGAGAAGGAGGAGAGCAAAAGCACAAATTCTTTGTGAGACAGAAACTAGACTGTGAAAAACTCTGCCTGACTCTACTTCTGTAACTGTCAGGTGTATGTGTGAGCAGATATTTGAGAGAAGGTTGGTTAGCAATGTGCTGATACTATTACTTTGATGTTTATGGTTAAAGAATGACTTTAAAATTGGCCATCATGATCTGGGAAGGTGGCTCAGTGCTTGCCTTGCATGCGTGAGGCCCTGGGTTCAATTTCCTCAGCAGAAAACGCAGGAAGTAATGCTGTGGCTCAAGTGGCAGAGCACTAGCCTTGAGCTGAAGAGCTAGCTGAGGGACAGCGCCCAGGCCCAGAGTTCAGACCCACGACTGACAAAAATAAAAATAAAAAATAGCCATCAGTTCCAAGTTTGTAGTGGTTTAAATCCCCGTAGACAATATTTGGTCCCCTGTCTTTTTGAGTTTTCTTTGACAAAGTCTCCTTATCTTATCAGTGTTGAAATACCCTATAAACTTGGCATTGGTTCTAGCTTCTTCCCTTCTGAACAGTGCTACACAGCATGTGGTCACTCTTTTATTAAAGCAAGATATTCCTTTAAAAAGTCTTTGGAAAGAAGTTTGCACACTTCCTTGAAATATACATACTAAGGCAGGAGAACCAAGAAAGAGTCTGAAAAGTGGATTGCCATAAAGGCTTTAAATCTTCAAGTGATTAGTAAAAGAAACAGGGCCAAATGTTATCTCAAAATTAAGACTAATACAGTTAGAGAAAAATGTTTAAAAGGACTGAAACGCTATTTTTATTCTGCTAACCTTGAAACCAATATAATAATCCATTTTCTTGACAGTTCTTTATGGTTAGTCACTTTTTTAAGGCTACAGAGTTGTTGCTCAGTGGTAGAGCACATGATTAGTATGCACAAGGTCCCAGGTTTAACCTCTAGCACCAGCAAGTCTTAAAAAAGAAAGAAAGAAAGAAAGAAAGAAATTCTGAAAGCTTCTTTCTTCACTTTAGGTATTTAGTGAAAGAAAAAGTCTATCACTTAAAAACTCAAGACCAATTTTTCTGTTCCTTTCCATTCATCTAATTTCTCTTTCACATTTCTCCCTCTTCCTAATGTCAGCCTTTCACAGTGAAGGCCACTCCTCCAAATCTCAGTATCAGTGGCTTCCTGAGTCTCCTCAGAGATTATGTGGCAGCAAAAGTGTATGTGGGAAGAGGACAGAGACATGATCTCATACCTCTGTACAACTACTTAAAGATATACATATATATAATATATATCCCATCCTGAGGCTTGAACTCAGGGCCTGAGCATTGTTTGTGAGTCTCTTTGTGTTCAAGGCTACCACTTGAGCCACAACACCACTTCCAGCTTTTTTCTGAGCAGTTTACTGGAGATAAGAGTCTCAGGGACTTTCCTACCAGGGCTGGCTTCAAATGGGCAGTCCTCATATCTCAGCCTCCTGAGTGAGCTAAGATTACAGGAGCGAGCCACTGGTACCTAGCTATAAAATTATTTTTAAAAAAGAAAAGAACTTCAAGTCAGACCTGGTGATGCATACTTGCAATCCCTCCGTTTAGGAGGCAAAAAAAGGAGGATTGTGAGTTTAAGGCCAGCCTAGCCTACAAAGTAAGACCCTGTGTCAGAAAACCAGAAAGAAAGAACAAAAAAATCCAACAGGGAAAAATACACTCAAGGCATACTTCACTATGTGATGGTAAAATAATTAAATATAACTTAGTTACTTTGCATATTTACCTCAGTTTTGGAGTGTGTGTGGGGGTGTTTAATCTAAATGAGGCTAAAAAAACTTTTTTACCTACTTGACAGCCCTACAAAAGAAATCTTTTTTTGCCTCTAGAGCTGAAGATCTAACAGTGTTCTTCCACTGAGCTAAGTCTTCAACCCCTAGAGAAGTCCTCTGAATGAAAACCATTCAGTGAATTATTTGTTACTATGGAAAAACTAAAAGATAGCTGTGAGAATCTGGCAAAGTGGCTCATTCCTATAATCTTAGCTACTCAGGAAGCTGAGATTGGGAGGATCATGGTTGTACTTAGCTCAATAAAAAGTTTGTGACTAATAAAAGCTGGGTATGATGGTTTAAATCTGTCATCCCAGATGCCTGGGAAACTGGAAAGTAGAAAAAGAAGGTCAGAGTTTAGACTGAACCTGGATAAAAGCAAAAGCCTAGTTTAAAAAATGAACTAAAGACAAATTGATTGGAGGTATGACTCAAGCCATAAAGTACCTACCTAGAAAGGCTCTGAGTTTAAACCCTAGTACTGCCAAAAATAACATGGCTATTAAATGTTTAGTGAAGCAGGATGATTAAGTGGAAAGAGTTGAAAGCAGAGGCCAGGTTTCGAGTGTAGAGTTCTCCCTCCTGGCTGAATGTTCTAGCACTTCAACCTGCTTCTTTGCACCCAACTTCAATTTTTCATTTGTATAAAAAGTAATGTCTTAGCTCATTATCAACAAAAAGATAGGGCAATAATATTTACCTCAATTCTATTGTAAGAATTGAGGAAATAATTTTAAGAATCCTTTGTGAAATAAATTGCAACAGTTAATATGGTCAAGCAATGTCTATGAAAACTGTTACAAGGGATCACGGTTAACTCTTATTACAAACTATCACACAATTATATACTCTATTTATATGTGAATATTGCCTTAAAAATGTTCTACACATGTACAATAAGCAATCAGTACTTCAGAAATAAAGGTTTCTTTTGAGAACTAGCTTGATCTTCTAAAACCCACAAATGTCCTCTTGTTTAATCAAGTGTGTGTGTGTGTGTGTGTGTGTGTGTGTGTGCGCGCGCGCGCGTGCGTGCATGCGCTTGCGTACACACATGCACACACGCCAGCCCTGGGCTCTGCCCCTAAGCTATTTTGCTTAAGGCAAGTGTCCTATCACTTGAACCACAGTGTCACTTCTGGCTTTTCTTGTAGTTAATTGGAGATGACAGCCCCACAGACTTTCCTGCCTAGGTTGGTTTAGAACCACAATCCTCAATCTCAGCCTCCGAATCCTCCTAGGATTACAGGTATGAGCCACCTTGGCCTGGCTAATCAAGTATCTTCTTTCTTTGAGTCATTAGTCAGCTTCAGATCCAATTCTTCTAAATGCTATCTTTATTTTGCTTTGTCTTCTGGCATTTTCTCTGGTCACTTGTTACCTAAAGCAAAGTTTACAATGATAAAAACCCTAAAACTATTTTTAGGTAAAACTCCATTAAAAGTATCTTTCTTTACTTTCTTTTAATTTGAAAGGCCCAGGGCATCTATCTCATTCATCACCATTCCATTTCCATCTGCTGACCCCCTCCAGTTGCATGATCTACTATCGAGTTTACCAATCAGAGGCATGTCACCCAAATAAGTGATATTTACACCATCAAGGAATCACTTGGAATTATTTTGCATACTCTGTAGCAAGGTTGATTGGTTCATCTTTGGTGGAAATGGAGAAAAGGAAGAAAGATGACAAAAACTAAGAAGTTATACCAGTGATCTGTCACAGCCAGGGAAAACTGGTTCAGAGCGATTACCTCCTTACCCAATACAATCAGGAAGAAATGCAGAAATAGAACCAGGTTTCATGCCCATTTTTTTTTTCTTTTCTCTGTGTTACAACGTCTCTCAGCTGAAGTGCATATGTTGTGGTATCTCAGAAGGAAAGTAATTAGGAATAACTGTCAGAGCTGACCACTGAAGGTAAATGGCTTTTATCCATGAAGGTCAAATCTGCCCACCTCACATTACTGATATATTTAAGTACTTAAGCTCATAACCATATACATTAGAAACAGTTAAATCCTATGAGAAAGTGTATGTATTCCCATCCAAGATCACACAGCAAGAAAGTAGTTAATTTCCAAGCTCCAGCTGTCTCCTCTTTGAACATTGACTTACATTAAGTGCTTAGATCAAGAAAACAATGCCACAAAATTAAGTTGATAGAGGTATGCATGGGGTGCAGTAGGAACTCAGAGGAGAAAGTAAGAACTTTTGAAGAAGACACAAAGCAGGCAAAGTTCTACAGATAGCATAGATGTAGCTAAATTCAACAGTAAAAGAATGGCAGGGGAGGAAATGAGAACAGGCACATACTGTTTTGTTTTTCCCATTTTAACTATTCTGCAAGATAAGTACCATGCCATTCTTCTTTTATTTTTTATTAATAATAAGCATTTTTATTGTGAAAATACCGTACAGAGGGGTTACAATTACATGAGCAAGGAAATGAGTACATTTCTTATCAAGCATTGTTGCCTCCTCCTTTGTTTCCCCTTCCCATCCTGCCCCCGGCCCCCCCTCTGCCCCCCGGCCAAAGTTGTAAAGTTCATTTTTCGACATAACGTCTTGTATATCTCATTGTTACAATGGATTCACCTGTATCCCTATTTAAACAATTTGTTTTTTCCTTCCCCTCCCCAAATTATACCAACATCAAATACAGTTCTTCTTTTATAGTTGAGACAAACCTGGTCTTGGGAAGTAAGGTATGGAGAATGGATTTTAACTCAGTCAGGCTCAAGGAAGTCATGATGTAACAGGCTTTAAAGAAGTGTATTTTCAGATAAAATCTTGACAACTGTTTCAGGCACAGGAACACACTATCAATCCCCTGCTCTATTTTGTTTGGGATCCTTTAGCCTCTATTTTGCCTGAAACACCATGGATCGTATCCCCAAGGTAGAGTCTTCACTGAATAGCTAGCAAAAGTGAGGTCCAGCAAATACCTGGGCAAAAACAAGGGTTTCTCTAACAGAGAGATCAGGGTTAGAAAGTCCCGCTGCCATCTTACTAGCCTTAGACATACTGGGAAGTTCTCTCAGCTTCATCTTTTTTGGTTAATTGTATTGCATATTCTACTGTCACCAGATATCATAAGGAAATAGTAGCTAACAGTTATTGCTATATGCAATATAACATGAGCTGTCCTATCTCATTTCCCCTTGACAACCACCTTAAATCTACATTACTATTACATTATCACCTCTGTATTGATGAAGAAACAGAAGTAGAGGGTTCCGATGTTTCTTTAAGGATACAGACAGGAAGTGGAAGACTTACTGTAATCATCCCCACCAGAAGACATACTTCTTTAGCCTATACTTTCCTGACTCACAAAAGCAACACAGTTACTACAGCCAACACTTTTCTATTACACGGAGACAGAAGGAGGGGGCCTGTGGGATGACAGGTGTTGGAAAGGCAGAAGGTGTTACCAATGAGGCTGCGGCTAGGTTGCCAGGCATATGAAAGTTCCTCTGGACCCATCTATCTATCTACACATATTTATATGCATGCATATATATGTGTGTATGTATGTATAGGTTTGTCTTCACACACATGAGTTATGTAAAGTACATCCTCGTTTTGCATTTTGCAGTTGTTGGAGAATCTTGAAAGCAAATATACCCAAATGACTATGTTGATGCTTTTACATGCTGATAGGAAAGTCGTGGTGGTGGGAATAAAGTTTAAACTTGCAGCCTCCTCCTCTGCTCAGAAGCAGACAGCCTGTCAATCATCAGGGAGGTATCTTACCCAGGAGTGGAAAGGCAAGTCACCTAACTGCTCCCTACCAATTTAGTTAGGGATTCCTTCTAACCATTATTTGAAGTGCCTAGAAATTAATATAATATTTCCTGTACTCATTTGCATTGCCTGCGGGCTGGAAGCACCCCCTGTGAGGGCCACCGACTTAGGCAGAGAGCTGTATCCAGGGCAACTGGGTATCAAGTTAAAGCAGGAGCAGCCTGGTAGAGCCATGCTGACACTGGGATTAGGATCTGTTCTATGAGACCCGGCGTGGCTGATAAATTGAAGTGGTAATTTGGGACTTAACCAGATAGAGCAGTAAATGTATTAGAATTAGAAAGAGGGGAAATAAAAGGGATCCAAGGAGAGAAGTGACTGGAGGAACCATACAAGTTGGTGAGTGAGGTTTTGTTTTGTTTTGAGTTTTAAATTCCAGCCTCTCTTTGTGCCTTTGAATTTGAATCCTGAATTTGAGCATCTCTTCTGCTGCAGCAGCAAATATATTAGTAAAGTGGATTGCCTTTGTTAGTCTAAATTGCTGTGTGTTTGCAAATACATTTCAAGAGAATGCCACTCAAGAGAAAGCTTCTCTGGGACCCAAATTACAGTGTCTATAAGTAATTCTTGACCTTGATGCATCTGTGCCCTTTGTGTAATGAAAGTAGGTGCAGAAGCAGTTGAAATCTTCCCAAACTATTCATCTCTTATTGATTCACTTGTTCTATTGTAAGCAGAGAGACACCTACACACTAGTTTAAAATTAGGAGCTCCCAAGACTGTGGTGAATGAAACAGACATGATTTGTCTTCTGGGATTTAAAAGCACAGAATTTTCTCACCCAGAAATTGTGGGGAACCTTATTGTCCTGGCACACCCTAAACACATTCATTCATTTACTTCTTAGTCTACAGATCCCTTTGCATTTACAAGACTGCTATTTTTTAAAGCCCAAGTGCTTGGTAAATCTTCCAACTGTTTTATAATTTTTCAATGAGCAAAAATTTTTGAGCATTCAAATAAATTGTAGAATAATATGGTGGGTTGGGGAAAGCAGACGCAAAAGGCTTAGAATTCTTTTCACTAAATTAGAAGCTAGTAACTTGCAAATGATGTTGATGTGTACACACTGGGGACAAACCAATCTACTCAAGTCAACAATTTATGGAAGAAGCTTGGGCTACTTTAAACATCTTGATTGTTCTTTTATTTCCACTGATAATATTTCTCTCATTTCTAACACTTATTTCAAAACTTGTGTACAATAAACATGACCACCACCAGGGTCACAGGAAATTTCTTACCTCACTTTGAGAGTTTAGTTTTAAACACCTTCCTCCTGAAAGTTGGGTATCCCTCAGAAAAAGCCAGCTAAACACAGCAGTTCCTAAATACTATGAAGGACTCCAGATAGAGGAAGGGTGCAGGGGTAGGACATGGTTTTCCCTAGAGCAACGGTAACAAGACTGACTGCTCATTTTGTTCTTGTTGGTTTTTCCAGTGCCAGTCCTAGGACTTGAACCCTGGGCTTGGGTGCTATCCCTGAGCTTTATTTGCTACAGGATTGTGTTCCACTATTCGAGCCACAGCTCCACTTCTCACTTTCGGTGGTTAATTGGAGGTAAGAGTCTTACAAACTCCATCCATTTAGAATGCTTAGCCCATGGCAAATACAGCAGAAAATATCTGCAAGAGCCTATTACAAGATTGTATCTCATGTTGTATTGATGATTTACTCTATCTTAAAAAGGGACCCAATAGCATATAGACCTGAGGCCCCACAAAACCTAACATATCCCTTCTTCTGAGATCCAGGATAAATCCTGTTCCCTTTTCCTGACTTGAGACCAAAGAGCCTTTAAACAATGAAAGGAAACAACAAATCTATTAGAAAGTCCTTCCATTATCTGAGTCACCTCTAAATAAGGTAGAGCATATGTAAGTAATGAGAATCATACTTATTCATAGCATCAGCAAATAATATATAAATACCGGGCAAATATCAAGCTTGCTTTAATGACTGACATCAGATATCTGTATTTCATTGAATTGAGGTAAATGTTTTGTCAATGGAGTCTGTTGCTTACATGCAAATACATTATTGATTTGATGTTGCTTCATTTGTCTCTGAAATTTCAGGTATAAAATTGATTCTCCTTTTGAATTTTTCCACATTCTGATCTCAAAACTGGAGGTTAAACCTAAAGAAATGAGCACTACACATGTATGAAGACCAAACAGAAAAGCTTTGCATTCCTTACCTTGTTGCACAATGTGCCTGTAATTAACATCTTAGTACACTTATTTTCATTAAGTGGCACCATATGAACCTGATATTTGATATCTGGCACATGAAGTACATTATTTTATTCTGATCTGATCTTGGGGCTTGAACTCAGAGCCTGGATGCTGTCCCTGAGCTTCTTGGTGCTCAAGGCTCTACCATTTGAGCCAGAGCACCACTTCTGTCTTTCTCTGAGTAGTTTATTGGAGACAGGAGTCTCAAAAACTTCCTTCCCTGGCTGGCTTTGAATGGCCCTCCTCAGATCTTAGCCTCCTGAGTAGCCAGGATTACAGGTGTGAGCCATCAGGGCCTGGCTTGCTTTTTTTTTTTTTTTTTTAATTGTCAAGGTGATGTACAGAAGGGTTACAGTTACATAAGCAAGGTACTAAGTACATTTCTTGTCATACTCCTCTTATTTTTCTCCTACTTTCCCTCCTCCCACTCTCACCCCCACGTTGTACAGATCATTTCCAACATATTGTCTTGTGATTATCACTGTTATGTTTGTTCCTGCCTTATCCTTTCTCTCGCCATTCTATTGTTCCCCTTCCCTTCCCTAATATATACTGTATATATGCTATATATTATATATACGGTATTATATATACTGTATATACGGTAGCAGAGTGCCAAAATTGAATACAGTGACAACATAGGGGCAAAGAGATGTGATTTTTTTCAATCATTTCTCACAATTCAGGGGTGGGGGGATTCCTTATAAAGTCAAATGTTTTAATGTTTTAGAGAATAATTTCTAAAAGTAAATACCCACTTCCACTTTTTCAGATAGATAAATCTTAACAACTTGTTTTGTAATAGGTGATAAAAAGGATTGCTGGTAAAAGTGCAAAGGACAGACATTTCACTGCCTTTACTCTGCTGATGGACATCAGTGTCTCAATTTCAAAATGCACACACACTGTCCAGTGGTCTTCTAGCTTGTTTTCACTGGCCTAGACTATAGCACAACATTGTAATGTCCCACAAGCTACTTGGTGATCCTTATGCTGGGTCTGTGAACTGGTACACATAGCTCAGGGCTCAGCCCTGCACTCAGATCAGATATACTATGGCATTCCCCTTTCATTAATGGTTTACTAGAGGTAAAGAGTTCTTTGGAGTTTGCTCCAGTTTTATAGTGACTTAGAAAATTACTAGTATGAGAAAAGAAGCACATGTCAATGGAGAGAACTGACTCCTAGGGAATAAGGAAGGAAATCTAAGGGCTATGTGTGGATGTATGCCCGAGCTTAGGACTTAAATTTGGGCTTTTTTTGCTCAAGGCTGGTACTCTACTCCTTGAGTCACACCTTCATTTTCAGTTTTTTGGTGGTTACTTGGAGATAAGAGTACACAGACTTTCCTACTTGGGCAGGCTTTGAACCATGATCCTGAGATACCAGCCTCCTGAGTAGCTAGGATTACAGGCATGAGCCACCAGCACCCAGAGATCTCTTCATTTTTAAAATCAGGATTTTGGACAAGATTTCTCTGAGATTTCCCTCTGGTTTCTAGATGGAATCATGTTGGCCAGAGGTTTTCATGAATCATAATGGAATATGATGAATAATGAATCTGTTTATGTGGGCCATTTTTATAGTCAATACAGATTGCCAATCAATGTATCTGCACAGACAATCAATATAATGATAGTGGAACTTAGTATTCATTAGGAAGATTGATGAAAAGATGACTAGATTTCTTCCTTTGTTCATTATTCCAAGTTATAAATTGCTTTTGCACTTTACTTATAGGAGAGGGTATGTCCCCCAAAAGAGGATTAGAAAATGTGAAAGAAATTTTGCCATATCATATGCAGCTATAACTCTTTCTGAATCACTTACCTGTCTACAAACAGGCTAATCCAGTTCCCAATTCCAGAACATACTATCTGATCCACCAACCTGCAGGGCTATTCAGGAACCATAGTGGGGCATGATATATAAGTGCTACTTTAGAAAAAAAATTGGAAATGCTTAGCAAATATAGGATATATATGCATATATATATATATATATAAATCATTCCTCACATCTGTCCTAAATAATTTATCAACAGGGAACAAAATCAAACTCCACAGTTTGTTATGCAGGCATTTTTTCATCTATTTATTGATAGAAATAAACAGGAAGGGGCAGTAAAGCTAGACAGAGATGAGCAAGTGAAAGAAAGCATTCCCCAACAATGCACAAAAACCATTCTATGGAAATAGATTTCCACTGAGGGAAAAGAAAAAGGAGTCTATTAGAATGGTTTTAATGAAAAGAAAAATATTCAAAAATTTCATAAATCACTCTGCATGTGTGGTGTTATTAAGAGGGAAGTGAATTATGTGGCAAATTATGAAGAGAAAAATTACAAAGTACACATCTAAACAAAATAACCATGTACTTCACTGGGACTGTAGTGAATAACTGTGCCCACACCATTTTTCTTTTCTGTGGAATGACAGAACTATACAGAACTGTTGTGGGAACAACATTTTCCTCAGACAGTTGCATTTTTAATAGATCCATAGTATATTTAGCCCATTTCCCCTGTTATTAGATGAATACAGTGATAACCATAATAAATATCATCTGCTTCCACCTTTCCTTACTGCTCTTCTTGTGCTCCCAATTTATACAATATACTAAAATATTTTTTAAAAATCTATTCGTACAATCAAAGAAACCAGAGAAATTGTTTTAAACATTTTGGATTTTTTCTCAACTTCAATGCAATAAAAAAAATCACAAACCACTACTGAAATTATGAGCTAATTTCAGTCTCCTTGAAATTTGACTAATCTAGTTTTACTTGCTCTGCCTTAAAAAATATTCCTTATTTTCCTATAATATAAATTTGAGTCGCATAACTAAATAAAGTTAGAATTTTCACCGTACCTCTTCTCCATCTTAAAAGAAACAAATAAGTAAACAAACAACAGATGTGAATGCCTGGATTCTTGAAGCCTAGTAAATTGAAGTTTCACTACAACTAGGAAAACAACATGATTTTAGACCTTATGTTTTTAGCTCTAGTGGAAAATGTTCTATGTGTCCTATAAAAATATCACAGCTTGATTAGCATAATGAGTTCTTATTTCATAATGAAGGACTTTGCATTACCTCATGATCATTACTTTAAACAACATCTTTCGCTCTCTACCATGATATGTAAAACGTTGAGATAGGTATTGCTCTTGTGGCATGCCTAGAATTTTTCTCTATAGAATTCCTTTCTTTAGGCTTTTAAAATAAAAGAAAAAATTAAATATTCATATTTTTTCTATTTTTCAGTTGTTGCCATATAAACACGCATCATTTTGCGGTCAAACTAGAGTTATACTCTCCTAATGTGTCTCCTGGACTTAATTTTTCCTTCAACATTCATCTACTGGCAGAGTCAGCAGATCTAACATGGGATTCTGTCAAGTCAGTTCTTGACCTTGATTCCAGTGCCAGGCAGAAACCGTATATTCATTTCTACTTCTTTTCCAAGTCTCACTGAAGTGACAAAAGAGTACTTTTCCCCCAAAGAGGG
Organism: Dipodomys ordii; assembly: GCF_000151885.1. Taxonomy (NCBI): domain Eukaryota; kingdom Metazoa; phylum Chordata; class Mammalia; order Rodentia; family Heteromyidae; genus Dipodomys; species Dipodomys ordii. Next base: position 16,501,579 of record NW_012267253.1, on the reverse strand, counting down.
AAAGGACAAAAACCCCTAAGAATTCTGTAAAATAAGCAACCAACCCATACGATTCAAGGAAATTGCTTTAGAGAAAATGGAAGTAAATTAAAGGAGAAAATGCCATCGGGAAAAATGTATACCAAAACATCATAGGAAAAGTCAGACCAAGTTGAGTCAACAAAAAGCAGGAGTGATCTGTGGAGTTACTCAGTGGGAAAGAATTGAAGAATTACATTTTGAGGGCTGAAACCATAGAGACTTTCTCCCTTCTCTCCCATTCCAAAATGTAAAAGAAACAACAGTGAACCATAGTGAACTCTACCCCCACCCTCAGCTCCCCAAAACCCTCTGCTCTCTAAAGAAAGTGATTGATTGGGGAGTTGATGGAGTTGTGGCTGAAAGAAAATCAAAATGCGATTGGGCTAGTTAATATTGACAATACTGAGGAGAGTAAAGACAGAGTAAAATTTCCCAAAGCCAAAATAAGCCTCCTCATTTGCCAACTGTAGAAGTCCTGTGAGATTCTGTCTGCTCCGTACCCAGACTCTCTTCATAAAATTCGGACCAACACTGTACCCTGCTCACTTCCACACGCTGTTTCCATCTGAAGGGGAGAACATGGCTGCACAGAAAACACACGTCAAAGTGTATCAGTCCTGAGGGACACTGGTAATACAAAAGAAAATTACCAAGAGGAACTTGCAAAACAGGTGAGTCAATGAAAAAAAAAAAGATACTATCCAACAAATGAAAACTTACCACTTGCAATTTATATCAAGAAAGAAATTGGCGTCCAGTAACAAGAAAGTGTTTTTTTTTAATTAAAAAAGAGAAAAATATCCTTAGAAATTAAGGATTTATATGTTTAGTAATTAAGGAAATTAAAGATATACATATGTATATATGCATATGTACATATATGTAACTGTTTGTGCATACATATATATATAAGTATGTGTAAGTGTGCATATTTCATACATGTTTCTGTCCATTGGACTTGGAAGCTGGAATCCTCTCTTTTTCCAGTCCTACAAGTTTAGTGAAATGTTACTATCTTTACTTTGCCACAGTCCAATCAAGAATTCTTGGTTTGGTGTTGAGTGATATTCATGTATCATATTGTTTTACTGAGTTAAAACATATAAAATTATCCTATGGCATTAAAAAGAGGAGATTAAGGAAAGGAAGAGGAGAATGAGGAGGAGGTGATGGGAGAAGGTGACTTAATCATAGTCACAAAAGAAAAGGTACTTGCTATAAAATCTGACAAAAATCTGAATGCAGGAAGTTGTAGAATTTACAGGGCAGTGACTTTGTAAAATGAATATGCCTTTCTTGACAACCCACTATCAAGTAGTCTAAGATTGATAACTTAGAAAATGTAAGAAAAAAATAATTTTACCACCTGACAATGGAATAGAAGGATAAAGTGAGGAAAGCCAAATTAGAAGAGGAAAAAGAAAAGAAGAGGAGCTAAAGCTGATTTCCAGTGAAAAGTGCAGCTATTGGCTAAGATAAACTTTTACTTTTCATTTTTGTCCTTTCTATACAATTTGAATTAAGAAATCAAGTACTGGTATTATTTTTAGTTTTAATTGAAATTAATCATGCATGCCAATTAATTGAGTGCCAGCTAGTTAAAATTTAAGTACATACAGTTTTCTCTGGCAAAATGTCACCAAGACATAAGATGTTTTCTCTTACTAGCCTTAAAAACATTTTTCTCACAAAGTTTACTACAAGACTGAAGCCTATACAAATATGATAAAACTATGAATTCTAGAACAGTATTTTAAACTTTTATTTTATTCTTAACAATTTTAAGATAGGTTTTACCTGCTTGCTTTTTTTTTCATTTAAAAAGTAAGTACTAATATACTAGAAAAGACTAAGAGATCAAATATGACAAAAATCATAAATATTCCTATGAACATTTCTCAAAGTATGCATCACTCAAAACACTATGGTCTTTTGTGTTTTGTTTTGCTAAATTCATGTCATATTTTCAGAGGGAATCATCTCACTGATCACCCAACTTAGAATGATCTCCTAGCCAGTAATGCAATGTGACACACACATAGAGTTTTATCCTTAAAAAAAATGCCATACTAACCTAACACTTAGTGCATGCTGGCCAGCACCCTACCACTGAGCCACATCCCCAGTCTGCCCATCTTTCTCTTCCTCCTTCCTTCCCCTCCTTTTTTCCATCCCCTCTATTTCATTTTTTTTATAGATCTTAAGATGGGAACATGCTAAATTCCCAAAGCTGGCCTCAACTTGTGATCTTCCTGTCCTAGCCTCCCAAGTAGCTGGGATTCCAGATATGTGCCCCTACACCTAGCCACATTTTTTTTTGGATGATACTCTACTGGTATACCTGCATGCATAGATGTGTCTCCATTCATATGAGTATAAAGACAATATGCTCCCATCTTTGGTACCTTGTATAAGAACTATAGCCTCTCGTGTTATATAACCTAGAACTATGAAGAAGTCAGCCTATTTTTAAGGCACATATTTCCCAACAACACACTTAGTACTACTACAACCCAGAAAGCTGTTATAGAAGAGCTCCCCCCCCCAAATGATTTTGTATGCTCTTGAGAGAGAGTACTGAGCTGGATATGCAGTTCTGCCAATCTTGCCTTGGGAATTCTCTCATTTCCTATCCCCACGCAATAAAACAGCTTTGTGAGGGTTGCCACACCCTTTCCCCAGGCAGATAACAGTATTCTAGGTAGTAAGGTAGATATTCTACTTTAAAATTCAAAACACCAACTAGGATTTACAATCCGGACCTGTTTTTACTGCTGGTATAAACAGAGTGGAGGGTACCACCACATTCAAGTGGAAACACACCACTCAAGTCTTCTGAGTCCCAGTGCATTTTCTGTCATTGAGAAGAAAGATAATTTTCTCTACTGAGAAAAAATATTTTAAAGATTAATCAAATAGTTGTGTTTATCATGTGTGGATTGGCATGCTGTGCCTTAAGACTACATGAGCTTAAAGGATGGAAGAAAGGAAACAATTATTTCTTGGAAGATGCCAACCATATAGAACACATTTATATAGAGAACACATTTAATTCTTGCAGCCACACAGAACTAACATTATCATCTCTGTTTTAACACCCGAGTAAATCAGATTACTAAATTGTCATGGATTGTCCACGATCATATAGATCATGCATTCCATTTATGCATTCCAGTGAAATTTGTTAAGACTCCCAAACCTATTATTTTTTTCCACTTAAAACACAATTTGTGCAGAGCACTGGAGACATATGAAGCTGAGATATGAAGGACTGGTAGACCTTAAACAAGTAGAAAGGTGGAAGGAAGGTATTTTAACCAGCAGGGGGAAGAAATGTGCAAGGTGTGTTAGGAAATAGTTTAACTTGATTGTGCAAGGGGAAAAGGGCAAAAAGCTAGGTTGAAACCAAGTTCCCTGGGATTGTAAGTGCGTAGAGATCCAGTTCTGTCAATAAACTGGCAGGGAAGAGCCAACCGAAAACTTTTAAGCAGAGGGCAAGTTCCAAGCTGAGACAGTGATGTAAAACTCTTCTGAGAAGCAGGCAGACTGTATGGGGATGCAGGCTTGGGGGCTGCTATTATGACTAAGTGTCTCAAAGAATGAGAACTTCAGAGAAACACTCTCATTACTTCAACTTTGTCATGTGTGCATGCTCTGTATATTAAAACCTGGCTCTGATTTTTCATTTATCTTTCTATTTTTGCTAAAAGAAAAATGTAAGTTCAAAATGGAGCTCCAGTTCTAACCAGTACACTTCAGATCCCTGATAGTAATGGGTCAGGTCCCCGGAGGGTTACACATTTAGAATAGGCTGTTTACACATGCGAACAGAACTCATACATTTTGTTCATGCCCCTGAAACAATTGATGTACTCCAGTATATGGTGTGTGGTTTTTTTTTTATAATTACACCAGAAGAAAGCATTCTTTATGGAAATAAATGTGCTTTTTAAAAACACATTTCTGAAAAGCAGCAGGCAAGGCATTAATAACAAAGTGAAATGATAAACTGAATGGAAGTCTGAGAAAAATTCTATATTTGTATTATACAGGCATTGTTTTCATTCCTGGCACCTTATTTTTCATGTACATAAAGAGAACGCAAGCTACAGCAGGGTGAGACAAAGATCAATGCTGAATGTATTACTTGGCACTGGTCAGATGCAGTTTAATAAGAAAAAAATTGATCCATTAAGCTAAACCTAATTTTTGGCCGAAAAATGGTTGAAATCTCTTCGTTATATTGCTAGCTTCATAAAGACCTCTAATATTTGGAAGAAACAACTCAAGGCTGAATTTAATAAGATTAAATGTATTGCAAATATACTTAACAAGAATCTATCAAGTTGTTAATGATTGCTATTAATATCAAACAATTTTTGTATAGAATTTTTTATTAGAGCAATTGTAAAATACAGCCATAAGAAATGCAATATAAAAAGGTTTTCAGGTAATTTGTAGCAGCTACAATTGCACTGGTAGAACTCAAAGCTTAACCTACCAGATACAGTCATTTATTTTTATCAATTCAGTTTCTAACATAAGTACAATTCAATTGTAAGTATTTAGGTGCTCGTCTTAGGTCTGTGCAGCAAAATTCCAGAAAGCACATATCAGACATTGATGCTGGTTCCTGTCAGGAAATTCGGGTGTAGAGGATTTGGAGGGACAAGAATTAGAATGATTTCAGAAATGAAATTTTAATGTCAAAGAAATTATTTTGATTTCTCTTCATTCTCATATCATTAGGAAAGCAGGAAGTTTTAATCTCAAATTTTATACAATCATGGATCTTCAAAGATAGAAGGGAATTCAGTGGCTGTCTGAGTCAATCTGCTCATCTATACATGCAGAGTCTGGCTGTAAAATAATCTGTCAAGTATGCCTATATTTGGTGAAATATGAGTTTTTTAATTCACAAGAGGAAAAAAATGCAAGCAAACAACCCTAAGTATGGAGAACAGTAAAATGGAAACTTTCAGCCAAAACTACCATATATCACTGGAAGAAAACATATAGACAATAAGTTTCTTTTTGCCTAAATGATAGAAATGTTGGTCTAACTCTTCATTACTTTTACTTCCATGAATGTTCTTTACTTATTATATTACAGTAAGCCCTGAAACACACATACACACATACACACATACACACACACACACACACACACATACACACATACACGCACGCACCGACACACACATACCCCACATATACATATGCATGCACACATTTCATTTAAAGCTTAAATAATCAGATGTTAAATGGATCCATGAAAATTAGAATCTTTTAAAGGTCATGATTTTTACAAGCAATTATACTAGCAAAATATTTTCTTAACTGTGTTCCCAAATACTGAGAAAGGAAAGTCATGTTCTTAAAACTATTTTGTTTTCTTAAATCTCTCCAACCTGGGCACAAGGAGATGGACTATGCCCTCTTTACCTCCAGGGTACTAATGTAAATCTCTTGTTTCCATGTTAATGGCTGTCCAGTGTTCTTTGCAAACTGTACAGAAAGTCTCAATTCGATTCTTAGTAGATAGATGCTTAAATGATAGAATTGTCACTTAGGAGAAAGTGTTCTTTGCAAAATGTACAGAAAGTCTCAATTCGATTCGTAGTAGATAGATGCTTAAATGATAGAATTGTCACTTAGGAGAAAGGACAAGGACTGAAATATTCTGGGGAAAGGGTACACTCTTACCCTACACATGGCACATTCCTCATGAAGAAAGGACGCTCCTGGTACTTAAGAATGTCTTTTAGTTCACAGGAGGCTAATTAGGCATGCCTCATAGGTATTGGATTTACTACAACTTGTGCAATCTGTACATTTGCAAAAGCTTATGGTTTTATGTGCAGGAGACAAACTACAGAGGAGCAATGACTGGTGGTCAGAAGCACCGAGACAAAGCAGGTCAAAAGGGGCTCCAAATACCACCCTGAATAGTTGAACGGAAAAGAATGATTTTAAAAATCCAACTCCGTTGATGATTAATTTGTATTTTAGGCATATAAATCACTTCTTGGTTGTCATGCTAATACTGATTTAGAAAAATATACACTTCAGCTTCTATTGATCTGTTTTTCTAATTCTTTATCAGAAGAGTCTAATATAGGCTGCTTTTGCAATTGACTTTCCAAGTTATCCTTTTAGGAGATGAGGTAACCAAAAGATATTGAAAACCCAAAGCAAATTACATTGTACTAGTTAGACTTCCCTGAAGGAAGAATACACCCCTATAATCAGCTCAGCTCACCACTACGAGGCAGGGGGTTCTGCTCTGTCTTAATCTTCACAACACTATGACTCTCTTTTTAGCATACAACATTTGTCTTCGGGACATCTATCAACCATTCTCTGTATCTCCTAACACAATTAAAAATTCTATTAAATTACAATCTACATTATGAATCAGAGGTTTAAACGCATGCAGTATTATGTGGTTACACTTACGAAAGCACACAAAAAAGAATGCTTTGGAAATTATGGTGCCTTTGTTTTCAGCTCGAAACACACATTTTAAATTGAAACAAAATAATATTCCTGGTTTCTTGAAACTAGTTTGCTCATAGAATTTGGTTTTGTATATAGTTAAGGGAAAGAACCTAAATAACCATAAAGGAGGAAGAAAAAAGCCCCAACAAGAACACTAGTCCTCTAAATGAAACTAGAACTTGAATATTCCCACAGGAAAGCACAGAATTGTGTCGTATTTTAAAAAGATATAATTAGAATTTCTGTAAGTGATACAGTGAAACTGAATCCTATCTGTGCATGCAGGTACATAGACTGTACATACGTGTATGCACATGTGTTTGTTGCATGTATAGGAAGTTAGAGGAGACAGCTAGAGATAAAGACAATCAAAATTATCAAATTAACTAAATACCACAGTAATGTCAGTAGTGAAAAGAATGACAGAATATGAAAAGCTTACAGAGCTACCTATCTTTGAGCATCTCCCAGAGGGTCCGGAGGGTGGGGGAGGGTAGGGTATGAAGGAAGTAGCAAGCACAGTGGCTCCAAGTGGTAGAGTGCTAGCCTTTAGTGAAAAAGCTCAGAGATAGCACGCAGGCCTTATGTTCAAGCCCCATTACCAATGAAAACAAAACAAACAAAATAAAAAAAAATCGTGGCATGCAAGCCTGCAACAGTAGACCAAGTATCTAGAAGCAATCAATGATTCAGAAGTCATTGAACTGTGGAGAGGAAATTAATATAAGAAGCTCAACACTAACATGAGGACAATCATACTAGAAAGGATCGAAAGCAACCCAAGTTACTAAAAGAGCTTTGCAATAGAAATCATTTGGAAATTGCAGTAAAATGAGGGCATATACTAGGGCCGAAGGATACTTTGAGGTTAGTGTATGGTTTGAAATGTTTTATGTTTCCCATAAAAAAGGAAAAGCAAACTGAAAATCATTAGCCATCTCATAAGATAATTTTCTTCCTTTCATTAGCATAAATGTATATCACCATTACAAATGTTTTCCTGGTTTATAAACTGATGGTCACACTAGTTAAAATCTTTATTCTATTTCCTGTAAATGTTTTATGAGAGTTACTGTCAACCAGCATGCCTCTGTATTCCTTTAAAATTTCATAATAATCTTACAGGAAAAAAATCTATAACCATGTATCATCTGCCATATGTCTACTACTGTTAGTAATTGTTTTTATTAAATTACATACTATCTAAGTCCTGAAGCTAGAAACTAGAACTTTAAGGGTTTTTCTGTTTTACCTTAAAAGTTAACTTAAAATGTTGCTTTCCTAATAACATGCAATCTTTAGTTAATCAGAATAATGGAAAGATATAGGTCATAAATCATCAAAATTATGATTAAGACAAAGCTAATAAAACATGTTTTTAATAAAGTCAATGTAAACTTAGTTAAAATTACATCTTGTTGGCTAATTTAATTCTGATGCACTTAGACAATGGAATTCAGATAATTATTTTTTAAAAGAGGGGGCTAATTTGTATATATATATGTATGTTTACTTATACTTGCATTTTATATAAATAGATGAATACATTCATTTATACACAGTCAATTATGGAAACCTAGTAATACATTGCTATTTATGTGAAAATTATGAATGTGTATAAAATGTTGAATGCTTAGATAAATTTTAGCATCTGAATTGATGTACACTAAAAAATGACTACTTATGAGAAGAAGGTTATCACCAGTAGCATTTAAAAACTCTTCATGGATTAATTGTTTCATTTTATAAAGACACTGACCATTTTGAAAAGTCTGTCCAATATTAGGAAGTCTATTTTGAGCTTGTTTGGGATAGTCAGTGTCTCCTGCTAGTGTTGGCTTTCATATCCTTTCAAAACATTTCCATTTCGCAATCACATGCACAGACTGCCACCTATCAACTTATTTTTATCTGTTTCTAAGATGAGGACTTGATTTAATTGTTTGGATCAGATTAACCAATCCGAAGGCTCACCAAATTTATATAGATACTATTACTGAGGTGTGAACTCAGGGTTTCATACACTTACTTCCCTTTTCCTCTGAAGGCTGGTAGTCCACCACTTGAGCCACAGCTCCACTCCTGGATTTTGCTGGTTCATTGGAGATACCAGTCCCATGAAATTTCCAGTCAAGGGTGGCTCTTTACTTGATTCTTGTATCTCAGCATCATGAGTAACTTGGATTATACTCCTGAGCCACTGGCTCCTAGCAGGATTTTTTTTTCTTTCTAGATAGATGTACGTACCTATAGTGTCACAGGCATCTACAAAATCCTGTTTACAATATTTATGATCTTATTTTGTAATCATATACCACATGAACTATTTTTAAAAACTAGAATTTTAAAATCCTGAATTGTATTCCTAAGTGGAATGAATAGTAACTATGGGGTAGGGGTGGGGGGCAGAGGGGAAGGAACCACAGGATGAAAAAGGAAATGAATAAAGCAAAGAAAGAGATCAAATGGGAAACATAAGAAAAAAAGGAAACTAGATTGTAAATGTATCCTTATCTTCCAGTTGTTTTAACCTATGGTGGACTCTCAACCATGTAGCTGACTCTATGGGAAGTTAGAGCAGGAAGCACCCAGCCATGGGAGAGAGGAAATAAATGAAAGGGCAGTGAGCAAAGATGATATTGTTCGCATTCCATATTACCCAATGGCTATTCTCACTTCCCACACCATTGAGGAAATGCTAATTGCTTTCCATTTTGTCATAGTCCTAAACTGAATGACTAACTACTAAGACAGTGTTAGTTTCAGGTCCCTAAGGTTTCCAAAAGAGTTTCTCAGTATCTTGTCTGAAGCCAAAGGAACAAATTGAAAACAAACAAAACTATAATAAAAATAGGTTGTATAAAAATGCTCTTCCTCATGACACTAGCCTTAAAAAACAAATGGTCATTTACTGATAAAGAACTTTAGAGAGTTCCATAATCTACAAGCTGGAACAGAAAAGATCAAATTCTCTAAATAGTTAAAAGAGCTTACCTGTACACCCATTCATCCTTTATCAACCTATAATTAGAGTTGCAAAATTTTTATTGATGGAAATTAACGTTTTCTTTTCCATCCTTGGAAATAGAGGCTACTGGCTTTTTTGTTTGGGTTTGTTTTCTGTTGTTGATTTTAGGTACAGATATATTCAAAGTTGGTGCTCAAGTATATAGCCAACAGAAAAACTACCTGCCTCCTTATTTTGTTTCAAAGATGCCTAAAATTATGTATCCACAAATTCCTTCTTTCCAGGGCCATTGTCTGTTTGTCTTATGGAAAGTGGTAGAGTGGATCTGTCAGCCTACGTTGATAACCAAAAACCCCAAGAGAAGGTATTCTTCACAAAAATAGCTCTAATAAAAATCATCAGATCGGAAGTAAATTTGTGGTTACTTTCATTACCGTGGAGAGCATAATATTTCAGAGATGACACAACATTCCCAACAGACACTCTAACAAGATTTCTAAAGGCTTAGAAAAAAATTCACATTCATGAAAAAAGAATGTAGTTGTAAATCATTAAGTAGGAATGGAAGGGCACTGGAATGGAGGGAGGAAGGGTGAGCATATATAGTCATTATATTCAATGTACTATGTACATTAATGTAATTATGTACATTAACTTGAGGTAAAGATGGGCTGGGGAAAATTAGGGGGGACAAAGAAAGAGGTGACGTTGACCAAGAAACATTATATTCATAACCTGACTTATGGAGTGTAACCTCTTGGTACAACTATCTAATAATAACAACAATAATAAATAAAATAGATTAGTATAAATTTAAAATTTAAAATCCACAGATGAGATCCTGGCACATATTACATTAGTCCCTGTTAACTATTATTAGTATCTTTTAGCTAATTAATATTACTAGTCGTGGAGTTAGTTGTGAGTGTAACAATATTTAAGGACTGATATAATTATTAATTATTTCACTCACCTCCAAATTCATGTTCTGAACCTCTAAACCCCAGTGTGATTTTAAAGATGTAGTTAAGGTTAACAAGATTACAAGGGTGGGATTCTATTCCTCTATGACTTGTGTTCTTATTAGGAGAAGGTGAAACAGGAGGACACATTGAAGCAGAGACTGTCTGCAAGTCAAGCAAAGAGGACTCAAGGGAAACAAAACCTGCTGAGACTTTAAACTTTTAGCTTCCATATGTGTGAGAGAATAAATTTCTGTTGTTGTATTTGTCACAGCAACCTTCACAACTCTGCACAGAAATCAGACATATGACTTAAACAATATACTTTCACTGGTCATTTCTGGCACTGAGATGTCATTTTAAGCTTGACATAATAAGTTAGTCTGATGACTTCTTTTATTACACACATTCAAACCTATTTCTTTAAAAAGGAAGAAAGAGGACAAGGGAGAAAAGGAAAGGGGAGCAGGGGGAGAAAGGGGAGGAAGAGGGAGAAGAGGAAGAAGAACAGTGTCAAGCACTGGTGGCTCAAACCTGTAATCGTAGCTACTCAGGAGGCTGAGATCCAAAGATCACAGTTCAAAGCCAGCCCAGGCAGAAAAGTTCATAAGACTGTTATCTCCAATTTACTGGCAAAAAGCTAGCAATGAAGGTGCAGAGCACCAGCTTTAAGTGGAAAAGCCAAGTAAGAGTGTGAGGCCCTTAATCCAAGCCCCAGGGCTGGTACATACATACATGCACACGCACACCACCCACCCCCACACACAGAAACACACAGAGTGTGCTGTAGTTGATTAAAATCTAAGAAGGCATTTGAATTTCCCTGATTCTATTTTCTAATAAAATATACTCAGGCAAGTAACTTCTCTGAAACACGATTCAATAAAACAAGATTTTTATTTGTAAGGAAAAGTATATAGATACTTAGTCTCTTAGAGAGAAATTTCAGGGTAAAAAGTCCTTGGGATTTAAGTTATTTCTTATCTCAATTCCATAAATATTTTTAAAGTAGAAATATAGGCAGGGAATTTCAAAGAACAAATGATCTTATGCATCATTCATGCTTAAGATCATGTCTATGTGTGTATGAATATGTGAAATGTACATTAAAAATTTCCCTAGGTCAACATAAGAAATTGTTGGTAGCGTTTTTCTCTGCAAAGCAAGACTCAGAGTTGTGAGCAGGAAGAGCTCAGGGATGAAAAATTTCACTTTCATTGTATTCCCACCTGTAATGTTGAAGTCATTAACAATGTACATATATTATTAGATGATTCAAAAAACTAATTTAGAAGATAAACAAATTATTTCAAACACCAGCATGGGACAATATGAGTTTGTTAGAATGGCAAAGCAATGTTCTTTTTCTCACAAAGACCCAATAATCTGTGAAACGGAATATAAAAATTACAAAAATAATTCATATTTAATAGATCAAATAGTAACAAATGACTTTTAAATGTTGTATAAGTGCATGTGCCTTTGGGCTAATGAAGAACATTTGTATCAAACAATAGTACAGAGTGTCCTCAATATTTGATCCTTCAGACACAGTCAGCCTATACTATGGTTAATGCCATTTTCCTAATGATGAAGACTGAAAACACTTTAGAAAACTAGAAACACCCTCAGGATAGAAAGAAGACTCATCCTTATTCATCTCCATATCTCCACTGCATACCATACATTTGGCACATGGTACGTTTTTAGTCATTGTTGAATAGATTAATAAGGGAATAAATTAAAAAAATGAATGAGTGACACGAAAGGCAGACTCATTCATTACTTTCCCAAACTGTTAATTAACATATTGCAAATATCTATCTATTTCTCCTTAGTTCCATCCTACTCAGAGAACCTGCCCCAGATCCTTACAGTGAAACTGGCCTGCCAGCTGCCTATTGCAAGCTGATTGGATCAGAAGTAGAGACAGACAACATGGGCTAACAGTCTCTTATTGACAACACGCGTCTTTCTCTTGGACACAAGCACAGAGAAGCCACATTTAAGCCAAGTGAAAATAGAGGAAACAATGTCATTCCCCAGAGAACAGATCACGATTGGTCTAAATCTCAAGAGCAAAGAGATGAGCCCTCACATAAGGGTTAGCTACCACTTGTCCCATTACATTTTCTGAGGTGCTATATTCTTCCCAAAATTCACTACTTTTTTTTAACCTTAAGGCTCCTACTTCCTATGACCAATCAATGGAATCTTCACAATAAGTTTTGGTTTTTCTACTATCAACATAGATTCTGTCTGTCTGTCTGTCTGTATATATGTGTATATAGATATACAATATCTATACTAGATCTAGACATATCTAGACATTAATTTTCATTAATTTTTAGTTCATTCCTGGATTAATCCCTGCAGGATATTCAAAGTAGCTGGTCTTTATCTCTCATCTTAAAGTAAAAGTTCTATTGACCCCACAGTGTCAAGAGTTGGCTCATGCCAGCCCTCGAGAGCCTAGTGTGGATATCTCTTCTCTGCATTTCAGAAAAAAAAGCCAACTGTTATTATAGGAAATTCACACTATTGAAAAGGACAAAAGCTACCCATCAGAATTGTATTTTTCCTCGAGGGTTGCTTATTAAATACTTACCAGAATATCACTTTCCTGACCTCACTGCCCTCACCAAGTTTTATCCCACTTCTCGGCTCCTTGTTTCAGCAAAATCTTTGGGGAGTTTTGCCTGATCATTTCCTTTGATTTTTCACCTTGAACCCACTACAATCAAGTCACTGCCCTCACTATCCATGGAAACAGTGCTTAGCAAGGTCTCCATGTTCACCACTCCATCCTCTATTGCTTCGTCCATCAGCAATAGTTTTATTTTTCTCCCATTATCAGTCATTTCTCTCCGTCTCCTAAGCTGATTCCTTTCCACTGGCTTCCAAATATTGGTGTGCCCCAGGCCATCACCCACTCTCCATCCATACCCACTTCAAGATCTCAGGATCACTTTTAGACTTACATCTTTAAATGCTACCCACAGGCTCATGACTCCCATCCACACCTTCAGCCCAAAGTTTTCTCTTGGATTTCACACTTTTAATTCCAACTGATTCACCCCTCTATTACAACATGCCAATGACAGCTCAAGTTCAACAAGGCCAGCATGGAGCTTCCTGAGTTCCTTCTCAAGACTGTTGTACCAACAATTCTACACCAAAGATGATAGCAACCCCATCTTTCCAGTTGCTCAAACCAAAACCCTTGTAATCACATTGTTTTCCTTCTTGCTATCAAACTCTATGCCTGGTAAGCTAGGAAAGCCAGCCTGTTCTACTTCCAAGCTTGCTCCAAAACATAACACTTCTCTCTCCATGTTATTGCTGCTAGTCTGGCTCAAGCTTGGATTATGGGACAATAAAATGTCTCCAATAAGATTCTGTAAAATTACTGAAGTCCCTCCCTGTACTGTATTCTTAATGCAAAGTCCAGAGAGACTCTTTTTTTATTTCTGTTCTTCAGATCCACTACTATCTTTTTTTGTTAATTTAATTTTACTGTCAAGGTACAGAGGGGTTGCAGTTATATACATAAGGTAGTGAGTACATTTCTTGTCAAACTTATTACCCCCTCCCTCATTTTTCTCCCACTTTTCCTCCCTCCAATCCCCCCCGCAATTGTACAGTTCATTTCCAATAATATATTGTCTTGTGAGTATTGCTGTTGCATTGGTTTACCCTTTGTTCTTTGTCTCCCCACTTTGTTGTTCCCCTTCCATTCCCTAATTCAGATAAATGTATATACCATTCCCAGGGTACCAAAATCAAATACAGTGACAACAGGGGATAAGCCATAGGGGAAAAAAACACAAAAGAAAAAATCACATAGTACATTAAAAAGAACAACAAAGAAAAAACTCTTTCCATATCTTGGAGTTCATTTTGCTTAGCATCATCTTAAAAGACCTGGAAAATCATATTAAGTGAAGTAAGCCAGACCCAAGAAACATAGGCTCAATGGTTTCTCTCATTTGAAAATTAGTATATGTTTAGGATAGTCCTAGCAGATGAAGAGATTAGCTCAATAGCTATGTGCGATGACCATAGAAGATGATGCTAAGCAAAATGAACTCCAGAGTGACTCTTTAAAGTTAGGTCTGATCATGTCTCTGCTCAAAGTCCTGGGATTGCATCTTTTTACTCAGGTTAATAACACAAATCCCTCATGCGTTCTTTGTGTGTGTGTGTGTGTGTGTGTGTGTGTGTAAGAGAGAGAGATTGATTACACATCACATGAAACCACCAAACACTGTTAGAAAAAGGGGATGGGGGGAAAGAATGGGAGTAAGGTGGAAAAGGTGGATTTGCAAAGAGAAAGTATATTTATGCACATGTGTGGAAATATCACAATGAAATCCTCTCCTATGACAAAAATGGATAAAATATCTTTTAAATGTACAAGAAGAATCCAAAACCCAGAAAGTGGACTTTTGACCTATTGTTTGTAAACTCTTGATACCACTTCCTGCTACTGTCCCCACTCATTTCACCACACTGAGGCTGCCACTCTATCAGGCCATATGTTCTTGCTTCTGGCTTTTGCTCTGGCTGTTCAGCTTGCTTAAAACTATCTGTATACATGAACTTGGCTGATTCCCTCCTGCCTTTCGCCTTTTCACATCTTCTCCCTTATTTTAACACACTGCAACTTATGTACGATCCTCCTTCCCACTGGCTTCTTATCACTTGTCCTTTTTTTCCTTTTGTTCCTCTACAATAATTACTTCATAATTTATTTAGTTACAACATACATACTGACATCCTGTCCTGCCTAGAATGTAAGCTTTCACCAGACAAGAATAACAGTCAAATTTGTCTAGTACTTAGTATAAATATAACTATTTGTTGAAAAAAGGAAAAAAAAAAACCAAACACCTAATACATGACCAGAAAAGATGAATAAATAGTAAATGTCAGATTGAATTCATAACATAGAAATTAATCTGTGATTCTAAAAATTAGAAGTTTCAGCATTGCTTCTCTAATGAAATTTTAGCTACAATAGCTTTCTGGTGGAAATGTAAAATTTACAGAAGAAATGCAGCAGTATTCCCACAACTGTACCTAAACCTCTCTCATATCTGGGACTCAAATCCAGGGCTCTTATATGAGCTCATGGCCCCTATAGGAGTTGTGCATTTATCAGTGGTGACACAAATGGGCCCATGTAGTATTTTGTACATATGGCGTTAACTTTTATGCTTTAATATATATGTGCAATATGGCTGAATTATACTTACTCTAGGAACCATCACTTTTATTTTAGTGACTTGTGTGTATTTAAAACCTCAGGCATGATTCAGTATTGAATTAACAAAGTTTTTCGGTTGTTTAATTTCCCCGGAAGAAAGAAAAAGGAAAGAAAAGATGAATTGTTTTAACACTCACATTTCTTCATGCCTTACACAATGCAAAATCCCCTCCCAACTTTAGGAAGTAAATGAAAACTTGATGTTAGTAAGTGACTGTGAAGTCCTCAAATATCTTTTCCTTGACTTCAAATTAGTTCTACCACATACATTGTTGCTTAAAATGAATAATTCAAAAATGTATGAACCAGAACTTGGAATGTGCCTTAGTGGTAGAGTGTTTGCCTAGCATTCATGAAACTCTGGGTTCTATTTCTCAGTACTATGTAAACAGAAAAGGCCAGAAGTGGCACTGTGGCTCAAATGGTAGAGTGCTAGCCTTGAGCAAAAGTTCAGGGACAGTGCCCAAGCCCTGAGTTCAAGCTCTGGGAACTGGCAAAAAAAAAAAAAAAGTATGCATCATATAAAATTACCAAAGGAAAATAGTCATTTGGACATTAATTTAAAACTTACAGCTTTACAATAAAAATAAATTTTTAAAAACTTATTGTAGAATGGGAGACCTGACTTGAGTGGTAGGGTGCTTGCCTTGCATGAGTTTATAGTCTCAAGTACCACACACAAACAAACATTGTAAGCATCGAGTACAGTAATTTCAAACTGAATCTAATTTTTGCTCCTCAATTTAATCTTATAGTCATTACAACACAAGGAAACATTTGAAAGGACTGCTTAATTAATTTTAAATGCCATATGCACATTTTTAAAACAAAGAAGAATGAACACAAATAGAATAAAGCTTAAAATTTGAGATTGCAAGGAAAATAATATTCAACACTGCAGAATAAAAATTCTAGGCACTATGAAAGATTATTGTTAACTGAATTAAGAGCTAGATTCGATAACTTTAAATCCTATATAGCTGTTATATAATATTACAAGCTCAAAAATATATCTAAAGAACACTTTAAAACTTTGTATATGTCAAGGTGAAATAAAGTTCTACAGCCAAAATAACAGTGAATAAATTGCGTTTAGGCATTATTTTGGATGGATTTATATTCAAGTATATTTTCATCCATTTCCCACAGAAGTATTATCATAATTGAAGCACTTTATGTCCTTGGTTTCAGAAGTGGAGAACTTGAGCCCAACACTCTAATAACCAACAATACATCTTATAGTTAGAGACACAGCATGGTAGTACATGCCTCTGATTCCAGGTATGCAGAAGGTTTACTTAGGATGATGGAGGCCCAAGGCCATCCTGGGATAAAATGTAAGACCCTAGCTGAAAAGTTACTAAAGCAAAAAAGGAGATATGGCTCAAGTAGTAGAGTGCCTGCCTAGCAGGTATAAGGCCCTGAGTTTTTAATAAAAGCACATCAAACACACACACACACACACACACACACACACACCCTTCTTAATTTGTATGTTTGTATCTTTTTGTCTACTATATTCCTAACTTCATAATAATTGCAAAACCACTGAGATTAATTTACATAAATCAATTTACAATAATTCAAAAAATAAAACTTTAGGAAGAATATAGGTAGTAACCTTGATATAATTCCACTTTCTTTCAATCCTTGGACATCATCATTCATATGTAAAATTTGTACCCATAATAAAAATCCTATGTTTTTGATCTGTCAAGATTTCTGCATGACAAAACAAATTAGCTACTGTTACATGTGATCAAAGTTAACTGTATTTTAAAATTCTTTCCCAATTTAGTATTTTCTTTTAGACTGGCCTCTCAACCAACCCCTCAGATTTGTTTAAATTCAATTCAATGAATTATTGGTTGAAAACTCTAGACTATTAATTAGATAATAAGTAACTGAGCAGGTTACTCAAAATCATGGTCATTGATACACTCAGACAGGCCCAATGACCTCCCTTTGCAATAGGCAAAGGACTCTACAAGAGACTAGAACTTTTTCCAAGAGAACTTTACATACAGATCCACTTTCATATGATTCACAACTCTCCTTTGAAAATTTTCTAATAGCAAATGTACACAAAGGACAACTGAAACATGAAAGACTGACTCTAAAGTCTGACTCTCCTAGTCGCTCAGATTAACTTGTACCTGTTGGACACAAAAGAACCAAACAGTTTACTGAGCAGAATCCAGCTCAGAAAGAAGGCAAGCAGATTCTTTGGAGAATGGATGATGGAGAAGACAACTTGGAGGCCAGGAATCAAATGATCCGCTCACTCTTCTTACGGTTATTGGTATGTAGGTACTTGGATGGTTCAGCCCTGCCTTGTTACTTTGCTCTCATTTCTCACCTTGTTTTTCTTTTAATCTCTAAGATTTTTGTTAACTTCCTCTTAACATCTATTAGAAAACTTACTTCCAGTTTGACCAGTTTAAGGAACATAAGTTGAATTGGGCCATGCTAAATAACTGAACTAGTTTCCAGAAGGTCTTCATAGACTGGAAATTCTGAAGAAAGCAGTAAATAGTCACATTCTGACTGTCTTTCTGGATCTCTCTTCATGTGTTCATGAAAAAGACATACACCCCCCATCACACACACACACACACACACACACACACACACACACACACACACATCAGGGGCTTTCATTTGCTACCAAGCCATGCCTCGAGCCCTTTTTGTTTTTGTTACATTTCAGTTATGTTTCAGTTATCTGTTTTCAGATAGGGTCTCTTACTTTTCATCTGGGCTAGTCTTGTATTGAAATCTTACCTCTGCCTCTTGCATAGCTGGAATTTCAGTCATGTGATGCCACATCCTATTTTTTGGGGGGGAGGGGGGAGTAGGGTCTTACTAGCATTTTGTCTGGTCTGGCCTTAACTGTGATTCTTCTATCCCTGCCTAATGTTTGGTTTTCATGAGAGTCTGCGTCTTTAAGGAAACTTTTAAAACACACGCACTCACGCACATTTTGCCCTCGATAAAACATACAGTATAATTGAAATGTGATATGTTTCCAATGAGGAAAACAGAAATGGAGAAAGCAGAGAGGCAAACACAATTAAAATCAAACTTAATAAATAATACTTATTTAAACTACTATTCTTTTGCTCAACTAAAACTTAAGTACCTACCATGTGCCAAGGAACAGGTAAAGAGTAAGTCTCTCTGCCTTCCTATTTATAGCTTTGAGCTACAAACTAGATTAATAATGGTAACTACTATAGATAAAAGCAAAGCGGAGAAAGGGTCTAGAGCAGGGATGCTGCTTGGATTGCGCGTGGAAAGACGCTCTATTTGAGGTGGAGACAGGAGGAAACAGAGAATGTTAAGAGGGAGCCAGTCGTGTGCCTAGCTGGATAGAGGTATTCTAAGCACCTGCAGCAGCAGCAGGGTCATAAAGTTGGGAGGGGTGTGAAGTGCTACAGAAAGACTGTTGGATGGAGAAGAGTAAATGGAGATAGTCAGGCTTTCCCACATTAACTTCCGGAGGGTTTAGGGCCTGCATTTCCCAAGAACTGGGAACCAGATGGTTCAGCATATTCTTTTAAGTATGAGTCCTCTACACATGTGCTACCTTATGTAACCTTGATGTGCCTTCATCATTCCTTCCCTGGGGAACATTAGATACAATAAATGGCCAACTCCAAATCCTGCCAGTTATAATCATTATGAATGGTGGCTTTCAGGTTCTCAGATTTAGATAGGCTAAAGAAAATCTGAGGCTTAATGGGAATGGAGAGACGGTTGTGCTTTCTTCAAAGCCCTCTGTCTACACACTCATCAGTAGCAATGGCACATAGCACAATAGCACACTGTTCATAGGTTCATGTTTTTTCCATCAGCAGCCTGTCCAGTCATTATGGCTTTTTACAACCTCCACTCTACAAAAGTGGCATTTTACCCTCTTTTATTTTCATGTGTGCATGAATAGGGAACCTGCATCTTTTCTGTACAGGGAAGTAAATTTCAGTCCCCATTGATGCAACCTTTAGGCAATAGGGCAAGAGAAGGTCATGACCATAATGCATGTGACAGGTATATAAACATCTTTAGCTAATTCAGGCAATAATGAGGTAGACATGCTGGCAAGAGATCAGTCATTGGAAAGGGTTGCGTCCACTGATGGGACCATGTGGTTTAACTACTGATTATTCTGTGCTGCAGTGAACAGCATGCCGTATACTATGAAAACTTGGACCACACCTCACTGCCCACTGCACTTTAAGTATATTGAGTCTGTGAGCAAGCCAGAGGGCCTATGAACCTATGCCCACATCATAAATACGAATAGCAGGAAGGGAGGTATGGTTCCTGTAGATCATAATGCAGCCCCCACTCAGCCACAAGTGACAAAGATACCCTTTTGGAACAAGATTTGGGGAGTAAAGTTATGTCCTATTGCCATCGCGGGAAGGAATACATTGGGGCTTACAGGGCCACATGGGCATGACCCTGAGTAGCACTGCTGAGAGTCTCTTGAGGGGAAGGCTTAAAAATAAATTTAGAGGTTACCTTCCCTCCCCTTCCCATGCCTGACTTATCACAAATTATCTTCCCATGCCCTGGGACACATGGTGTATCCTGAAGCAAACTTCTCTCCTGGGTTGAGGGACCTGCCTCTTGGTAGCTTGTTGTACAATGTACAGTTGCTGTGGGATATGACTTCAGGGATGAGCCTCTCTCACCAAGAATAAACAATGTGTAGACTCTATGGTGAGAAAGCTGAAGGGGTGGACTGAGAGTAGGTAGGGTTATTCAGGTTTTCTCATCATAACCTCCTGGGGGGCTTTGGGACGTACTTCCTAAGGTCTGAGATTCAAATGGTTAAATACATTGTTCAATATATAGTCTAGTGGAAGGTATAACGAGTCACTCTTGCTGGAAAGGCTGATGGTGGACAGAACATAAGCCCATGAGCAGGGTGCTGCAGCTACTGATGAGTCTTGTCTGTAGATTGGGGGTTTTGAATAAAGAACAACCCTCCATTCCTACACCATGCCTCAAGTTTTCTTTGGTTTGCCCAAACCACAGAGCCTGAAAGCCATCCACACAGATGAGGTCCTGGGATTGGTGTGAAGAAGAACCAGCAGTGAAGTCAAGGGTTAGGTCACAGGTGGCCTTCTAGGCAAGGAAAGCCTTTGGATTTTATTCTAAGTATAATAGAAACTCATCAGATGACATAACATTATTTGATTGGCCTTTCTCAAACCTCATTGGCTGGTTGATTTGAAAATGCATTATAAAGTGAAAACAGAAGCATCAGGACAGAAAAAGCATCAGGACACGAATGAAGGCTAGAGAGGATGGCAACTCAGTGGTTACAGGAATTGAGAAAAAGGGTCAAATTTGGGGTCCTTGAAAATGGAGCCAGATAAAAAGTCATTATTGGTTGGGTATGTCTAAAAGAAAAGAAATAAGGTTGTGTCCTGAGCAACCAAATAAGTGCTGATGGTAGTTGTAACATTTACTAAAATACAAAAAACAAAACAGGGGAGGAGAGTTTAGTGGAGTAAGGCTTAAATGGAAGCCAAGGATTCTGTGTTAAACATGCTAATGTTGGAAATATGCTTACAGTAGTTGTACAGAGGGAGATTTCATAGTTACATCTCCACAAAAACATGCAAATATTTAGATGCCTATTAGGTGCAGGTGGAACCCCCTCCCCCAGAGGTGACAAACATAAATACTTGGGTCATCAGCACTAAGTGGTATCCAAGCCAAGGCAGTAAGCATGATAGACTCAAGGGTGAGGGAGACCAAGAGAAGACAAGAAAAACTGAAAAACACTGTCAAATGGAGTTGGCAATGGAGAGGATAAGGTTGCAACAAAACAAATTCAAGAGACATCAGTGAAGTGGGAGAAGGGCCACAGGTGTGATGTCCAGAAATCCTAGCCAACAGAGTGTTTCTGTTGAGAAGTCAAAGATGAAGGAAGGAAATTTCTGCAGACAAGTCTAAAAGCCTGGCTGGAGTGTGGTCAGTAACAAATGAGAGAGCAGCATGCTGGGAAATGCAGGACCTTCACAGTATTCTCTGGCAAAATTAGCGAGGCACCACTTGGAATCGGATTTCTTTAGTTTTTCCGCTGCTTAATTTTCTGCATAGGTTCCAGTCATTTTAGAATTGAAGTCCTCAGTTCCCTGTTTGGTTCTGAAGTAAAAAGCTTTGCATTCAGCAGTTGAAGTAAAAAATAAAAGAAAGCAGAAAGCAGGTGGCACTTCAACTTAATATTCTTCTATAAGCTAAACTATGTTGTTAGTACTCTATTATAACTAGTTAATTATCAGGCAAGTATTATCTGTTAATACTTCTGTAGTTATTTTTTCCCCTGCATATGTCAAAGAGAAGAAGTTAAAGAGCTGCAAAAAATTCAAATGACAGAATTTTTAAAGCGCATGTTGGATTTAATGAGTGTTCAGTTAAATAGAAATAGGTTTTGAGGACACTGAGTCTTCTGAGATCATCCTGAAAGGGCAGGAGGAAGGTGACTGACTTAATGTGATTGTTGTGATGATTTTCTTTTCTTCTTTCTTTTCCTTTTGATCTTGAGAGAATAGCATACAAAACAAAATGAGCCATTACACAGACTTAGGTGAAAAGTACACTCTCTTGCCACGAAGAATATTATTTTACAGTTCTTTTCCAATTTCTTCATGCACTTAATCCTTTTCTTCAATGTGCCTATTATTGGCTTTAACAAAAGTAATATGAATAAGAACTGGAAGACAATGCTAAATGAAAAATAATTTAAATGATGGGCAAAACATTTTCAGCAAAACATATGTATCAAGATTGAACTCAGGCAACCTCCTTTTGGAATCTTTGCAGGCCCTTCCACTGAGAATAAATCTCTTTCACCTATAAATTTGTCTGTATTCTCACTCTGCTATTCAACCAACGCTCACTGAGTAGTTATTACGAGCCCTCTATGCTAGGGCTTCAGACACGTTGGGGAACAAAAGAAAAGACCCCTGCTATAGGAAGCTCGGATTCTGACAGGTAGAAACAGACAACAAGTGATTATATAACACACAAAAAGTCAGTAGCACTGAATTCTTTGGAACATGTGATGGAGAGCAGAATAAAGGACAGGCAGTACAAGAGTCCTAGTTTTTAACCCTATAGTGGTAAAGACGAGGCTTGCTGAGAAGGGGAAATCTGAGGAAAGATTTAAAAAGAGCTAGGTTGATATGGTCAGTATGGACCATAGGACAGTAGAAAGAGCCCTTCAAAGAGCTAGAGGCATGCTAGGGACAGCACAAAGACCACAGTGGTGAGGGGAGTAAGGAGGAGAGGCAGGAAGTGGGGTCAGAGGATCTTGTATAAGGGTTAGAGGGTCAGATTGTGGCAGTAAAATGTTGGTCATTACAGCATTTCAAACTGTGAAGTGACATGACCTGACTTTCAGCCAAAAGGAGCCTCTGGCTACTGTGTGGAGAATAGGCAGATGAGTGGGTGGGTTAGGAGAAGAGCAGAGTGGCCAGTTCACAACCCCTGTAGTTTTGCAAACAAGAGATGAAGAAGACCCAGACCTGTTGTGAGTGGTGTAACTAGTGTGTGGTAACTCGGGTCTCCTAATATATCTCTTTTTACTTTCATCATGCCAACATAGCTAGACTGTACCTTCTTTGAGGTCAGAAGACATAGTGTTTCTTTCAATATTTCCAATAAAGTATACTTAAGAACACACACACACACACGCAAACGCACACATACACACATATTGTGCCAATCCTGGGGCTTGAATTTAGGGCCTGGTCATTGTCCCTGAACAATGTTGCTCAAGGCTAGTGCTCTACCACTTGAGCTACAGCTCTACTTCTGGCTTTTTTGATGGTTAATTGGAGATCAGAGTCACACAGACTTTCCTGTCCTGGCTGGCTTTGAACTGTGATCCTCAGATCCTATCCTCTCCAGTAGCTAGGATTACAGATTATAGGAGCCACTGGTGTCCAGCCTTAATAATATTTTTAGTGAATAAACAAAACAGTTATTAAACAGATTCTAGATCTCTGTCACACACCCTGTATTTCAAGGCATATTTTTAAATGGACAATAGCACCACCCAGAGCATCAACTTTGAATAAGAGGGGCAAAAAAAAGAGAATTAAACATAAGGCATAAGTGTGTCAGAATAATATAAAGGGAAGGATGCCCTTTATATCCATGAGTTTTACTTAATTTATGAGAAGTTTTGAGATGTAATCTGTATTTTCTCGGCTTTCTCCTGGAGGTGAAACAGTCACCAAAGGAGAGAGAAATTTCTAGAGCATGCAGACAGGTTCACAGTAGGTCTGGTCATGAAAATATTTATCATTGTAAAAGCCAGTAGAATGACATTCCATAATGCTAACCCTTATGGGTAGTTAACACTGCAGGGAAGAAATCTATCTCTGTCTTCAAATTCCATTATAATAATAAAGAAGAAAACAACAAATGCATTTAGACTAAATAACTTCCCCAACACATACATATTTGTCATTACAATAGGGAAATGATACAATCATTTGCTATTAAATCACAAATTTCTAAAACTTCAAAATAGAAGAGAAGAATTCCATCAGAAAAAGCACCTACAATTTAGTCCATTCATGAAAAAATAGAGCTAAAGAAATTCCAATTAAACAAGGTAGTCCAAAACTGCAATTTGAGTATAAAGTTTGAGAAAAACCTATTGTCTGTGCGATGGAGGGAAGGGGTGTCAGTCCCAAGTAAAGAATAAAATTAGGGAGGGAATAGATTTCAATCTCTCTCTTAAAACCTCATGTCCTTAAAGGAATTTTTACAGTAGCAAAGAGTCTTTGTGAAAGAAACGACAGATTCAGAGTCTAAATTTTAGGCCCACACCATTTCTGATTGAGTCTGAAATTTGGAGGGAAATTGTCATCCGTCTCTTAAACATATCTCCTATTTTCATATCCCTTATTTCCATGGGTTTTTTTTTTCCTCCCTAAGAACCCTGAAGTTCAAATTCAACTGATGACAGATCTAATTGAAAAATATCAGCATGAATTTGAAGTTAATGTTCTGGGACATTTGCTCTCCTATCTAATCATTCCACAAATATTTATTGAGTGTTTAATATTTCCTGCCAGAAAAAGACATGGGGAAGTTAACATTCTATGAAGAAGAGAGCAAGCATGCAGGTAATCAGCTTGATGGGGCTCTGCTAAAATCTTCCCAAGATGTTAGGACCACCTCAGAATATTGTGGTGTTTCAGAGAACCCAGGGAGCCTGGTGACCCTGGCTGGGGAAGGGAGCACTTCATGAAAGATAAGCAAAGCTAGTGCAGGAAATCAGAAGAATGGAGCATGCGGCAAGTATGATCCTGACATGTTTAGGAGGGCTGACTCTAGTCAGAGCAGATGGCAGTAGGAAGGACACAGGTGGTCACTCCAAAGACCACAAGGTAAGTACTCAGGAACCATGGGGTCCACGCCTAGTTAATGGCAGTGGGGATGGAAAGAAGGGGAAGCAGGTTCAAGATACATTTGGGAAACAGACCATAAAAAATGTAATCAGGAATGATCGGGTGCAGTGGGGGGACAAAGAAGGATGAAGGATCTTTCAAGCTGGGTGGATGAAAGACTGCATTCCAAGAGGAAAGAATATTGGAGAAGTGACTAAAATAAGAGCAAAGGTATGTCCTAAAATCCTGAATAGCAGACTTGGGCATGATATGTCTCTGAGATTATAACTGAATTAACAAATATATCTAGCTGCAATCTGAAGGTATCTGCCCACCAAGTTTATCCCTAGACATGAAAATTTCAGAGATCTTCATCCTCTCTGGTCACCAGATGAAAATTACTGATCAGATGATGTCTAGAAGCCACTGTAGAATTCCGATGTTAAAGACACCTGGCTTGTGAATGTTTATCAAATTTACACTTTCCACTGCATAACCAGAGAAGCAGGACTGAACCTTTTTTGTATTACGTATCTCAGTAAAAAAATAAATCTCAGCACACCACATTTTAGTGAATATTCATATATAGTGAATATTATACAATGGAAAAAACAATTTCCTGAATATGTGACTTTATTTACAAATGAATAGAGGGACTACATTTCCATTTGTGGTCCTAATGTCAAATTATTTCACTCTTTAAAATGTTGATAAACTTTGATAGCTTGTGAAATATATTGTTCAAAAACATTCTTAAAACAAAAGGTGAAATGATCTTTTCTGATCAGCTCTCATTTTGGGGTTAATATTCTTGCACTATCTCCCTCTATTTTTTCTTTTACTGTTTCCAGATTTGCACTGGGAACATCAATGCCCATGAAAGGAATCTCAAACAGAACTGTCTAAATATCTGGTGTGCCACTTTATACAGCTCCTACTGCATAATTTCCAAAGTTTTAATGATAACCATACATATGGAGCAATGCACACTAGAAAGTTATATTTCAAGATCTTTAATACTACAGAGAATTTTCTCTTTGTTATATTTCCATATTCCTAAGTAATGAAGTAGCTTTTGTTAGACTATACAAATATGATTCACTAATAGAAGACTTCAATTCCCAATCTTGCCAAATTTTATATACCTGTTAAAAAGTTTTAAAAAAAATATTAACACACTAACTACTACTAACTAAATACTAACTACCAGCAATAAAAAGTATTGTCTAAACCAGGTGTTGGTGGCTCCCTCCTGTAATCCTAGCTACTCAGGTGGCTGAGATCTGAGGATTGCAGTTCAAAGCCAGTCTGGGTAAGAAAGTCCATGAGACTCTTATTTCCATTGAACCACCAAAACTCAGAAGTGGAACTGTGGATCAAGGAATAGTGAGCTAGTCTTGATCAAAAATAGCTTTGAACAAAAGAAGTTCAATGTTCAGGGCCTGCATTCAAGCCCCAAGACCAGAACAAAAAAGAAAGGAAAAAAGGAAGAAAAAAAAACTTTGTCTAAATTAGTGTTTCTCAGTCTGAAAGCTCCACATTTGGAATATGAAATCAAGTTAGTGAGTTATAACAAGCAGTCTTACAAACTGAAACAATAACACAGAAATCAGAGTGCATTCATAAGGATATATAGCGTTTTGTAAAGTTCTTGTATATTTGTGTGTATATTCTAAGTCTTAAAGTATTTCTTACCAAGAGTTGCATTTAAAGGCAGTCATTAGTTTACATAATGTTGTTGTGGGTATTGTTGAGAAATGTCAGGAGTCTGTAGCTCACATATGAAGTGAAAATGCATTTCATGCAATGTGAAGATTCATTTTTGGTTACAAAATCAAGGAGCCACTTATTTCAAGCTGACAACTATTTTACAAAATGATACCTAATAAATAGGATCAAAGGTTTCTCCCATACTGGGTTTTGTTACTAAGAAAACATGGTCCTGACATCACTAACTGACAGATTCTTGCTTGGATGATTTAGCCTTGCTATTTACTAGTAATTATGGACAAAAGTCTCATTTGGTTGCATTGATCTTGTATTTAACTTCAGAATAAATTCAGAAGCTGAGACATAAAATGTAGCATATAAGTCTTAACCCACAGGGCCTCTTACAAGAAAACAACCATAATCCTCATGTGAAACATACAAATGCATATCTTCTATACAACCTATTCATATAACTGAATGTTTTACTATATGCAAACTATAGGGTAGTCTACCATCCTTAAAGAAAAATGAAAAACACGCTTTTAACTTCACTATAAGAAATAAAGAACAAGTCTTCCTAAGAGCAAGTCTTCACAAGACTTCATAAGTCTTCCTAAGAACAAGTCTTCCCAAGTCTCCATAGAAAAAGTGAAAACAGTTGGCCTTTGATTATTTTTAGCCTATATTTTCACAAATAAACTTTAAGACTGCAGTGAGAAAGTACTAATGGTCAGTCATGATTTGCCTGAACTCAAAATCGTCTTATTTTGAGATAACTATTTTAAGTACAAAGTTTATATTTGATATCATTTCCATCACTCCATTCCTTAGGTTCTTTATGATGTTTAAAAAAATCCATAATATAATTCTATGAGAGTTAACATAATAGACTGTAACAGCTGTTATGGTCTATTGTGTAAATAAGTAATTACAGAATTTACAGACTATCATGTAAATATGTAATTATGGACTTTTTAAAATGTGCATTATTTACTCGATAGTCTATCGTTTACATATGTAATTATGGACTTTAAAACATGTATTATTTACTCAGTCTGTAACAGCTCCTTGGGACAGAGTCGTTTTGGCCTATCGGGTAAACATGTAATTACAGAAAATTTTTAAATATGTATTATTTATCTGATAGTGCGGCTACAGATTATCACATCCATACGTAATCACAGATTTTTTTAAAATGGGTATCATTACTCTGTATAATACTTTTGCAGATCAACTCGAAAGCAATCAATTCATGGATCATTTATCCAAAACTATGCAGTGATTCCACTGTATAGAATATATGCAAAGAATATATGCAAAGAAGAAATGTGCAAAGCCCATTTTCAAATTTCTCAAAAAGGTTGAAGAAACAACTCCAAAAACAGTACATAATTTTGAGAGAAAGATTTTTATTCCTCTCCAGCTTAAGGGCTTATATTCCATTTTGCAGTTATCTATATTACCATAATATTTATTTTAAATAGCCAGAACCTCTTAACTTCTTAAAGAATTATTTTTTAAGCAGAGTATCTGGAGAATATATTTCACCATCCGTTTCCTTTAATACTCTGTTATGAACATCTCCCTAACTCAGTAGTGTGCTGGTATATTTAACAAGTGGCTAGAGATGGAGGGGACAGATTCAAATCATTTTCCAATTTCTGAGGTGTAAATATTTCCACCAATGATGATATAAAGGAAACAAAGATTTGACACTCTACTCTGAATTCCACTTATCTGGTGAACCATATCAGAAAATAAAAGGACATTTCAGAATGCCCAGCCCTCTAAACCATTTCAGATTTCACTTATTGACTGGTGAAAACTGAATCTTGTTTATACAGATTGAGCAATCAGAAACAAAATCTTAGTTGCTAAGGGCAACTCAAGTATCTGAAATTTAAGATGAAGTGACACACCCATAGAGTCTGTGGTGACTTTTCTGATTCAGAAGGTGCCTGTGTTTCCTCTTAGTATTGATTGAGTGTGTAAGCCATACTCTATGGGTAGGAACTAGGAAGAAAGGGCTTGATTTGCTGTGCTAGATAGACCAGCCTCAGTTCATTAAAATATTCCTATGAACAGTATTTTGAGGGATGTTCTGAAGAGTAGTTGGACTGGAACACTCTAAGATCTCTTCTAACCTAAATGCTACTGTTTTCTTGTGGTAATGGATGTGATAGTTAAATATATCACATTTCAAGAAGCCATCCATAGTCCCATGATTGTACATTAACAGATTTATCATTTTCAAAAATAAGTTGCATGATGAGCTCTGATTATATTGGTGTTTAATTGTTATTTAAACTGTATAAAATAAGGTATAAACTAAGCTTAGTGATTCTGGAAGACACACGTTTATGATGAATGCTACCAAAATGACTTCCAATAACAGCAAAACTATAGATACGAAGGTGCCTCTTTGATATTATAAAAAAATTTACAGAACTATCTTGAGTGGAAATTTCTTTTTAAAAATCTTTGTTTGTTGGGGCTGGGAAGGTGGCTCAGTGGTAGAGTGCTTGCCTTGCATGCCTGAGGCCCTGGGTTTGATTCCTCAGCACCACATAAGCAAAAAGAAAAAAGCCGGAAGTGGCGCTGTGGCCTAAGTGGTAGAGTGGGACACTGTCCAGGCCCAGAGATCAGGCCCCAGGACCAGACCTCCCCCACCCCAAAAAAAATCTTTGTTCATTTTAGCCTTGTAAAATCTGATTGACTATCTATACTGAATCATAAAAATGAACAATATATTTGATGATTACCAATTATGTAAAATGTTCCTACTTTTAAATTGAGGGAAGAATATACAAAATACAAAAAAATCTCTGTATTGATCTCTCTATCTACCTTTATATGCATACTGATATATAGAGATATATATCATAATTATCTATTTATATCTATATATTTAGATATAGCTATTTATATATAGTTATTTATATATAGCTATTTATTAGTACACACACACACACATACACACACACATATATTCATGTGTTTCAGATGCTCCAAAGGTGGTTTCACTCACTACTGAAAATACTCTGTGGAAGGCTTTATTGTCCATACACAGTAGAGTTTAGCTCTGGGAAGACCTGACAACATGGGTTGCATACCTTCAGGGAGAGATTTTGTTCTCCAACATTTAAATCCTTACATAGAGCAAAATACAAAATGTACATTACATTAGGGTATCACATGGCCAACTACTGACTAGACCATGCCAGGAAGAGGGCAGGTGCTACTTGCCAGAGGCTGCAATTTAATATCGTGCTATAAAAGCAACAGGAGGCTCCTGTTCACCTGAAACCTAGAACCTATAATAAAAACAGTGAACAATTCAAAATTGGCACATTACTACCACTGGCTGTTTAGATGCCAGGATTCTTTTTTAACCATGCCAGAATTATAAGCCAAATACAGTCTGAAACAACTCTGCTCTTTTATTTTATAAGGTAGTATTGTGAGGAGTGAGGAATTTACTATGTAGGAAATTCTGATTTTCTTTGTTTTAAGGATATGAGTATAATATATATCCCAAAGGTTATTTTAGGGAATTCAACTTTTTCTGAGTTTATTAAATGGCTTAAGTTTATGATTTCAGATAAGGCAAGACATTAACAGTTAACAACCCAAAGCACAGGAATGAGAAAGGTAAGCCAAAACTTATAAACATTCATCCCATCCAGGTGCACCTCACTCTAAACAATAAATGCATCCCAGGAGGAAAGTGAAAATAAAAGACTTATAAATCGAATTATATTTTAAATTAACTAGAGATACGGTTACTTAAAGGAAGCTAGTCCTTTGGCAACGTGGATGACCAATTTATCGGTTTCGGAAAAAAATGCATTTTCACATATGAAATGCTAAAGCAGAATTATAGGCATACATTTACGTACATGTATATATTCTGATTATTTCCAAATTATTCTTCTAGTCCTACAATTAAGATAAAAATACAGTAAAAGCATTAAAGTTTCACTCGATCTCCTTGGATTTCTTGGTTTTAGGAAACACACGAAACATTTGCTTGAATACAGACATGTTTAAAAAATGAAAACAAAGGTTTCCGTGATTGCGGTTAGTTATCTGTGAAACAGGAGTGCCAAGCAGTAAAACTCCGTGTCCACTTGGCTGCAGCAATTAATATGGAGCTATTTTCAAGGTAGGATTATGGGCACTAGAGCCTCTAGGGATGGAATGTTTTGCCCATGCGTTAAATCCTCATTTCGTATGAACTTAATGAAAAGATTGCAATATGTTCTGTCAATGGTTCCTAGAGCATGGAGATGTGTCTTTCTTTTTCCCTTGAGTATGTGAGCATAGTGAGATTTGTGCTGCATTTTAGGGAGAGAAATATAAAGTATGTGCTTTTTCACTTGGCCTAGGATTTCTGAAGATAGAGTCTTTTAAAAAAATCATATAGGGAAAGATGGTTAGTATAAGGCTGCAGTTTTGGCTGGACACACAAAATCATTATATTTGCAAAATGTTGCTGTGTTTGGGGAAACACCTCTTAACACTAAAAAATACCAAAAAGAAGAGTTTTTCTATAGCATTTTACAGTAGGCAGTAGCTATTTTCAAAAGTAGATTGTTGGTCTGCTCTAAAAAAGAAAAGTTTTTTTATTTGTTATTCTAATTTGAATTCACACTGAAAGTATTTTTTAGGCTGAATAAAGACTTGCTTTGCCCAGAAATGTTCAAGGGCTATAATATAGTTAGTGGGTGTTTATCTCCTTTGGCTAAATATGGACTGTTTCGGATAGCAAGCAAATGTTCACTATTGATAAGTAACAAAGTATAGTGGGATGGATACAGGCAGAAACCCAGCAGGTCACTCATACTGCATAATATTCCAGCAGATACCTTATCATGGCTTTCAGATATCCCAAGTGCACCAATGGGAAGAGCATCCTTGACAATGAACTTATACATGAAGTCAAGGACTACCCAGAGAGAACAACATACATCTTGCCCTCCTCCACCTATTTAGTCCACACTTTAGGCAGTGCAAATCTGCACGTTCCAAGCAAACAACTTAGACAGACTTCATAATTTGCATGAGTGGTTGAGTTGCCTTAGTCTCTGAATTTAGGCCTAAGAAGTTCTGAGAAATAACTATGTCTGGATTCAGCAGGAATAATTAGTTTGCTGCTTGTCTGTTTTTAGCATCATAAAATTCTTTGGGTAGAAGGAGATCTTAAATAAAATATTATCAGATATCTTCCCATTAAAGTTGAGAAAGCTAGGGCCTAGAAAGTTGAGCTTATCCAGCAGTTAGCTAGTTAGAGGTCCAGTTGTAGGTGGACTCTTACTCCAAGGGGAAGGAAGTAACATTAGTTAAACTATATACAATATGCTATGTATGCTACTTCGTTTAGTCTTCACAAACTCTTCATGACATAGTCATCTTTCTTACCCCTATTCCTACAGTAAAGCAAATGTAACTTAGAGAGTTTGGTTAACTTGCCAAGAATCATATACTTTTAGGTCTTTAACTTCAGGTAATTTTATGTCAATTTGCTGAAAAGCCTATTTATCAGTCAGTTTATCGAAGATGTGTTTAAAAAAAAGACCAATTTACTAAACTAAAACTTCATTTCTTTAAACTACAATTTTATGTTATTCATGTATAGTAATTGAAGCTTTTGAAACTTATCTCTAGTGTTACTTGACTGTCCTTTTGTCTTCATGGCAATACATTTGAGGAATTTAAATTCATTTTGAATTGGTAATTAGTATACAGCCAATTTGAGGTCCTCATTACATGATCCAGTATAAAATTCTTTCCAACTTCCTTTCTACCATTTACCATAGCATGGCCTTTCATCTCAAATTTTTCTGCCAACTACAAACAAGTCAACATAACCAAAAGCCACAAACTTTCTACATTTTATAAACTTTCTAGCAAATTAAGTTGCCTGGGATAGTTCAATGTCGCTTAATGACATATTACATGTTTAGTTTAACTTTGTCTAGTTTAGTTTAGTTTTTTTTAATTTTTCATAAAAATAAGATTTTTAAGAAGGGTTAAGAAGTCCTGGATGTGTGAGTGTGTGTGTGTGTGTGTGTGTGTGTGTGTGTGTGTGCGTGTGCATGTTCTATATTGCTATATATAATTTATAACTCTCAAAAGTCAAAGATCAATACTCTGAGAAAACCTGGAACACACTGCATTTTAATCAAAGTCTAGCAATTAATTAGTGTATAAAAAGGACACAACAAAAAATGAAAACTAAGACAGCTAAAATCAAGCTAAACTATAACTTTGAAATACAGAATAACTTTGAAACATGGATATTTCAAATCTTGTGCAACAGGGTTTGAACTAAAACCTTCTGAAAAGCTAATAGAAGAAAAAATTAAAATATCAGTGGCAATTTGATTATCTCATGAATTCATCAATAGGGGAACTAGAAGTGACTGTCTAGAAAGCAATTTTTGGAGAAATAATAATTCAAGATATTAGGCTTTCAGAAAGTTGTTGTTTTTTTTTGGGTGAACTGATCCCTTCTGGCCACTAATTAGTGAAGCACAGAAACCTGTATGACAATTCCCCAAACTCACATTTGAGTTTTCATAGTCATTCCAATGCCATCACTGGATTTCAAGAACAGAAAGACTTTTGAAGTCTCCCCAAAATGTAGAATGAAATTTTTCTGCCATTGAAGAAGTTCTCTTTAAATGGTATTTTTTTTTTAAAGTGGTGAATAAGTTCACACAGCTGAGTTCAATGTAAATGCTGTAGTCTATGTCCCAGAAGAAGAGTGAGATACGGCAGTTTTGACTTGCCTGGCAAGAAAGCACTTTTCCTGATACCAAGAACCTTCATTTGAGCAAGACTCAAACATTTATATTCATATCGTGTGGATCTGTCTGGCCACAGTTAATTTGAGCATGTCACTGTATTCCCTGTACAGAATATCTAAGGCTTTAAGGCAGACTCAGGGAGCCTTTTCTTCCTGCAACACAAACACTTACACAACGCTCTCATTAACTGGAACTTTCACATCTGCACTGAAGTGAAAATAGAACCTAAAGCTCTGTCCTACCTAGAGTATGTCAAATAACACAGACGAGGACCGGAGTATTTGACAACAGCATTTTATTCAATTGGACAAGTTATAAACCTGCACATTCATGGAATAAAAATAACTACAAAGATGTTTTAAAAGGAATGTTAAAATGAAAACATTTAAATACTGTATAAAGGCAGAAATTCACCTATTATTCATTGGGCTTTACTCTAGTTTGACATGATTATTGAAAAGCTAAAAACATTCAAAAGTTTTCTGGTACCACAGATTGAATCGAGAGTTATGTTTCTGGGATGGAAGAGAAAGGTAATTATTTGCAATATCTCCAGGTTTACATAGGCTACACTAGGTGGACACAGAAGCATAAGGTGAGCCACATATATCATTTTTAATTTCCTAGTAGCTATAGTAGTGGAAAAAGGTAAATGTAATTTTATTATATATTTAGCCCCAATATTGCCACAGTATTGTTTCAGTAAGTTATTAATATAAAAATAGTGAGTTCTAATCCCAAAGAATATATATATATATATATATATATATATAATGGCTTTAAAGTCTGATATACATTCAATTCAGAAAACTCCATTTCCAGAATTCAAGACACATGTGGCTCGTAGTTAAAGTGCTAGACAACACATCTGTAGACTTATTGTCATATTTGAAAAAGTAGGTAATAGAATTTTGTTATTGTGTCCAGACTGGATGAGAGAGCTGTTTGTTTATTGTTAATTAGAAACATTAGACTGCTGTGAGGATATAGACCAAAAGAGCATAATTATATGAGATCCACAAATACTGGTTTGTAATGCATCTTAGTAGTTAACATGCAATTGATGTTTCTAAGTTGTAAAATGTTTGGGCTACCCTCTTGTTTTAAAAATGACTTCCTTTATATCTAAACCCAGATGATCTTTAAAAAGAAAATTTCATCCAATCACTGTGCCCCTTCTCCCTGCTGGACAGATGAGGAGCAGCTGCATGCACTCTCGCAGACAATTCAAAGAACCACTGTCACCCATGGGGACCACAGCCTTCCTACCCGCAAGAGGCACAAGGAAAAAAGTAAAAGAAAAACAAAAATTCAGCAACTTCTTTTTCTATGCCGTATTCCATCTCTTGCTACCCACTGGATTGTCCAAAGCAGCCACAGTTAAATGTAGTGTTTCTTCAGTTTTGGTACATGGTGAGATCTCAACTTTGAGCCTTCACTTAGGCTGTTTTCTTCTTATAATGCCCTTTAAATATTTCTGCCTGATGTGCTCCAACTCTAGCACCTGGATGACTCCTGACTGGAGTCAGTCAACTGTGCTTTCCCTGTCCCTTAAAAGCCTAGTATCAACCTAAAGTCCAAGACCCAATGTTTTGTCTACATTGTCCCATAGCAAACACTATGGGCTCTAAGACCAATGCTTTCACATGGCTCTTATTCACTAATTTATCCCATCTGTTTGTTGTCCCTTTTTTGCTCCAACTAGATACTGATCTCCAAGAGAGTATCTCATTTACCCTCATAGTTACAATAACTTGTACAAAATAATATTCCACAAAAGTTCTCATGGATGAGATTTTTAACAGTACTCAGAAAGAATAGTCAAGTTTGTGTCTTTAAAAAATAAGTGTTTAATCATATGTCTAGCCTATTTTTTAGGAAAAAGTGCATTTCAACAGTTACCTAAAATGCACCAGCAAACATGCTAGGTATCAGAAGCAAATGAGGACTCCAAACTCACAGAGATAGCAGGTAAACAATGGGAAAGATAAGCCCTTTGCAAAACAATGTCACTGGTTGTCACCTGAGGAAGCTAGTCAAAACAAATTCTTCCAACTGATGTTTCTGGCTCAAAAACCCTATTTTACTGGAAAGGAGTATGGCCTACCTATCAAGAAACTTGAAATTCATCTGGAACTCTTAATGTACTAATCTGAGTCATTTCTCTTAAGACCACCAGATCTGTTTACTCAGGAGCACAGAGAAAATGATTTTTTATATTATCTATAAGCTCGCCAACCCACAATATCCAAATTCTGCCAGCATACTGAGAGCAATAAGGACCCGAACAGTGGTTTT
The DNA here is from genome assembly GCF_000151885.1 of Dipodomys ordii. Classification (NCBI taxonomy): domain Eukaryota; kingdom Metazoa; phylum Chordata; class Mammalia; order Rodentia; family Heteromyidae; genus Dipodomys; species Dipodomys ordii. The sequence goes on along the minus strand of NW_012267253.1, from coordinate 16,465,613 downwards.
CACTTTAGGCTGCTGATTAGCTTCATCTGGTACTGATTTTGAACTCCTGATGCCCAGAGCCACAACCCAGAACTATCATCTTAGAATTTATGCAGGTGGAGCCCAGACACCAGTATAAACTCCCATGACTGAGAACTATTCAAGAGGCCAATTGGATACTTTTATCTTTTAAGTGAGGTGTTTTTTTAATGAAGTTTGGGAAATTGGAAAATAATCTCTATATGGTAAAGAGCCAAAACACATTTTCACTATACTTCATCATTCGTTACAAAGACAGAGGTCATTGTAATTCTTCCTATATCTCTTTGGGATAGGTCAAAAAAAAAAAGGAATATATCTAACCTTTTATGCTTTTAATAATATAACAGTTCTAAATATCTTAGTTTAACATTTAAAAAATATTTCCTGGGTTCAGACATATACTAGTTATTGCAAATAAGGGAAACCATGGGACCTATGTTTCTTTGGGTATGGCTTACTTCACTTAATTTTTTCCAAGTCTTTCCATTTCCTAACAAATGAGGCAATGTCATTCTTTCTGATGGTTGAAGTAAGGAACAGGGAGAGAATTAGATTCATTTTACCATTCAGTTCAAGTAATGAATTGCTTTAGAACACAGCATTAATGCATGCCACTAAAATACTGATTTAAAAAATATTAGTTTTCATTTTGGCTAAAATGTACTGCACATTTTCCCCAAAACAGATTATTTGTACTTTATAAATACACCCACAAAAAGTTAAAGAATACCTATTATAACGAAAACATGCTAGAATTCAAGAGGTTAAAAAATGTGATGTTCTGTTATCTGTGAAGATAACTTTAATATCTTCTGCTATTAAACTTACGTTCTATGAAAAGATAGCTAAAATTATAGCCCCCCCTCCAAAAAAAAACTAAAATAGTAGTTTTAAAGAGTTCAGAGAAGGGAGATGCCTCACTCCCAGCTGGGACCGGCTAATGAAAGCTAAATAAAGAAGGAAAAGGTTTCACCTGTGCTTTCAAGGGTGACAAAGATTGGATCATTAGCCCAGAAAAAGAACTATGATCAAGAACATGAAGACAGGAAAGCACGAGATGAGCTCAAAAATAGTCACAAAGACAGATAAAGAATCATGAGAAGAAAGCTCCTGGACCAAGTTAAAAATTCCCTGTGATCCAAGCTTAGCTACAAAGGGTTAAAAACTAAGGAACAAAAACAAAAGCAGAGTTAGCAGAGTCTGGATTAGAACTCCTACTCGCCAGGAGTAGGGTAAAGTTGATGTGCATAGAACAAGTTTAAGAGTTGAGGAAGATCAGATATTATGAGGCCAGATTGGAAGGCTCTAAGTGCTAGACTGAGGACTTTTCTTTTCTTTTTTTTTTAAATTGTGAATATACCGCACAGAGGGGTTACAATTACATGGGCAAGATAATGAGTACATTTCTTATCAAGCATTGCAGCCTCCTCCTTTGTTTCCCCTTTCCATCCCTCCCTTCCCATATCACAACCCCTCCCGGCGGGGGGTGGGGGGATCGTCCCCTCCCCCCACTCCTCCAAAGTTATAAAAGCTCCTTTTTAGAGGACATCTCATTGTTGCAACGGGTCCACCTATATCCCTATTTAAACAATTTGTTTTTTCCCTTCCTCTTCACAAATTATACCAACATCAAATACAGTGAAAGCAGGGGTTATACCGTGGTGGAGGGACATACAAAACAACAAAGAAATATAAATATGTTAGAAACAATAGCAAGGAAAAAAAACATTTGAGTCCTTATCTTGGGGTTCATGTTGCTTAACATCAACTTATCTGACCATTTGTGCTTGTCTCAGACATATACTGGTTATTGCAAATAAGGGAAACCATGGGACCTATGTTTCTTTGGGCCTGGCTTACTTCACTTAATATAATTTTTTACTATAGCTAAAATATGGAACCAACCCAGATGCCCCTCAGTAGATGAATGGATCAAGAAAATGTGGTATATATACCCAAAGGAATTCTATGCCTCCATCAGAAAGAATGACATTGCCCCATTTGTTAGGAAATGGAAAGACTTGGACTTTTCTATTTAAGTTGTCCTGCAGCATGCAGGACACTGCCGAAGACTTTTGTCTGCATCACTGTTTTACATTACACTATAAAAGCTGTGTTTTTTAGGAAAACAGGTTTTTGAGGCCAGATATAACACAAGTGCTGTATCAGTAGTCTGGGACTGAGAGGCAGATCTGATTTATAGTATTAGAAAGTGAAATATTAGAAAGAGAAGGTATGGTGCATTAAGCATTAAGAAAAAGCAAGGTCTAATGAAGAATTACATCTTTCAATAGTGGTTCTACAGATGCCCAACATATAAATTCCTGGCATTTACCTCTTTTCTGTCAAGGTAGCTTCTTGCAATGAACACCAAGTTTTGCTTGAGGTTTTCAGCCTAGATAGTGAGCCATGGCTGGCCTATGTGCAGAAGCTACATCTAAAGTACCTTGAGAAGCAGCCTGAACCCATAAGGACAGGATTAGGAAAATATCCTCATTCCTCAAAATTCCCCACTGGAACTCAGTTTCATTGGTAGCCTGCTTGCTAATAAGATCTTTTCTGGTCTTATTTCCTTGTTTATCAGCATTCTTGTACCACTCCCAAATAAATTTGCAGTCCCCACCTTCGTGCTTTCGTTTCTGTCCTGGAGAAACATAAGCTAGCAATAATTAGGGAGGAGAACTAAAGATTAGGCCTGGTTGCCACCATCTCATCCCCCATAAGGTTTCCTCCACATCCTCCAAACTGGTGAATGTGATACCTTTTATACCTTACACCTTAACAGCAAAAGGCAAATGTGACTAAAATTAAAGACTTTGAAAAGTGCCTGCATTATCCAGGTGTGCACAAGCAAGTCACATGACTCCTTAAAAGCTGAGCATCTTTCCCAGTACTGGCTCTGAAGGCAGAGGAAGGTGGCCACAAGCCAAGAAATGTGGGTGGCCTTTAGAAGCTAGAAAATAATAAGGGAATCGTTTTCCCCTAGAGCCCAGCCCCCAAAAGAACACAGCCCTACTGAATTTTGATTTTAGTGCAGTAAGCCATGTAGCAGAGCTCTGACCCACCTAACGATAAGAAAATAAATTTATGTTGTCTTAAGCCACAAAGTGTGCAGTAATGTTTTATAACAGCAAGACAAAAGCAATGGCCTACCCTTAAATTGTAGCCTACTAAAAATCTGAGGTAGTCATAAAACTTGAAATAAAAGACATGACTGATTCTTTTCAGATGTTGGTCTGAATATTCAAGTCATTGAGTTCTATGCATGTTCTTGATTATATGATATTCTTAGACAGTTGAAGAGTTACTTTTGTATATGCAATGTTTTCAACAAGCTATGATGAGGGAAGGAAGTTTACCACTTGTTTCCAGTTTTGTGTGAGCCAGGAAGTTACTGCAGTTTAATCAATTCTCTTAAATCTTACATGATGCCCTCAAGAAGAAGTAATTAAAGAAATGTGTTGGCGCAAAAGAGACTGTGGCAAATGATAATAAAATGGCACTGTTGAAGCACTGTGTCTCTTTCCAATGCTCAGTTTCACTGGGGCTATATTTAGAAGCTTTCATTTGGAAAGGATGGCTCTGTAACAAATGTAGGGACTGAATATATTCTTGAATTTTAAAATTTCATTGAATAATAGCAACACACACAAGGGCTTGATAGAGGAATTTTGACATGTCAATTCAGAGCAAGTTAAAGTAGCTTTTAGTATATTGCTAGAACTTTATAATCCTGGACACATTTTATTATTTGAACATACAGCTCTTGCTTTCAAACTCTATACTATTGGAATAATATAGTATGAATTTGTTTAATAGTATAATCCTGTAATCTGATTGGATTGTTCCATTTTTATCAGTCCCTGTCTTTTCCTACCCTAGCTCTCCAATCTTTGCAGCTTCCCAACTTTCACCTCTCTGCAAAACACTCGCAACGGGGACAGAAGAGAATATTAACAACTCTAACCCACTGGTAGTGTTGGATTTGGCAGAGGGTTTGGTTTGCTGCATTCTCATAAGGATTCTAGAAGAAGCACACTGCTCATATACTCACCTCCACCTCTACCTGACTTTCCCCTAAATTCCACCCATCTCTATGATTTATCTTCTGCTTGGTTCCGAGCTTATATCCAGGTAACAAAGTCTGTCCGTGGGCAACCCAGGTTGGAGTCTTGACCTCTCAACAAAGTTCTGCTAACGTCTAAATGACACAAGATTCTGTTGTACTCACTGGCACAGAGCTCTCTGATACTGATCTGAAAACCCAATGGTGATGGGAGCTGCTGCTGCTGCTGCTGCTTTGGAGCCTGGCTTCCCTCAATATGGAGTCAGCCCGATTCTCTGGTTGCCTCTACTGCTGTGTTGACTGAAAATAGGGAGAAGGTTGCTTTTGCTGTCCTATTATATTTTTCACAGCCACAAAACTACCACTTAGCCAAAACTCTTATTTTTAAGTAAAACCAAATACATGCTATTAAAATATCTATCCCCAGATTGCCAGCTAATGAGGCTAAATGTTTTCTTTTATTTCTCCCTCTCTCAAAATATCATACACTTAATAACAGAAGTCCTTTCCAGACAAAGTTAAGATAACTCACTTCCTGCTTACATATCAACAGCATAAACCCTAGGATCATTTTCTGTATTACCAGTTGCAGTTTGACCTCTGGAGGGTCATGACAGAAAAAAAAAATAAACATTTCTGCTCTCTTTGGTGAGCTGTGGCCAGGTGCTTCAGAGAGGAATTTGCCAATGGTGGCACATCTTCTGACTTTGCAGGGATAACACTAGAACGTCTCCCTTCCCTACCTCCCCCCCCAAAAAAGCATCCTCTAAATGCCAAGGTAATTTATAGAAGGCTACTGTTTACAGAAGCATTTTGTCAGAACTTGAGAAAATGAAATAAAGGTGACAGTACATTCAAGGGACATTAAATCCCAAGTTAGACGAGCTCAGCTCAAATGCTTTAAAACTAAAAATAATCTGTGTACCCTAGAGCTGAGGTAACTGCTTTGGCAGATCAGGACTCTGAAGCCATGTCTCCCGAAATGACTAAAGAAGATGACTGAAGAGGATTACCTGTCCATACAAGCCCTTCATGCTGACAAAGGCAGGTGCCTTCCACAGATTTTATTTGCTATGGAGTTTGCAATGTACTTAATGCTATTTTAATTCTGTTTTTACTAAGACTTTTCCCTGAGACTTGGTCTTGTAAATGGAGGATTTGCTTACCTTAATCCCTTTGGAGAATATTCTAAAGTGTTCTAATGATCTACTACAGCTTCTTCCTCTTTTCCTTCCCATAACCATGCCTTAGCCAAAGTCTTGGAGCATGTCCACTGACAAATAAGTGACCTTTGTTGATTTTTTAAAGACAAATTCTTTTATTTTCTTGACATTCTTTTTAGTCTTGATCCTAGAGACATAAACCAACTTAATCCTTCTTATATTTCTCTGTGGAATAATTCTTGGATTGGGCTATATTTTTGTTTTAATAAATGTTTACTAACTAATCAATTAAACAGCCTCCAGAGATTACTGCTCCTTTTGGGTCCTTGCTGATAAAAGAACAGATTGGGTTTAGAGCGAGGTTCCATCTAAAGCAATGTATACAATGTGATCTATCCAAGCTCCTCTAGTGGCTCTCCAACATTATTGACATATTGATTACCAAATGGTGAGATTAAAGAGTAATTACTAATGATTCCCAAGTGACCAGGATTACGTCTACCTTGTAATGTGCTACAAACTTCAGGGAAGCCAAGAAAGCAGAAATACTCCATGGATTTAATAATGCAGTCTAGAAACTGATTTCCAACATATGTTGATCACAAATGTGTTCCTCACTGGGGCCTAAGATTCACAATTCCTGGTAGGCAAAGACTAAGCACTGACTATTCCTAGCTAGCTTTACTATGCAAGCCATCAATGGAGGTCTGAATTGCATGCATTAAAGGCGACTGTCATTCAAATACACACATAAAGGTAAAAGAGTCAGGGTGGGAGCTACCAATGAGAAGGATGTTGATTTTAAAATCCTTTATATAAGTACATCCAGTTTCAGATGTATGATATATATACTTTTCCATTTTAAGGTGCTTTTCCTAAGTGGATATCTGTGTATGTTGTAATTCAACCAGGTATTTTGCATTCTAAATTCACATTTAAGCATAATATTAAATTGGATTCTCTTTTCCATTATAAAAGGTTTTAACTATCTTTTCAGTCTCCAGTCTGGTGCTGGTGGCTCATGCCTGTAATCCTAGCTGTTCAGGAAGCTGAGATCTGAGGGTCACAGCTTGAAGTCAGACTGAGCAGGAAAATCCATGAGACTCTTATCTCCAATTATCTACTTGAAATAAAGCCAGAAGTGGTGCTGTGGTCCTGTGGTATAGCATTAGCCTTGAACACAAAGAGGCTCAGGGACAGTGCCCAGGCTCTTGAGTTCAAGCTCCAAGACTGGCAAAATAAATAAATAAATAAAACAATTAAGGCTATGATGAATACTGCTTAACCTTGGGAACCCAAAAGTAAACATAGAAAGTTTGTTAGTCTAAAATCAGGTTTAACAAGATGCAAATAGGCCATTATAAAGAGAGCAGGCATAAGTTAATCAACCTATTAAGTTGGGATCAAAAGTGTCATCTCATGTACAGTCATCTAATTTACTGACCCTAAGTAGGTCAGCAAGAAAGGCTGATCATTCTGTTAAAGTCACTTTAGAAGCCAATCTACTTGTTTACAAGTATGATATCTGCACTGGTCTGGGCAGAGAGTCAACAGAAAATCCGTTTATGGGAATGTGCTTAGGATCACTGGGTAATAGAATCTCAAGCTAAGTGGTGAGTGAAGTATCTGGGTGGAAGCTCTTTTGGCGAGTATCAGTGTTGCATTCTTATGTCTACACAAGTATGAAAATAAACCATGTGTCATCTCCATTGGGAGCTTCTGTCTCCAAGTCCTCAGCTCTTGATTTAGCTAAGCCTTGTCATCCCCTCCCCAATCCTAGTGTGTTCTGGAAAGGTAAATCTTAGTTCTGGAGATGGCAGTGGATCCATAAAACGTGAAAAGCAGTAGCAGAATGGTATGATGAAGGGCTATACCTTGCCACCTAACAATTATGAGATTATTTTTTGCTTTATTAAAGATGTGGTGAGTTAGAACATCACTTTGGTGAAAGTGTATCTGTGTTTGTTTTGTTGGTTAACCTAATAAATGAGTATCAATTACCCAGTATCTGCCACTTTTAAGGGAAAGTAGAGAAAACATATTCCAAATGTACTTTCCCAAGGAATATGAAAATTACAAATAAATTCATGGCCTAAGGATGTAGTGTAGTGGTAGAGCACTTACCATCATATTCAAGACCCTGAGTTCAATCCCCAGCCAAAGGGGGGAAAAGAATGGAAAAGAAGGAAGGAATCTGAGATATAGGTGTGCAGAAAACAAGATTGCTATGCTAATACAAGAGATTATTTTTAATACCAGCATTTTCTTCTCAGACGATGAAGCATTTCATTGCACTGGTTTACTAGGTGCACCAACAAGCTATCTACAGTGTCATGCTTGAAACTGAAACACAAGAAACGTGACTGGGCCCGGTTCTGGTGCCCTGGTCTCTAACCATGGTTGCTTGAAAGCCACTGACTCCAGTCATCCTCTGTCCAATACTCTGTCCTTGGCTGAGATTTCCCTGTAAACAGGACACAGATGAAGATACTAGGTTCTAGGGAAAGGAAGCCAGAAAAGGTAAACTACTGGATGTATTAAATATGTTTATTGAAGTTCTGTTGGAGGAAAAAAAAATCGAGGCTCAATTTAAGAATCTAAGGACTGGTTTGGAAATATGTCTAGTTGTCTGTCATTGATGCTTCAAGGATTCCACAAAGAAAACCACACAGAGAACCCCCACCCCTCCTTGTGACATGGCCCTCCTTCTGTCCCTCCCTCCCACCACTGTGTTCGTTGGCTTTGTTTCCCCCCTGTCATTAGTCAATCTCCCAATACTGTTGTGCCAACCTACCACAAAGACGCTAGTTTACAAAGCCTTGGTAGGCAAAGATGAACGCGAATGGCAAGGTCCACCTTTCGGCGGAGGTGCCCTTGTATACAAGTTCTCAGCCTGAAGGCCCTTCCAAGAGAAGCCCTGGGCAGGCCTGGGGAGGGAGGGCAGGAGGGAGCTAGAGCACAGGTACAGGTGCACCGGGGTGGACAGCAGAACCAGAGTGTGGGGAGGCGGTGCTCTGCCTGAGGCTGCTTCTTTGGGCAACCATCCAAGGCCAGCACAGGGTTGCTAGGGGTGGGGTAAGGTGGGGGGGAGTGGGGGGTAAGTCCCCTCGGGGCCTCCCACTCTAGGTTGTAGCAGTTGCACGCGGTGGGGGGG